>NC_064252.1:51975908-52291087 GCF_003254725.2 Canis lupus dingo | reverse complement strand
AGGTTGAAGCAAATGGTGGGTATTTGTCATTTCTAATGGCGGAGGAATATTCCATTGTATACATAAACGACATCTTCTTTATCCATTCATCTTTCGATGGACACCGAGGCTCCTTCCACAGTTGGGCTATTGTGGACATTGCTGCTAGAAACATCGGGGTGCAGGTGTCCCAGCGTTTCACTGCATCTGCATCTTTGGGGTAAATCCCCAGCAGTGCAATTGCTGGGTCATAGGGCAGGTCTATTTTTAACTCTTTGAGGCACCTCCACACCGTTTTCCAGAGTGGCTGCACCAGTTCACATTCCCACCAACAGTGCAAGAGGGTTTCCCTTTCTCCACATCCTCTCCAACATTTGTGGTTTCCTGCCTTGTTAATTTTCCCCATTCTCACTGGTGTGAGGTGGTATCTCATTGTGGTTTTGATTTGTATTTCCCTGATGGCAAGTGATGCAGAACATTTTCTCTTATGCGTGTTGGCCACGTCTAGGTCTTCCTCTGTGAGATTTCTCTTCATGTCTTTTGCCCATTTCATGATTGGATTGTTTGTTTCTTTGTTGTTGAGTTTAATAAGTTCTTTATAGATCTTGGAAACTAGCCCTTTATCTGATATGTCATTTGCAATATCTGCTCCCATTCTGTAGGTTGTCTTTTAGTTTTGTTGACTGTATCCTTTGCTGTGCAAAAGCTTCTTATCTTGATGAAGTCCCAATAGTTCATTTTTGCTTTTCTTTTGCCTTCGTGGATGTATCTTGCAAAGAGTTACTGTGGCCGAGTTCAAAAAGGGTGTTGCCTGTGTTCTCCTCTAGGATTTTGATGGAATCTTGTCTCACATTTAGATCTTTCATCCATTTTGAGTTTATCTTTGTGTATGGTGCAAGAGAGTGGTCTAGTTTCATTCTTCTGCATGTGGCTGTCCAATTTTCCCAGCATCATTTCTTGAAGAGACTGTCTTTCTTCCAATGGATAGTCTTTCCTCTTTTATCGAATATTGACCATAAAGTTGAGGGTCCACTTCTGGGTTCTCTATTCTGTTCCATTGATCTATGTGTCTGTTTTTGTGCCAGTACCACACTGTCTTGATGACCACAGCTTTGTAGTACAACCTGAAATCTGGCATTGTGATGCCCCCAGCTATGGTTTTGTTTTTTAAAATTCCCCTGGCTATTCAGGGTCTAATCTGATTCCACACAAATCTTAAGATAATTTGTTCTAACTCTCTGAAGAAAGACCATGGTATTTTGATAGGGATTGCATTAAATGTGTAAATTGCCCTGGGTAACATTGATATTTTTACAATATTCTGCCAATCCATGAGCATGGAATATTTTTCCATCTCTCTGTGTCTTCCTCAATTTCTTTCAGAAGTGTTCTATAGTTTTTAGGATATAGATCCTTTACCTCTTTGGTTAGGTTTATTCCTAGGTATCTTATGCTTTTGGGTGCAATTGTAAATGGGATTGAATCCTTAATTTCTCTTTCTTCAGTCTCATTGTTAGTGTATAGAAATGCCACTGACTTCTGGGCATTGATTTTTGTATCCTGCCACACTGCCAAATTGCTGAGTTCTAGCAATCTTGGGGTGGAGTCTTTTGGGTTTTCTAGGTACAGTATCATGTCATCGACGAAGAGGGAGAGTTTGACTACTTTGCCAATTTGAATGCCTTTAATGTCTTTTTGTTGTCTGATTGCTGAGGCTAGGACTTCTATGTTGAATAGCAGTGGTGAGAGTGGACATCCCTGTCTTGTTCCTGATCTTAGAGGAAAGGCTCCCAGTGCATCCCCGTTGAGAATTATATTTGCTGTGGGCTTTTCATAGATGGCTTTTAAGATGTTGAGGAATGTTCCCTCTATCCCTACACTCTGAAGAGTTTTGATCAGGAATGGATGCTGTATTTTGTCAAATGCTTTCTCTGCATCTATTGAAAGGATCACATGGTTCTTGGTTTTTCTCTTGCTGATATGATGAATCACATTGATTGTTTTTGCGAGTGTTGAACCAGCCTTGTGTCCTGGGAATAAATCCTACTTGGTCATGGAGAATAATTTTCTTAATGTACTGTTGGATCCTATTGGCTAGTATCTTGTTGAGAATTTTTGCATCCATGTTCATCAGGGATATTGGTCTATAATTCTCCTTTTTGGTGGGGTCTTTGTCTGGTTTTGGAATTAAGGTGATGCTGGCCTCATAGAACGAATTTGGAAGTACTCCATCTCTTTCTATCTTTCCAAACCGCTTTAGGAGAATAGGTATGGTTTCTTCTTTAAACGTTTGATAGAATTCCCCTGGGAAGCCATCTGTCCCTGGATTTTTGTGTCTTGGGAGGTTTTGGATGACCGCTTCAGATTTCCTCCCTGGTTATTGGCCTGTTCTGGTTTTCTATTTCTTCCTTATCCAGTTTTGGTAATTTGTGGCTTTCCAGAAATGCGTTCATTTCTTCTAGATTGCCCAATTTATTGGCATATAGCTGTTCATAATGTTTTTAAAATCATTTGTATTTCCTTGGTGTTGGTAGTGATCTCTCCTTTCTCATTCATGATTTTATTAATTTGAGTCTTCTCTCTCTTCTTTTTAATAAGGCTGGCTAATGGTTAATCTATCCTATTAATTCTTTCAAAGAACCAACTCCTGGTTTTGTTTATCTGTTCCACAGTTCTTCTGGTCTCGATTTCATTGAGTTCTGCTCGAATCTTTATTAACTCCCTTCTTCTCCTGGGTGTAGGATCTATTTGCTGTTTTTTTCTCCAGCTCCTTTATGTGTAAGGTTAGCTTTTGTATTTGAGTTCTTTCCAGTTTTTGAATGGATGCTTGTATTGCGATGTATTTCCCCCTTAGGACTGCTTTTGCTGCATCCCAAAGATTTTGAACGGTTGTATCTTCATTCTCATTAGTTTCCATGAATCTTTTTAATTCTTCCTTAATTTCCTGGTTGACCCTTTCATCTTTTAGCAGGATGGTCCTTAACCTCCACGTGTTTGAGGTCCTTCCAAACTTCTTGTTGTGATTTAGTTCTAATTTCAAGGCATTATGGTCTGAGAATATGCAGGGGACGATCCCAATCTTTTGGTGTCGGTTCAGACCCGATTTGTGACCCAGTATGTGGTCTATTCTAGAGAAAGTTCCATATGCACTTGAGAAGAATGTGTATTCAGTTGAGTTTGGATGTAAAGTTCTGTAGATATCTGTGAAATCCATCTGGTCCAGTGTATCATTTAAAGCTCTCGTTTCTTTGGAGATGTTGTGCTTAGAAGACCTATCGAGGGTAGAAAGAGCTAGATTGAAGTCACCAAGTATAAGTGTATTATTATCTAAGTATTTCTTCATTTTGGTTATTAATTGATATATTTGGCAGCTCCCACATTCGGGGCATATATATTGAGGATTGTTAAGTCCTCTTGTTGAATAGATCCTTTAAGTATGATATAGTGTCCCTCTTATTCTCTCACTACAGTCTTCAGGGTAAATTTTAGTTTATCTGATATAAGGATGGCTACCCCTGCTTTCTTCTGAGGACCATTCGAATGGTAAATGGTTCTCCAACCTTTTATTTTCAGGCTGTAGGTGTCCTTCTGTCTAAAATGAGTCTCTTGTAGACAGCAAATAGATGGGTCCTGCTTTTTTATCCAGTCTGAAACCCTGCGCCTTTTGATGGGGTCATTAAGCCCGTTCACATTCAGAGTTACTATTGAGAGATAGGAGTTTAGTGTCATCATGATATCTATTCAGTCCTTGTTTTTGTGGCTGTTCCACTGAACTACTTCTTAAAGGGGAATTTTAAGAGTCCCCCTTAAAATTTCTTGCAGAGCTGGTTTGGAGGTCACATATTCTTTCAGTTCCTGCCTGTCTTGGAAGCTCTTTATCTCTCCTTCCATTCTGAATGAGAGCCTTGCTGGATAAAGTATTCTTGGCTGCATGTTCTTCTCATTTAGGACCCTGAATATATCCTGCCAGCCCTTTCTGGCCTGCCAGGTCTCTGTGGAGAGGTCTGCTGTCACCCTAATACTCCTCCCCATAAAAAGTCAGGGATTTCTTGTGTCTTGCTGCTTTAAGGATCTTCTCTTTATCTTTGGAATTTGCAAGCTTCACTATTAAATGTCGAGGTGTTGAACGTTTTTTATTGATTTTTAGGGGGGGATCTCTCTATTTCCTGGATCTGAATGCCTGTTTCCCTTCCCAGATTAGGAAAGTTTTCAGCTATGATTTGTTCAAATACATATTCTGGACTTCTGTCCCTTTTGGTGCCCTTGGGAACCCCAATTAAATGTAGGTTTTTCTTCCTCAGGCTGTCATTTATTTCCCTTAATCTATTCTCATGGTCTTCTAATTGTTTGTCTCTTTTTTCCTCAGTTTCCCTCTTTGCCATCAACTTGTCTTCTATGTCACTCACTCATTCTTCCACCTCGTTAACACTCATTGTTAGGACTTCTAGTTTGGATTGCATCTCATTCAATTGATTTTTAATTTTTTTAATTTTTATTTATGATAGAGAGAGAGAGAGGCTGAGACATAGAGGGAGAAGCAGGCTCCATGCACCAGGAGCCTGACGTGGGATTCGATCCGTGGTCTCCAGGATCACGCCCTGGGCCAAAGGCAGGCGCCAAACCCCTGCGCCACCCAGGGATCCCAATATTTAATTTCTGCCTGATTAGATCTAAATTCTGCAGTCATGAAGTCTCTTGAGTCCTTTATGCTTTTTTCTAGAGCCACCAGTAGCTGTATAATAGTGCTTCTGAATTGGCTTTCTGACACTGAATTGTAATCCAAATTTTGTAACTCTGTGGGAGTGAGGACTGTTTGTTTCTTTTGAGGGGAGGTTTTCCTTCTAGTCATTTTGCTCAGTGCAGAGTGGCCAAAAATAAGTTGTATTGGGAAAAGGAGAAAGAAGAGAGAAAGAAGGAAAGCAAAGAGAAAAAAAAAAGGAAGAAAAAAAAAATAAAAAGAAAGAAAAAAAAGGAAATGGGGTTGGAAGCAAACAGAAATCAAAAAGCAAAACAAAACAAAAAAACAAACAAAAACATGGGGGAGGGGATCCCTGGGTGGCGCAGCGGTTTGGCGCCTGCCTTTGGCCCAGGACGCGATCCTGGAGACCTGGGATCAAATCCCACATCAGCCTCCCGGTGCATGGAGTCTGCTTCTCCCTCTGTCTCTGCCTCTCTCTCTCTCTCCCTGTGTGACTATCATAAGTAAATTAAAAAATTTAAAAAAAAAAAAAAAAGGAGTATCCTCTGATTCTGTATACTGTAGTC
The DNA here is from genome assembly GCF_003254725.2 of Canis lupus dingo. Taxonomy (NCBI): domain Eukaryota; kingdom Metazoa; phylum Chordata; class Mammalia; order Carnivora; family Canidae; genus Canis; species Canis lupus. The sequence goes on along the minus strand of NC_064252.1, from coordinate 52,285,843 downwards.
CCTTCACTTCCCCTGGAACTTGTCCGTCTAGCTGGACTTCTGGGGGAGGGGCCTGTTGTGCTGATTTTCAGGTGTTAGCACTTGGGGGAGCTGCTCTGCCCCTGCCTGGTGCAGGGCTCAGTGGGGGTTGTTTACCCCGTGAGGCCCCAGGAGGAACAGCCCCAGTGGCGGGGCCAGCTCTGGAGCCCGCAGTAACTCCGGAGCTCTCGGTCTGCAGGGCCTGGAGGCTCCGGGCGGGGCCGCTGATCTGCTCAGCTGGGGCAGGAGCGTCCTTGCGGTCCTGGGCCCTCCCGGCCTCTGCCTGTCCCGGGGGAGGCTGGATCCTGGGCTGTGTCCCGGCGCCCTGTGCTCCGGGGCCTGCGCTGGTGGATTCGCGCTCCTGCCCCGCAGCGCCCTCCGCGGAGCCGCCCCCGAGCCCCCCCGAGCTGCTCCCGCCCCGCAGCCCCCTCCGCGGAGCCGCCCCCGGGTCCCTCCGAGCTGCTCCGGGTCCCCGTGCGCGCTGCAGCCCTTAGGGAGCTCGGCGCACTCTCCCGGGGCGCAGGTGTCTGTTACTGTCCCCGGGAGCCCGAGGGCATCCCCGCCCTCCTGGGTCCTGCTCCACCTCCCTGCGAGCCCCTTTCCGCCCGGGAAGGTTGGTGCAGCTCCTGCTCCTCCGGGACGGGGCTCTCCTGTCCTGGGGACACTCGCCCCGGCCTCAGCCCGGCTCCTCGCGAGGTCCCTCCCCCTTGGAGACCTTTTGTTTCTTTATTTCTTTTTCCGCGTCTTTCTACCTTGATAGAAGCGCAAACTCTTCTCACTGTAGCATTCCAGCTGTTCTCTCTTTAAATCTCAGGCCGAGTTAGTAGATTTTTCAAGATAAAGGTTATCTAGGTAATTCGGTGGAGACAGGTGACTTGAGGACCCTACTCTTCCACCATCTTCTCTCCTCCCCCTAGACTAGGGATTAGAAGCAGTATAGCACACTGGTGAGTCTTAGTTCAATTTTATAGCCCAATTTACCTTAAGGTCAGAGCTCATGATAGTATTCATGATTTCACTTGCAAAGTATTGGATCCCCAAATCTCCTCTTCAATGTCATATTGAATGATCTAATGATTATTCATGGGGTCACCTTGGGAGGCAGACAGGTGATTTCCTTAGGCAACAGTGTCTCAGGTACATCCTACATTTGGATTACACGGAGGTTAGGTTATTTGAGATGCCTCATCTAATGTGCATTTCTTCCCTCCCCCCAACTTTTCCATCCTTCTAGATCTAGTTCTCATCCTAAGTTTTCCCTGAAGATTTCACACAAAACTTTTGTACATATTGATTCCTCTTTCTGAGCTCTTATTAACTTACTACATTGCTGATACACTGTCTCTCATAGTCTTAAAAAAAAAAAATCTGTTAATTGAACAAAATTCTGATCTTCATAGGAATAAAATTGAGACCAAATACAGGTAATCAGAAATCATAATCAGAAATCAGCTCTAAATTCAAAGGACTTATGGTCCCTTGGGGAAAAAGAAAATATCAACATAAATTTAAAGATTTAAAACATTTCAGGCAAACAGAAAGGACAGTATGATTATACGATTAACTACCAAATAAATGATCTCAACAGATGGTGTCAAGACAGAGTTGGGTGATAGAGAGCAAACAGCTGTTGAGATTTACTAACTAGAAACACCTCTACAAGATTGGTAGAGTCTGAGCTTGATCTTGAAAGAAGGGATAGGATAGGGAGAATGTGGGGAGGCTATACTAGTTAGGAAGTGTATGTTCCATAAGTTCAAAGTTCAATGGGCTCTGAGTATTCACCAAGACTGTAGAGTGCTTGATTTCTTCTCTTCTAAAAGCAATAGCAAGATGTTCCATAATACAGCTTTAGAAATCCTAGGCATTAACAATTACTTGGTCTCCTCTCCTCCAATCTTGTCTTCTATGTGACTCCTTGTTACGCACACAGCGTTCAATGCAGAAGTAACTCTAAAAATGATTATATGAACCATTATTGCATTTCTAAGTAAATTGTTTACACTTTTAAAGTTACTCTTAAAATGTGATACAAATGAATTCATTGATTCTGAGGAAACTTAGTTTCTAAATAGCATTCTTCTGTTAATGACCAAGAGTTTTTTTTTTTTTTTTAAATCTCTATTGAATGTAAGGAATACACCTCTATCAAATAAGGCATCATGACTCCATATGTGTTTGAAAGTTAAAAAAATGTCTTTTCTTAACTACCTTCTCACTTCTCTGTTACAGTTCGTGAAATAACGTAATTAAAATATTTTTCCTTTCGGGTACTGAAATAATGTACCCTAGAAACTTTAGTTTCTTTTTCTGTCATTTTCAGTTATCTTGTCTACTAAAGGACTGAAAACTCCTTAAAGGCATAGTAATTGTTGTTTTTTTTTTTTTATGAATCAATAGTTGATTCATCTCTCTCTCTCTCTCTCTCTCTCTCTCTCTCTCTCTCTCTCTCTCCCCCTCCCTCCCTCTCTCTCTATTATTTCCTACAGGTAAATGGCAGGAGCAAGGTGATTTTTCTCCAACAGAATCTTCTTTCAGCTACCTCAACCTTTAATGTACTTTACTGCCTTCTCCTCTCATCACTTTCTTTAGGCTAAGTAAAAAAAAAAAAAAAAAAAAAAAAAAAAGAATTGGTGATAATTAGAAAAAGAAAACCCTGGGACAGTTCCATTATTACATTCCCTGCCGATCTGTTCTTAAATAATATCGCTGTCTGACTTGCCCCTGAAGAGACCAAGACATCTATGGGCTTAATTTATCCTAGAACAGCTGGGGTGGGCCTAAGAAAAGAAGTAGGCCTTCACCATGTGGTTGATGTGCTAGCTTTTCCTGAAGTTCCTATGATGAGAAAGCCAAGGATGGTGAAATTCGGGTTGAGCAGAGAAGCTGGCCTAAACTGTTGTGCTGAGTTTAGGTAGAACAAAGGTCTTTTTCTTTACATGCTCCATAAAGCTGGCAGTGGCATCTCTTAAAGTTCTTGTGACTTCCTTTCTGTGGGGGAAGATGAGCCAGAAATTTCCCTGCTGTTAGGAGAGAGGACTATTGCTCCTCTAACCTTCTGATTTATCAGTGAATCTCTTGCCCTTCTATGTTTCTACAGTCCTTCCATTTACACAGACACACAGCACACCTGTTAAAATCTTCTTCCATTCAAGCTGGAGGCCATACAAAAGTATAGATTACTGTAAAAACCTACATCCCAGAATTCAAAAGACTTTATTACAATTTCAGATTTACCACTAACTGTAAATCTTGGCAGAAGTACCAACCTTTTCATTTATGAGTTAGAGTTAAAAAAAAAAAAAAATACTTGCCCTACTTTCTGGGATTATTTTAAGGGTAAATTGAAGAATATGTATATTTGAGTATTTAGAAATGTAAAAAAGCACATAATCAAGATGTAAATTATTACAGACACACTAAAATAACTTAAAAGTAATGAGTTACATAATATTTTCAAGTCTTTAATCTTCCTATTTTGCATCATGGAAAAGGTCACTGCTTGAAGTACTGAATAAGCACACACCACAATGGAGGAGATAAATGATGGCTATTTGCAGAACTATAATAGGGAATGTGAAGTTTCTCTAGGATTTATAAAGCCTGTTGTCTGTTACTCTACCTTTTAGTTTCATCCATTTAACCAAAAAGCATTATACTATTCCATGTGCACTTTTTTGAAGGCCAAATGATAGCAAAGTAACATCTCCTACCTGTCTTTGAAGGGTTCACATGTTGACAAGATGACACCTGTACAGAAAACCACAGCTCTCTGGGAAGCATGCAGTGTTTCCCAAACCATGTGCAACAGCATGGTATGCTACGAAATAGATGTTGTAGCAAAGGCAAAATTTTACCCCTACCCTCTTAAGAGTTTTGGCTGGGACTGAGTATTAAATTGACAAAGAAGTTAACAGGGGAAATGCACGCTTATTTAGTCTAAGTTGTACATGCATAGGAATCCTTAAAAGAAATGAAGACCCAATGAAACAGCAGAATCCAAATACTACTAGAGGTTGAACAGAGGGGCAATAGTGGAAAAATAACCAAAAATAAATGGCCAGGATAAAGAAAAAGACTTATTTTAACAAGGTTATTTGTATAGAATTTTCTCAGCTTCAACTTCCTGTTCTTGATTGTAAGTGTTACTTTCTTCCCCTTTTAGAAAGGACATTTATATGAAGGTTTTAGCTCTTCCTGTTTTCAGGGAGGAAAAGGGGATGATCAGAGAGCCCCCTTTTTTTAAGATTTAATTTATTAGAGGAAGAGCATGGGGAGTGGGGAGAGAAGCAGACTCCCCACTGAGCATGGAGGTGGGGCTCAATCTCAGAACCCCCAGGATCTTGACCTGGGCTGAAGGCAGCCACTTAACTGACTGAGCCATCCAGGCATCCCAGAGAATGCTTCTTGTACCTGATGTTTTGTTAATTGCCTTTAGTTCAAAATAATCCTTGTGCCAAAGTTGCATATTTAGGGTTGACATATTCTGCTATTCTTCAGTGCTGTCAATATTGTCTGTTAAAATCAATATTTTGTTAGCTGTTTTAAAAATGAATATAGGCAAAGAGTTTCTATTCCAAGTTTGTGGCTGGAGCCACATTAATTCTCATATCTTCATTTTCTGAGAAAGAAACCTGATATTTAGAAAAAAGTGATTTGCTAAAGGTGTAATGATTGGTAAGCAGAGCATTCTGTGTCAGGATCCATGCTCTAGGAACCCACCCTTAGCACAGTCACTTACTACCCCTGGGTCCTTAAGCGAGTTACCTCCACTCTCTGATCCTCATCTTCTTAACTGTGAGGTGGGAACAATTACATCATCTCACAAGGTATTAAATAGATTCTCCGTGGCTTTTCTTCATCATGGAGGCTACAGGATGAAAGTTATTGGGAAGCTTGCAAAGACTTTGTACATACATTAAAATAACAATGAAACGATTTGGAGGGAAGTTTTAGAATACTATATATTCCCCAAATACACTTCTGCCCCTTTGTCTTTCATGTGGAATCTAAAAATAATGAAAGAACTTTGATTTCAAAATAACTGATCTCAGAGACCAGCCTTTTAAAGAATATAGGCTATTCTTCTAGGTAGTTTGCATATAATTATTAGCACCCACGTGACCATATCCTACTAGTAATTGTTTCCCTCTTGGGCATAAAGCTTAGTCTCAAGTGAAAAGACTTTATCAAAGCTGTCAGCAGTATTTCAAGAAAGATAGAATGGCAGAGTCTTTGCTGGAATGGCGATAACTGGCCACAAATCCAGATTCTGAGAGAGCACATTCTGTCTGCCTACAACTACCTCTGAATGCCACTGAGAGTGTGGCACACAGCCAGAGCAAGACCACTGACAGCCTTTGATCTTTCTTAGCATTATGTTTATATTCCAAATGGTGCTTTTCTTCAGTTAGGGAGGCTGGGCTTCATTTCTTACCCCAGCACACGTGTAAAAATCATGCTAAGGAAAGTAACTTGTCACTCCTTAAAATCTAGAAAGGAGGTCATTTAAGGCCAGATATTGTCATGACCAAAGTAGCCTGTAGGCCCTTTCTTCTTAACCAGAAGAGTAACCCAGGAAACGTCCCCTATATAAGACAGATGCAGATTGCAGTGTTGTGCCTAATAGTCTTTGACCTTGGCCTTCCCTACCCTTAATTTTTCATACCTTTTAAAATTCTGATTGCAGATGATAGAATAGGAAGCAGAGAACAACATGAACCAGGCAAGATTTAAAAGCAGCTACTTTCATTGGGATATTCCTTTCTGATTCTCAACTTCACCTGCTCCACAAGCATGCCATATGGACCCAATACAGAAGTTCACGTTCGTGAAATACAGTTGTATGATGAAACCGGTCTTATTGCTCATCCCTGCCATCTCTCAAAACTTTAATGTTCTTAACCCTTTTTATCCTTTTATCAAATCCCTGTCATTTTAAGAGACTCAAAATTACAATTTAAAAAATTTATTGAGGTGTAATGGACCTAACATGTTAATTTCAGATGTACAACGCAATGATTAGATATTTGAATACATTGCATAACGATCACTGTAAGTTCAATTAACATCTGTGAAATTGCACTATTAAAAAGTCTTTTAAGAATAGCTCATAAACTAAAAAGGATTACTCTGCAGCAAATAAGAAACATAAATTTTTGCCTAAATAAAATGTTCTATGTCAGAAAATGGCATTTTTGCATGTCCCCTCACCCCCCCCAGGAAATAAAGAAGTTCTGCCTTTATCCTTAACATAAAATATTCCTCATGATTAACTATTCAATATTATGTCTATTCCAGTCTGCTCTAAAGCTGCATGGTAAGCAGCTTCTACATAAAGTGGGTCAGTCATATTCCTCTCCAATTAGGGTTTTTATATCCATTTCTTTTAATTTCATATAATAGAGTAGCAGAGGAAATGGTTTCTTGACCACGGAAAAGCATAGAGGACATTTTGCCACTCGTACTCAACATTTTCTCTGGGTGTTAGAGAAAGTTAATCATCTGGCTTAAAAGGATCCTAGTCAGGGAGGTTATTTGTGAAACTTGTTGAACATCTTGATTACATATTATTTGTTTTTAGTTTTAGGGCAGTATTTTGTCAGAGTACTGAAGTGCAGTTTTATATAACTTTGGGTATTAAACCAGTTAAAAATTTGAAACCTATTCTGCTAGTCCACAGATGGCATTGGTGTTTTGGATGCATAATGATACCAGAGACAATCTCGCTGGTGGGAATGATGTAAATATGAAAATGAAATGGAATGTATAGGTGTCTTTGCTGTCTGACTTATCGGTCAAAAATCAACATTTATCACTTGCCTGCTGTGTCTTCTATATTATGGGAATTCTGTATCACGCAGCCACATGATTTTTGTGTTGGGTATTGAACATTGTCTCCATGTATGTACAATGAAACTTTACTGGCTTAGATATTCGTACATAAACTTTGAATTGAGATCTAAAGTAAATGACCTAGATTATAAAGATAATATTGGCACTACATATATGGCAGAAAGAGGGATGTCCTGCCTTTATGGAAAAACTAAAATTTACTTCTAGCTAATTAGCAAACACAAAGTTTCTAGTCGAGGACCTTTTGTACAATCTTCCTACAATGCACCAGCAACAACCAACCATTCTTAAAGTGAAACTTGAAGTCAGCAGATAATATTCTCTTAATCCGAGTTAAGAAACTGTGTGTTAATAGTTCTTAAACTGGGCATAGAATAGGGTCTAGAATCATTTATATAAATCAAAAAGCTAATATGCACAAGGGTTAATTGGCAGACTCATCAGTTACTGCTGTGTAAAGTTCATCTAACCTCAATTAGGTTGACTTCATAAGTAGCCTTTAATATGGTCGCTTTAAACTCAACTGATAATGCCCCCCACACACACAAAATAATTTTACATTGCAACCGGGTATACACATGTGCACACTGTTGAAAGAAATAATCAGAAAACATTTAACACAAATGTGATATGTTTTCTATCATGTTAACAGATTTCATTTTTTAAAGCAATACTAGTTTTAACAAAATATATTTTATGAACAATGGACAGGTATTAAATTGATAAAATTTTACTGCTTTGAGGTAAAATGTAAGTATGTTTGAGTACATAGGAAGTGCCATATTTTTATTACTACCTGTGTATATGCTTTACAATGATTTTATTAAGTACATCATATTTCTTAGGAATATGTGTAATGTTTTTACAAGTGTTTGTAAATACTAACTTTTTTCTAGAAGTCACTTGAGACCTGTAGAATTTGTTCTTGTTTTGAATTCACTGAGTACTTTTTTGAATGTTTCTCATTAACTCTTACAGATTATTTTCATAGTATACTGCTTTCACTTTCTTTGTAGTCATTTTCTTAGAATTTAGCACATTGCTTGGTCTTAAAAGGTAGATCGAATAAAGGAATGCATGGATGGATGGATGAATTGTGAGTTCTGCTTTTCCATGTTTTGCTGGGTTAAATATACCTCTGAAAAAGAGGACTGGCTGAATGGAGAGGAGCCTTGGAGGTGGGAGGGAAAGTATGACCAAGACCTGGAGACAGGAAGGAGCATTTGTCATCTATACTCAGCAATGAGGTGGGTCCCAAAAGATAACAGAGTAAGAGAGTTAGTGGAGGAGTAGAACAAAAATAATTTGGGAGGAAGTACAATAAGGGAATGGTAAGGATGATAAACAGAGCAAGGGAAGAGAGAGAAAATTAAACCTAGATGTGTTGACTACTGCCAAATTGCTTGATTCTGATATAGCGATATTTAATGCTGCTTAGAAGTATTTGATAGCCATGTGATGAAGCTTTTTCCATCTTTTATAATGAGTTAAGACATCATCAGGGCTAGCACAGTAATATCTGCTGATATGGAAAGAATTAGGAGATATGGGCTTCATGTATTTAGGATTTGTATTTAAGAAGACCTCTTAAATATTTTAACAAAAAATAGGTCAACCCTAAATAAACTCAGCACTTTATTTTTTCCTAGCACTTAATCAAAATTTACAGTTTTCTTATTTCATTATTTGTGTCCCCCCTCCCCTCCTCCAATGGTAAGCTCCATGAAGTCAAAACCTGTTTTTTGTTGTTGTTGTTGTTGTTGTTGTTTTGTATCCATTCTAAATCCTCAGGAATAAATAGAATGCTTTACACATGGTTGTGTAGTGGTGAGGGCATAGATGAATGAATGGAAAGGACACACAGCAGAGCTAGAGGGCTCAGCATATAGAAGTTTGCCCGTAAGCTTTTTGTTTTGAGTTGGGAAGCAGATATTGCAACACTGGGCAAACACAGCAGAAATTTTCATAAGTGATTAAAGCAAGCCAAAATACCAATTGTCTATTATAGCATTCACTGAGTGGCTTAAGGGGCTGCCAGCAAATCCATTAGAAACTCTGTTTATAGAGCATTAGAACTCTGAAATAAAGAAAAGGAAAAAAATTGGTTCAGGATGAATTGTTTCTTATAAAATAGCCAGAAAATTAATTTTTCCAATTAACAATTGTACAGTAACCTTAAAGGATTTTAAAACTCAACATGTCCTATACATGCCCATGCTTTTTTATTCCATATTTCTACTTCCACTAGAGTTTTGCATTATATTATATAAAAACCCTTACTCCATGAGCATTACTTGATGAAGTAAACTTGTCATTTAATATGGTAATTAATAAAAAATTGCAAGTGAGAAGTAAAAATTCTTTGGGGTTAAGTGTATTACATTTGAATCCCAGTCATGTGATTTCATAGCAATATTTATCTTCTGAATTTTAATCTCCTCTTTGAATAAATGGAAGTAATAAAGCGGTTTGGTAGCATCCTTATAAAAATGACCAAATAACATATAAAATCATGGGCATAAGCTATGAAACCAGTCAATGGACACAGGTATAAAAATCTTTAATTTTAATTTAGTTTGTTTTCAATGACTAAAGCAAGAAAATATGGGGAAGAGAGATAGGGAATTAGCTTTTTCTGAGCACTTGGAGTAGTAGGCATTTTGTTGGGATTATTATTAATCATTCACATATTGTTTTTGCCTCCTTCTGTTTTTCTTTTTCTCTGGAAAATCTCAGACTATTTTCTCATTCTGTTTCTTCCATCTCAACATCCATTTATTAATATTTCTCTTAAACATTTTAAAATGTCTTCCTCTTTTTTGCTCTATTCTGTTTGTCTTTTTTCAAATCTAGCTCTGGTTTACAAATTAGCTCTTCATCTGTTGCGTTAATCTGTTACTGATTTCCTCCAATGCATTTTAAACTTCAGTTGCTCTCTCATGTGTTTTTACAGGTTACCTTTAATTTTCAAATTTGCCTCATTTCAACCCCTCTTTCAGGGCAAATCACTTAAAAACCACTTATTTTATAACCTTTTAAAAGTAGTTGCTCTCTAACTCAAATTTGTTAGTGTATTAATTTTCCTTTTTTTAGGTTTTTTGGTCAGCTGCTTCTGTTTATTCTTTGTAATGCTCTGTTGCAATTTGTTTTCCTCCAGGCTCCTCCCTGAATACATCTTAGTTGGCTTGTAGTGTGGGAATGGCCCCCTGTGTGCATTTGTATTTGTTTTTGCCATGTGTTTGAAAGATGTTATACTAATTTCTTGCCTTTGCATCTCTGACACCAAGAGTTACAAATTAGAGGTTTTAAATTATCGCAAGATACAACCACTTTCTTCTCTTGGAAAAATTTTTTGTCTAGACTCCAGAAAGCCACAAATACCTTGTATCCTTCTCCCGAGGGATGGATTTTTGTATACTGAAGAGTGCAGCCTTAAAAGAATAAACAAGACCCAAAACTCCCCTCTCATCCTTACATTAACACTGTAAATGCTGGCCATAACCTTGTTCCATTATAATAAACAATTCCTCCCCGCTGACGCCCATATATTTAAATGAGCTATAGAGGCCTTCTGATTGAACTAACATTTTTTTATTACCTGTTCTCTGTAGGGCATTGTAGATTCTCCTGTTACTTTCTTCTCTTCTAAAGCATCCTGACCATCCCCTCACTCTGAGCCCAGGTAAAATGATAGCATGAGGGTTTTTAGATGCCTAAAATTTCTAATATTTTTGATATTAATTAAAACTTAGTAATGCTTTTATCTCAAATCTTGTAACAAATTGTGCTAATGTCAAGAACTGTATCATAAATGAATTGAAATGACTGAGTTTGTAATCATTCTTAAAGACTTTTATTACCTAATATGTGGTGGTAATTTTGGAGTAAAAAGCTACCCCTCGAAGGAATTAGTTGAACAGTATTTGAGTCTCCAAATTGGCTTTTTATTCACTTTTAAGTTTGGCTCATTTTTTTCAGCTCTCACTTTAGTATTTAAATTAGGGATTATAGAATCTTAACCCCAAATTATTAATTAAAATTAAAGGGATAGTGTTTGATACTGTCATGCAAAATGACTATTTTTAACCTCAAATGGAAGTACATTTTCTCAGAATGGCAATTTTGATACACATGCTTCTAAAAAGGTAAAACAATTGCCCAGAGAATACAAGCATTTGGGGATAAATGGTATCTTAACAAACTAGAAATCTTAGATTTTTAGCAATGTTAATGTTAATTTCTGAAGAAGGAAAAATTGGGATCCTTCGTAGGATTGGCTCATAGTCATAAATTGCAAAGATAGATACTTAGTTCCTGTAAAGCAAAGGCTTCTGTCATGATTAAAGCCACCAAGAAACTCATACACATGACTGTATTTCCCTCAATCTTACCCAGTGGGGAATTTAGCATAGCATATATATATATATATTTATGCTAATGACCATAATCAAAATAGTAACTCTACCTTAATAATTAACCACAAAGAAAGTGCATTTCATAAACTTAAAAGGCAGAAATTAACAGGAGTTGGAACTTAACTATTAAGGATGGAGTCTAGCAAAAAAGGGAAGTCTGGTCTACAGATGGTGAATGAGGAAAATAAAAGCCAAGAATTCTTTTTATATTCAGGCCCAAATTCATATAAAAAACTTCCAAAGCTTTGCTATCAAAATGAATGTCTTTCCATTTAAATAATGAAAGTAATATGTGATTGCAATGCCGTTATAAATAATTACTAATATTAACATGCTGTCAGAGCTGATATGAATATAATTGGTATAGTTGCTTTGGAGAGTACTTATTTGGCAGTACTTAGTGAAACTATGTATAGTCCCTGGAATCCTGCAATTCCACTCTTGGGTATTAGTGCTTCAGGAAAAACCTCACAGAGGTGTATAAGGAAACCTACATTTATCACCAAAGTTGAAGCCAACCTGGAAGTCATTCCAGGGAAGGGGGGAAGTAAAATGAGATAGATACCTAAGATGGATTTTTTCTTACTGATGTAGGAAAAATATTTACTAGATCTATTTGTACCAAAATGGAAAGGTCCCCAAAAGATACTGTTACGTGCAAGAGAGTAAGAAACAGGATGAGATAGATATACCGTAAGTAAATACAAGAAGTAAACTAAACATAAATCAATGCTGTATTTTTTGTACACATGCAAATGAGTACATGGAATTTAGAGATAAACTGAAAGATAAACTGTTGTGATAGAAACAGGGTTGAGAGTTGGAAAAAAGAAAATAATGTAAACAAATGAATAAAAAGGCTAGTGAAGGGCTCTAGATAATATAAAAATTAACCAGGGGCCTGAAGTAATAGCTGGTAATGAATTGAGACAAATAAGATGATTTATGCAGCATATTAATAAATACCAGGTTAAGATCTAGAAAGCAGGAGAAGACCTTATATATGCAGTTCATCAAAAATGTGGGATTCTGTTCTTGATCCCAGGAACATCAATAAATGTGAAGTAAATTAATTCTAATATGTGTACTTAATTTTTCTATGTTTTAAATTTTATGCAAAGCACATAAACTATTTCTACAATCATGGAAGTAGTGAGGGGGAAACCTATCGGACCCACTCTTTTTAAGGGATAGCAAGAGACCAAACCCATTGAAAAGACCAATATATTTTCCTCCAAAACCAAAAGGAATAACAGGGGAAAAAAAAATTTCCTAAACTTTGAGAAGGATTACTTTTTACCATGGAAATAACCTAATGAAAATCTGTGTACTTAGTGGTTCGTCCTCAGTGAAAGCTTATAGCTATGCTGCTCTGTGGGTAAGCATCCTATTTCTGGAGAACATCAAGATCAAAATGACTGGAAGTGCTTTAAGTGGGAGTGGACCTCCAAAATGAACTTAAAGGTGTAGTTGTTCAAAGTCTTTTAATAATCCATTTCCTGGTTCTTAATTCTTTAGTTCTTGATGACTTTTAAATATATATATATATTATAATATATATTATATATATGTGTGTATATAATAAAATTTTAAATATATATATATATATAATGTGTGTATATAATAAAATTTTTCCCCTGGTATCAGATGTTTTTAATTGATTAGGATCCTTAATTTAAATCTCCAGCCTTTGAAACAGCAGCCAGAAAAGCACTAGAGTAGGCTTTAAGATAAAGTTTCAAAGTCAAAAAATATCAATCATTGTCCTCATCAAAGAAGAAGTAGTAAAAATAAAGAAAAAAGGCAAAGGTAGAACATGAGTTAAAAATGTCTAAGATGCTTTAGAGATGTCAAGTGATTTTCACTTTAATTTTGAGGCCAAATTAAAGGAGTTTCCTTAGAAATTGTCACTATCTTAGAAAACCAAGGAAAAATAGATTCCTTCACCATGTTTCCTCTATTACTACTTTGGCCAAACTGGAATTAGAAACTGAGGTATTATGTTTTTCTTCAATTTGGAATTTGGAAAGCATTCAATGTTCTCTATGGTCATTTCATTTAGAACACTTATTGTTAGGATGTATATTAATTTTAAAATTTAATGAGCTGAGGTCATATTGGTCACAGGAAAATAGTTATGTCAAAGAGATATTAAAGGAGAAAACTCTTTGAAATCATCCCTCCCTATGCAGGTTTACTCCTGGCAAGACAACCGCTCTGTCCTAGACAACTCTACCCAGTCTTGGTCAAAGTGCCTAAAACCACCGACCCAGTGAGTTAGTATATAACTAAATTGGTTGTCTTCCTCCCTCTAAGAAAAAATCCAGCCTAAGGCCGTCATGCCCTTCAGTCCTTTTTACCATGCTGAACTTAACAGCATAAGATGCAAGTTCATCCTGCATTAGCTGGACTTAGAACTCCATATTGCTTTGTCCAGTCCCTGCTCTGACATGACCACGCATCCAAGTTTGACACTGAAAATTGTTGATAGCCAGGCTCTGTCATCGATATCATCCATCTTTTGTGTTCAGGTTCAATTGATGTTCGTAAAATTTAGCTCTCCTTTGAAGGCACTGCTTGTCTTGGAGTTTTCTCAAAGAGTGGTTCTATTTTCTCTCACCCCATGTGCCAGTGGTCCTAGAGGCTGAGTGGATATCCTCTTTGCTCTTCACTGCTCCTATCCGGTCACTTTTCCTCCCCCTTCTCTCATGTGCCAGTTCCCCTGAGACGCATATAGTCAACCCCTATACTGTCCTTCCTTGCTGCAGGCATCTATCCTTTGGGGAAGTGCTCCTGTGCCCTTCATTCAAGATTTCAGTACCTGCTTAACCGTCCTCCAGCACCACCCTTTTTAAATCAATCATTCCAGTATCCACATAATGATCCCTCCCACCCCCCTCCTGGGTTTTGTTGCCTCCAATTATCTTGTTTTCTACCCCGTATCAGCTGCCCATTTCTATGATCAGACCAAAGATCGTCATTAATAATAACTACCTTTTTATAATCTCAATTTCCAAACATGATACAGTCAGACCACCACTTCTGCAACTCGTCCCTTCATTCTGTTGGTCCAATGGGACCACCGATGCATTGGCACTAACACAATAACTCCTCCAGTGACTGATTTCCTCATGTTTTTTCTTGACCGTGTGTTTCAGTAGACCACTCAGTCCTCACTCTCAGCTTTGCTTCCCTTTTCTCCCTTCAGTCCTGCCAACTCAAAAAGGCCTCAATGCTGATGACTGAACTTCTCACATATTTACTACCTATAATATGGCTGGAGAAAAACAAATACCCATTTTGGTGAATTCATTTTAAATCCATGATGACAACCTTAAGTGGGTCCTCAGGGTTCTTTGAAAATCTGTTTCCCAGGTCTGTTCACCCTCTTTGAGACAACTATTTCTTACCGTCTTTCCTTCCAGGCTCTTCAGTCTGTCTCCATTCTGAGCTGATGTCCTTGCTGCCTATTTCATTAGTGAAAGACCATTAATGAGGGGATGCCCACACAGGTCTAGCATGAAATCTCTCTACCTCCATCTGAGCCCAGAAGGCTTACCTTGCTCCAGTTAGAATGGCTTCCTTTCCCTGCTCCTATAGTGAAGGTCCAGCTCTCCATTTTGTGAAGTGAATGACCTTTTCTCTGACCCATTCAAGAACATTCCTCTTACAATTATTCCTCTTCTCCCTGAAGAAAGGATTTTTTTTTCCTGCCATATGTGATCATTCTCCTCAGTATACAAATATGTCTCAATGTCTCTAATTGAAAAAACATTATTTTGGTTCCATGTCTTTATACAGCTGCCATCCCATTTTTTTTTCCCTCCACTTTGGAGAAAATGTCCTTGAAAGATTTGTACCCATCTCTATTTTATTTCTATTGAAGTTAAGTCTAATCAAGTATTTCCAAGCACTTACTAAATATTTTCCCGATATTATCACCAATGAACTTGACATTGCCAATTCTATTGAGTTACTCTTTCATTATTTATTTTTAATTTATTCTTTAATTTCAGTAGAGTTAACATACAGTGTTACTAGTTTCAGGTGTACAAAATAGTGATTCCACAACTCTATATTTTTCAGTGCTCACATCAGTGTACTCTTAGGGTTTTCTGTATGTAGAGTGTCATGTCATCTGCAAATGGTGAAGTCTTAATTTCTCCTTACTGATGTGGATTCCTTTTATGTACTTATTTTTTTGTTTGACTGCTGTGGCTAGAACTTCGAGTAGTATGTCAAATAAAAGTAGTGAGAGTGGACATCCTTGTCTTTATCCTGACCTTAGAGGAAAAGTTCTCAGGTTTTCCCCCATTAAAGATAACGTTAGCTGTGGGTTTTTCTTAGATGGCCTTATTGTGTTGAGGTATGTTCCCTATCAACCTAACTCATTGAAAGTTCTTATCATGAATTGTTGTTGTACTCTGTCACACGATTTTCTGTGTGTATTGAAATAGTCCTATATCCTTTCTCCTACTCATACCAATCCTCTTATTCTTTCTCTCACTAATGTAATACATCACACTGATTTGTGAATATTGAGCCACCTTGTATCCCACTTGATTGTGGTAAGTGAGATTTTTAAATGTATTGTTGGATTTGGCTTATTGTTACTTTCTTGAGGATTTTAAATATCCATAGATAAGTTCTTCAGAGATGTTGGCTTGTAGTTCTTTTATAGTGTCATTATCTGGTTTTGCTGTCAGAGTAATGCTGGTTTCATGGAATGAATTTAGAAACTTTCCTTTCTCCTGTATTTTTTTTTTTTTTTGGAATAGTTTGAGAATAGGTATTAAACTCTTCTTTAAATGCTTCATGGAATTTTCCTACGAAGCTCTCTGGTATTCAGCTTTTTTTTGGTTGGGAGTTGATTACTGATAAAATTTCATTGCTGGTCGTTGGTCTGTTCAAATTTTCTATTTTTTCCTGATTCATTTTTGGTGTAACTTTGGTATATGTTTCTAGGAATTTATCCAATTGTAGGTTGTCCAATCTGTTGACATAAAATTTTCCATAATCTCTTAGAATCTTTCCTATTTCTGTGGCATCAGTTGTTTTTCCTCTGATTTCTGACTTTGAGTCCCTGCTCCCCTACTTTTCCTTTGATGTGTTTGGCTAAAGGTTTATCAATTTTGTTGATCTATTTAAAGAACCAGCTCCTGGTTCCCTTGATCCGTTTGATTTTTATTTTAACTGTTTTAGTTTTTTTAAGATTTATTTATTTTTTGAGAGAGTTGGGGGAGGGGGCAGAGGAAGAAAGAATCCTGAAGCAGACTCTGCTGAGCATGGAGCCTGACATGGGGCTCAATCCCAGAACCCTGAGATCATGAGTTGAGCCAAAATCAAGAGGCAGATACTTAACCAACTGAACCACCCATGTGCCCCTGTTTTAGTTTTTATTTCATTTATTTCTGCTCTTAATGTTCATTATTTCTTCTGGTTTGGGGTTGTTTGTTCTTTTTCTATCTCCTTTAGGTGTAATTTTAAGTTGAGATTTTTCTTCTTGAGATAGGTTTGTATTGCTATAAACTTCCATCTTAGAATAGCGTTTGCTGCATCCCAAAGATTTTGGACCATTGTGTTTTCATTTTCATTTGTTTCCTGTGTTTTTCAATTTCTTCTGTCATTTCTTAGTTGACCCACTCATTGTTGGGTAGCACGTAATTTAACCTAAATATATTTATACTTCTTCCAGATTTTCTCCTGTAGTTGATTTCTAGTTTCACAACATGTGGTTGGAAAAGATGCGTGGTAGGACTTTGACCTTTTTTAATTTGTTGAGACTTGTCTTATGGCCTAATAAATGATTTATTCTAGAGAATTTTTCATGTGTACTTGAAAAGAATGTCTATTCTGTTTTAGGATGAAATGCTCTTGTGCTTCCTACTTTTCTTACTCCATCTTGTATTTCCTTTTGACTCAGAGTCCTGTAGGGCTGGTTTAATAATCATGATTTCCTTTAAGTTGTGTTAGGGAAACTCTTTAATTTTTAATTTTCTTTCTGTTCTGAATGATACCTTTGCTGAATAGATTATTCTTGGCTGCAGGGTTTTACCTTTCAACACTTTGAATATATTATGCCATTGTCTTCTGTACTGGAAAGTTTCTGCCGAAACAGCTGCTGATAGCCTTTTGGTGTTTCCCTTGTATGTAACTGTTTTCTCTTGCTGCTTTAAAAAATTTTTTGTCTTTATTATTACTTTTTGTAATTTTAATTTGTGTCTTGGGGTGATTTTTTTTTTTTTTTGAGGGCTCTCTGTGCATCCTGGATAGATTTGTTTCCTTTCTAGATTTGGGATGTTTTCAGCTATTACTTCTCCAAATATATTTTGTGCCTCCTTTTCTCACTTTTCTTTTGAGATCTCTTTAATGTGAATGTTACTATGCTTGATGGTGTTGCTGAGTTTAAGAAGTCTATTCTCATTATGCAATACTTGTTTATCTCTCACCTGTTCAGTTTGATTGCTTTGCTTTCTCTGTCTTCCAGCTCACTGATCTGCTATTCAGTTTCCTCTAGTCAATTTATCTAGTATATTTTTAATTTCTTCATCTCTGGTTCTTTTTCGTTCTTTTTGTTGAGATTCTTACTGAGACCTGCCACTCTTAAGTCCAGTGAGTATCCTTATGACACTTCTTTAATTTTTTTATTCTTTATCTCCATTTTGTTTAGCTCTTTTGTTGTGATTTTTGTCCTGTTGTTTAATTTGAGACATAGTCTTCTGTCTTCTCATTTTGTCTCTTTGTGTCTGTTCTTACCTGTTAGGAAAGTCACCTAGGTCTCCTGCTCTTGAAAGTAATGGCCTTATGAAGAATTCCTATAGTGCCCGTCAACATAAGGTCCCTTGTTCAGAGGCTGGCACTTTAGGGATATCTCCTATGTATACTGAGTACACTCAACTTTTATGAGTCAACTGCATTTGCTTTCAGTCCAGGCATCTGCAATGTTTTCTTTGTCTGTTGTGGGCAGGGTATGGTCCCTTTGTTAGTGGGCCAGTCTGGGGCTGCCTTCAACCTGAGTTAAGTCAGACCAGGCATTTGCCAGAGATGCAGTAATGCCAAACTGCTGGGCATTTTGCTTGTTTTGTCTTGGGGGAAGCTTAGTTGGTGGGTGGGGTTACAGTCCTATCTGATGGATAGGATTCACTGCTGGGTTGCCCTGGGACTGGTACATGGGGTTCTCTTCCCTTCTCCCTGGGGCAGGAATCACTTAAGAGTGTTTTGGCCTCTGTTGGGGTGTCTTGTACATTGTCAGGCTTGTTGGGACCATTTTATTTTTTTTTAACTTTTTGTATATTTTTTATTGGAATTTGATTTGCCAACATACAGCATAACACCCAGTGCTCAACCCATCAAGTGCCTCCCTCACTGCCCATCACCCAGTCACCTCATCTCCCCACCCACCTCCCCCTCCACTACCTCTTGTTTGTTTCCCAGAGTTAGGAGTCTCTCATTTTCTGACACCCTCTCTGATATTTCCCACTCATTTTCTCTCCTTTTCCCTTTAATCCCTTTCACTATTTATTATTATTATTATTATTTTATTGGAGTTCAATTTGCCAACATTTAGCATAACACCCAGCGCTCATCCCGCCAAGTGCCCCCCCTCAGTGCCCACCACCCAGTCACCCCAACCCCCCACCCACCTCCCCTTCCACTACCCCTTGTTCATTTCCCAGAGTTAGGTGTCTCTCATGTTTTGTCACCCTCACTGATTCCCTTTCACTATTTGAAAGACTCCCTGCTGAGTAGATAGTCTGACCTGGGGCTCAATTCCAGGACTCCAAGATCATGACCTGAGCCAAAGGCAGCTGATTAATCAACTAAGTAATGGGGAGGGGTCGGGGGAATGCTCTACTCTTTCTAAGCTGTACTTAGTGGGGCTTTTTTGTGTGTTTTCTCTTTAAGAGTGAGGACTCAGTTTCCTCTCCCTCCTGCCTCTCCCAGATCGAGGCCAAGGATTCTTAAAGTTCTAAGTGTTAAGCCCCACTGATTTTAAGAACTCACAAATTTAGGCCCCTCTTGGTTTCAAAGGGAGATGTTTAGGAAATTTGTCTTGCCACTGCCAGGTCCCTGGTGACTGATGTGGGGTCTACTTCTGTTCTCTCTCCATGCCTGCAGTATCCCTCCCTCCCATAGACAATCCTGTGTGTTGCTTTGGTTCCTGACTGTGTCTCCTCCCTCCATCCCCTCTTTATTGTGATCTCTTCTCTACATTTAGCTGTGGAAAGTCTATCCTGTCAGTCTTGGGGTTGTTTTCTTTATTATGTACTCTGATGTGGGATTAACTAGGTGTAATGATTGGATGAAAGGAGCCTGGGATCCTCCCACTCTGCCATCTTCCTGGAAATCCCTATTGATTTATTCTTAATTCTTACTTGATCTCATTATAGCAAAGGGCATGGTTGATCACTCCTTCCAGAATACTTCATTTAGCCTTCAGGACAATAATATTTTTTTCTCCACTTGTGCCCTTATCATGATAACTTCACAGTATCACAGATACCCATGGACCAATTTTCAAATTTTTACCCTTTCTCTTTTCATTGTGTTGATCAAGTCCAGTTTTTAAAACCATCTTTAGCCCTGATCTTGCCCATGAAATTCAGACTTCTTCAGTCTCTATACTTGGATTTATAAGTGAAGTCTGAAATTCATCCCCCAAAAGACTGAAATCTTGTTTATGATTCTGCTTTTCTCAGAATTGTCTCCATTTGAATAAAAAGTTCCGTTTACTCAGTAGGTCAAGATCAAAGTGTAAGAATCATCTATAACTCCTTTCCTTTTCTTAAAATTTCTTTCTCTCTCACAGTTCCAATGCAGTTCAGTGGCAAAATGAGCCTGTTTCTTCTTTGAAATATAACTAGGATCTAATTACTCTTCATACCGCCATTGATATTGAGATACTATCTCAGCTGAACTCTTGTGATAACATTCTAGCTGGTCGATCTCTTTTAACTTTTATCCCCCACAAACTAATCTCGTCAAATAAGCCAGAACAGTTCTTTAAAAAGGCAATTCTAGTCAAGTAACTCCTCAGCTCCAAATTGTCCAAAACCTTCCAAGCTCTCTCAGAATAAAATACAAATCCTGAACTTGGGGGCCATGTAAAGGATTCATTTATCCAGACTCCAATTTATTCTCTTATTCCCACCATTCATCCCTGAGCTCATTGTACCAGCCATACTAACTTCCTTTCCATACCTCACACAATAAGCCATATTCCTGTCTCCTACCTTTGCATTTTGGGGAAAACGCTTCTCTGACTCTGAGCTCTCCCTCATCTATGTAACTTGCTACCTCATTTTATTTTGGTCCCAATTACGGAATTGCCCCTTCAGTGAGGACATTTCTGACTCTTTATCTAAAAGAATACCACTGACTCTTCCATCTATCCATTTATTCTGCATTTACTTTCCACTCCTCTGACTTTTATTTTTATCATGTCTGTTCTAATTAAAATCATTATATGGGCATGGCCTATTTTATTCACTGTTATTCCTTATTATCTAGAAAAGGACCCAGCATTATAAAAAGAGCTCAGTAAATAGTGTATGGATGAGTGAATAAATCCATGAATATCCTTTGGCAGTACACAAAGAAAAACAATAAGTTTTTTTTTTCCAATTTACCATTTTTCAATTTAGCGTATTGTGGTGGCAATACATAACAGATTATATTTAAGTCATAATCTTTTTTTTTTTTTTTTTTTTTTTTTTTTTTTTTTTTTTTTTTTTTTTAGTATTAAATGAAGGTAAACATGGTCTTGGACTTCTGGATATGGAAAAGGAGACATTGAGAGGCTGAAAAGAGGAGGAAAAGGAACCCTGTAATCAATAGAAAATATCAGAAAAGACCATTTGAAGGGGGCACCACTAATACACATTTGAAACAAGCCGTGGATATGTTGTATGAAAACTTTTAGGGTATCTAAAGAAGTTGAAGTAATTTTTCAGGGGAGTAAATGTAAAGCATATCTGTTGTTTGGGATTTTTAACTTGTACAATTCATGGCTGAAGTTACAGTGAATATGGAAGGGATGATTTCCTTATGAAATCTGAACTCTTCACAATTCTAAGTGTACTATTCTTCCAACCAAGACTTCCACCTCCATCAAACCCTTTCCTTGTGACTACTTTCCCAAAGTCTTGACACAAAGAATGATATTGGTAAAAACTTCTCCGTTCCCATTCATGACTCAGTTTCAAGCCCCTCCACTTACATACTGCTGTCTTCAATCCATGAATATTATGTTCTTTTTCACCTTCTCCCCATTTCTTTTTATGCTTCCTTACCTGTGTCATCTCTGAATTATAGCTTCCTTTTATATACCATCTCCCTTCTTGTCCCTCTTTTTCAGTTCTTTGCTTTTGGAAAAGGAAAAATACTAGGCAAAGGCAATTCCTCATCCACTCACTACCTACGTTTGAATTTTAATTTAATGAAAAATAAACATCAACTCCAACTAATTTTACTTCATGTTCATGACCACCAACTTCAAGTGAGCCTTTGGAAATGCCTTTGCTGGTCATCTTGATTGCTTCCCCCCTGTATTCTATTTCTAGCCTTTATTTCCTTTAGGTTTCATTAGCTATTCCTTTTCTATATTTATATAATGTCTTTGATCATTGATTTTTAGCACTTATTCATTTTTAATGTATTCTTTTAAAGCTATAAGCTCTACTCATAAAGGAGTTTAACTGTAACTCATAGGTTTCCTATGTCCTATTATGTTTTGACCAGTTAGTCAAAATGTTCTAATTTTCATTGTGATTTCTTTTTTGACCTAACAATTTTTAAAAGAATATCATATTTCAAACGTTGAAGGTTGTGTTATTAGTTTTGAGGTCAATTCTGTGATGTTCAGAGAATATACTGAGATTTAAATCCTTTAAAATTTGCTGAAACTTTAAGGCTAGCCATGTAAAAAAAAAAAAAAAATTCCATTTGAAATGACTGTAAACTATGTACCTATTTGATGTCAGGTTACATGTGTCAGTTACATTAAATTTATTAATTGGATTGTTCAAATATTCTGTAA
Organism: Canis lupus dingo; assembly: GCF_003254725.2. Taxonomy (NCBI): domain Eukaryota; kingdom Metazoa; phylum Chordata; class Mammalia; order Carnivora; family Canidae; genus Canis; species Canis lupus. The sequence continues at coordinate 52,263,517 of NC_064252.1, read as the reverse complement.
TAGTTCTATCAGTTACTAAAAGATGTTTGTTAAAATCTGTCTACGGTTTGTGTATTTTTTTTCTGTTCTAATTTACTTAATATATTGTGAAGCTATGAGACTGGAGGCCTACAAACTTAGAATCATTATACCTTCAGTCGACTGAAACTTGTATCATTATGAAGTAGTCTTTTTTCCTCTGGTAGTTTTGCCTTAAGTTCTATTGATATATTAATATGACAATATAGCTACACCAGCTTTATTTCTATTATTGACAGATGGTTTTCAACCTTTTTGCTTTCAGTCATTTTGTATCCTTAGAGTTAAGACCTGTCTCTTGGAGCAGATATTGTCTATGTTCCCTCCATTCCCTTGGACCACTTACATATCCATTCCTGTGCATACCAGCTTATCAACATCCAACACTTAAATCAATTTTGAGGACTGCCCTCAGGCTGCAGCACCCACTTTGCCCATAGGCAAAAGTGTCCAGAAATACCTGGGAATTAACATTCCCCAGAGGCACCCCTTAACTTATGACTGACAGGTATGGAAGGATGAGTACCTCAGTTTGCTTGAACTTTGGCAGGGTTGTGCACTTTGCAGTACTTTCTAGGATTTCCTCACTGTTTTAAGCACCAATCATGCCCTCTGGCAGCTGACTTGACAGCGTCCTCTTGATATACTGCCTTGCCTTCCCTATATCACATCTTCTCCTATCCTTGTTAATAGGCTACTTAAACTTGATTCCTTGGCACAATGTCTGCTTCTAAAGTAATCCAAACAAAGAGGGTTTTTGAAACAAGTTTTCAAATCTAGTTTGAGGTTTGTATATTCGACTATTACTATTTTACACTTAATAAAATTACTGACTTAAGGATTTAAATCAATCCATGACTATTTGATTTGTATTTATGCTACCAGTTCTAGGCACTTTAATTTTTAAGGATTTTCAAGTGTTGTGCCTCTTGTTGGCTAATAAGCCATACATTGTTCTGCCATTCTTAGTAGTTTTTAGTTATTACAATATGCATTTTGACTTACTAATGTCTGCTATAAATGAGTACTGTTATTTCCTATAGCCATTCTTTTATTAAGGACTTCAGATGATTTGATGCTCATAGGAAATCATTGATATAGATAAGCCTATATTACATTGGTAAGTCAACATTCTAAGCTGGATATATTTAATCAAGAGACCATACTTTTAAGGCAAACACAATATGTGGTATAAAAGATGCTCAAAAGTATTGATTTATTCCTTCCAATTAAAAATATAAAATTGTAAATGAAATCTTGTGCCATTGTTCTTACCTGACGTTTGCAAATAAAGAGTTTACCAACCTCTCTCCTCTCTAATTTTAAAGATCAAAAAGAAAAAAAAAATAGTAGCACTTTGGAAAATCACAGCCTACTGTTAGCATTAGAAGTGGGGTTTACGGAGTCTTGCCTGATTGATTAGGACACCGTGTACTGAAAGGAGGATGTACTTTCAGGTGGACTCTAAATGATAAACCTTGAGATTACACTTCATTGATAGTCTTTGTCATAAGATCAATAAATGCCAAGATTTCCACATTCCAAAGTCCAGAAATGGCACAGTGATATGGCCCACAATGTTAGGTAACACATTTGTGGGGTAGGGAAAGGTAGTAAGGAGGAGATAGTGTTATAGTTTGAAGACCCACAAAACTTAAGTGCTAGGGATTTGATGTTTCTGCTTTGCTTTTAACGCAAAGGGATTAGAGAAAATACATGCAAACACAGTTGCCTTTATCACTGGCTTCATTTTTAGTAGCAATAATGGTAAAGAGAAGATTAACATTATATGTGCATTTACATATATATGCAGAAGTATGGAACTAAAGAATACAGATGAGGTTGAAAAAGAAATTAGCTTACTCAGTGCCTTTATGGAAATGAATATTGAAATCCAATTATGTAGAATCCTTTCTATAATACTACCCTGTATCAAACAAAGAGAGTTCTGAATCAAATGGTTTTATTTTGGACCCTTCATACCCAATAACCCCACTGCCCTTTGTCTGTGGATTTAAGGACTGACTTAGTCATTCCCTGCCCTTAGTTCTTTGATGCCAGCTATGAGTGAGGAAAGATGGATATTAGTCCCCTGCTGTATATGATACTGAATGTGTAAGTGCTTTATGAGAAAACCCTGTCAGAAGATCACAATGTATTTCGGTGTCTGGGGTTTTGTCTCCTTAAGCAACTTTAGAGTAATGAGATCAGTCAGAGAAAGCTAAATAGTTCCTGATAGTGGGCTGGAACAGAGATAGGATGTAAATAGAACGGTGGCTCATAATATTACAGTAAAACTGGGGTAACTGCAGCCTTGGTAATAGAGATGGAGAGAAAGGGAACTCTTGGCAAAAATGCGAAGTCAGCAATGCCTGTTACCACCACCCTTATAAGCCTTCTCTTCATAACTCAAAAGTGACCAATACTATTCAAACAGTCAGCTTTTACTTAGTTTTCCCTTTATAAGAGTAACTAATATACCCACTAGTTATCATGCTGTGTCAGAGATAGATATATCAGACTTTTAGAAATTGATATACTAGTAAAACATAGAGCTAACTCTCTTTGCTCATTTTCTGCACTTGGCAAAAGTGTTTATAGATATTTAGATTTGCATGTGACTTTTTTACAAAAGAAAGGTCATTGATTAGGCTGATGCAAGTTAAGTCCTATGAGATAATGAATTGTAAATACATTTTCTCATTGGCACGAACTCAGACCTTTCTTTGTCACTAAGATATAAATTCCTGAGGATGGCATACAATGTTATTTACATTGCACATACTCCTAGCAAATCCAGTCAAAGATTTGGGTTAGAAGAAGAAAGTTCTTATCAATTACGTTTCAGGAGCCAGTGAGAAGGGTGAATTTGGGCAATGAGAAGGAAGAAGGACTTGAAGTCCTAACATTTGGCTACTGTACCTACAGTTCTATAAGATTCGTTTTAATGAATTGGAGAAAAAAACAAACGAGTGATCCAGGAGAATCTGATTTTTTTTTCTTTTTACCTAGATCATAAGAGATACTAAAGTTTTTATACTCAAGCTAAGAATAAATTTTACCATATTTATAGAAGAATTTCAAGCAAATGAACCTTTGGAAGTATGACATCTTGTCCTTCATTGTTAAAATCCTCAATGAGGGGAAAAAAAACTAAAAGCAAGATATTATATTCCTTTTCCCATTTTTGTGTATTTTAACCTGTTTTCTCTGCATCATTATTCTAATGGGTGCACAAAGCTTCAAAATGTAAACAAAGGGTGGTGTTCATGAGTCCTATAATTTAGCACTGTATTTTGCTTTAAAATCCAGAATGCTGAAAATGCATGTGAAATTTCTGTGTAAAATAGTTGCACCTTCTTCCAAATGCTAATTTACTATAATTTTGGCAGCCAGTTTTTGAAAGTAAACTCTTACCTGTTTTGTGATCATGGTATCTCCCCTGCCAGGTAAGTATCTCTTACCTGTTTTGAAATGAACCTATGCTAATTGTTTGTTTTAGTTAAAATGTGCTGGTCTGAGGCAGATTTGTAACATAGTTTTGATCCTCACCATCACATTATTGCTTATTTTCTTCCTTTCACCTATTATTAGAATCACAAGATTTCCCATACATAATTCACTTAAGACTGAAAACAAGATCGATCAATAGATTGATGGGCCAATAGATATACTCTATTGGTAGATAATACATTTTCCTTCTTTTTTTTTGGAAGTTAAGAATGTTCCATGAGGACAGGAGTAGGATTTTAATGAAAAAATGTACATTGTGAAATACTAGTAATGTAAAATTCTTATGTGAGGTACTTGGGAAGATACCCTTTCACAATTAGCTGAAAGAAAAAGACTATGCAGCAAGTGCACCCAACAATTTGTGCAAGATGTATACTTCCTATGGGGATTAGATAACTGGATTTAAAAAAAAAAAAAAAAGAAAACAGTGAAATGGACTTTTGGGGGTACAGATCTATGAATTTTAACACATATGTAGAATTATGTCATTACACCCCAATCAAGAGATAAATCAGTTCAATCAGCCAAGAAACACCCTCATGTTATTCCATTTGGAGCCACACCCCTCCCTTAACATCTGACAGTGAGCTGTTCTATATCACTACAATTTCATCTTTTGAGAATGTCCTATAAATTATGAAGCACACAACCATTTGAGACTATGTACTTTCACTCAGTGTATTGCCTTTGAGATTTAGCCAAATCTTTGCATGTATCCATAGTGCGTTATTTTTAAGTTGTTGACTAATATTCTACAGTGTGGATGTACCATGGTCCGTTTATTCATTCACTCATTGAAGGACATTTGGGTGGTTTCTAGCTTGGGGAATTAAGAAATAGTTGCTTACAAATATTTACATACAGGTATTAGTGTAAACATATACTGCCATTCTAGGTTAAATATCTAGGATAGACATTAATCACTTACCATAATCATATAGTAAGTGTACATTTAGCTTTGTAAGAGACTGTCAAATTGTTCTCCAGAGTAGATGGACCATTTTGCATTTGTACTAACAATGTATTGGAGTTCTACATTTGCTCTGCATCCTTGCTAGCCCTTGGTATTGTCAAGAGTTTAGTTTTTCATGTTCCGTTAAGTGGGTAGTGTTGTTCTTATTTTTCCAATAATTATGTTGAACATAATTTGTGTGCTTATTTGCAATAAGTATACCCTCACTGATAAAATACATGTTCACATATTTTGCATATTTAAATGAGTTTTATTTACATATAGATAAAAGTCCTGTGTCCAAAATGTAAAATTTAAATATAACCTTCTAGTCTGTAGCTGGACTTGTATTCTGTATATAGAAACTATTATAGATGAATAGTTTTACATTTTGATGAGGCCTAATTTATTATCCCTCTCTCTGCCATTATGGATTTGTGTTTTTGGTATAATTTCTAAGAATTCTTTGACTAAGGCCATAAAGATTTTTTTTTCTGAAAGTTTAATGTTTTACATGTAGATCTAACACATTCGGAGTTAATCTTTACAAGGTATGAAATTTAAGTCAAATTTTATTTGTATTTTTGGCACATGGATGTCCATTTTTTCCAACATCATTTGTTAAAATCACCATTTCTCTGTTGAATTGCTTTTGTACCTTACATAAAATATCGATTCACCATTAGACACATTTCTAAATATCACATGGGTTAAACAAGAAATCTCAGAAATTTAAAAGTATTTTTAACTAATGAAAAATACAACGTACCCAAACATATGGGATGCAGTGAAAGCGGTGCTTAATGTGAAATTTATTGAAAGCATATATTACAAAAGAGAATAGATCTGTAATCATTGATCAAGGTTTCCACCACAGAAAACTAGAAAAGGAAGAGCAAATAAGCTCCAAAGAAGAAGAAGAAAAATAATACAGATGAGAGTAGAAATTCATGAATTTGAAAATAAGAAATCAATGGAGAGAAACAAAACCAAAACTCATTATTAGAAAAGATAAAATTTATCTTTAGATGGGATAAATAAGAAAAAGCAAGAGAATAGAAATCAATAATATGAGAAATAAGAGATATAACCATAGATCCAATAGACATGAAATAGATAATACTGGAATACTATAAACAACTGTATGCTCACAAGTTTGATAATCTAGATGAAACTGACCATTTCTTGAAAGATGTCATTTCCCAAAACTCAAGAAAAAATAGACTATCAGCATAATCCTATATTGATGAAAGAAGTTTAATAAAAAGTTTTCCAAAATAAAAAGTACCAGACCCACAGGCTTTATAGTTGAATTTTACTAAACATTTAAGGGAAGTACTATTTCAATTTGCTAAAATCTCTTTCAGAAGATAGAAGCAGATGGAATATTTCCTAACTCATTCTATGAGGCCAATATGTACCCTAATTCCAAAATCTAACTCACATGTTATAATATTTCACATAGACTATAAATTTATTAAAGTGGCCACTAAAGGGTAAGAGGCTTAGGAAATAAGAGCATTTTCCTTTCTGTGCACATCGAAATACATTTTTTGATACACTGATATGAGAGAACTGTCTATCAATAAACTACTGATAGGCAGTTCCACAGAACTTCTATTTCATGTTTCTTCTCAGCCTTCTATAGCTTTAAGCCTAGCAAACTCAGGTGGGTGCTTTAAAAGTTAATAAGTGTGTTTTTTTTTTTTTTTAAGTGTGAACTTGGGTCCCAAGATAACATTTTAACCTCCTTATGAACATATGAAAACAGAAAATACTTTCTCTACAGGGTAGCTAAAATAGGCCAAATTGATAATGTCTGTTTATTAACCATTTATGCATTACTAATAAAATTACAAGGAAGAAATCACAAAGACATTTTAAGTAAAGAAAACTAGACTAATAGCTCTAATGAAGATAGATGAAAAAATCCGTACCAAAGTAACATATAAAATGAATTGTACACCATGACCAAGTGAGGTTTATTCCAGAGAATACTGGTTAAACATTTAAAAATAATAATAATGTACTTTATCACAACAGGCTGGAGAATTCAGTGGTCATGACCATATATAAATATATATTAAAAAATCCACCAATTCATGATAAAAATCTCCATAAACTAGGACTACAGAAGAGCTTCCCCAACTTGACAAAGCATATCTACAAAAAAATCCTACAGATTACATGATACTTAGTAGGAACTATAAACATTCTCACTGTGATCAAGAATTAAAGGACATCCCTTCTCCCTTTTTAACATCATTTTGGAAATTCTAGGTACTGCAAAAAGACAAAAAAGGAAATAGAAAGTATTCATATAGGAAAGGAAAAATTAAACTATCCTTGTTCGCAGGCTACATAATCATCTATATAGAAAATCTGTAAAAGTAACAAAAATCCCCTGGAATTAATAAAAGGATGTTGCATAATACAAAGTGAATACACAAAAGTAAACTGTTTTCCTACATGTCAGAAATGAACAAATGGAATTTGAAATTAAACAGTACAATTCATATTATCCCCAAAATGAAATACTTAAGGTATGAATCTAATCAAATGTATACAAAATCTAAATGAGTAAAACTACAATTTAATTTTTAGAGTTATTGTAAATGATATTGTTTTTGTAGTTTTAGTTTACTAAGTATTCATTGCCAGTATATAGTACACATTTTTTTATTTGCACAGTGCAACTATTCTAAGCTTATTCTGGATTAGTTTTATAAAATTCTTGAGATTTCTATGTTGAAAATCATGGCATCTGTAAATAGGAACAGCTTTAAAAAAAATTAAATTTGCCAACAGATAGTATAACACCCAGTGCTCGTCCCATCAAGTGCCCTTCTTAGTGCCTGTCACCCAGTTACCCCATCCCTCCACCTCCTCCCTTTCTGCAACCCTTTGTTTCACAGAGTTAGGAGTCCTCTTTCATGGTATGTCTCCCTCTCGAATTTTTCCCACTCAGTTCAATAGGGACAGCTTTATTTCTTCCTTTTCCATTTACCTGTCTTTCCTTTTCTTACACAATTGCACTATAAGGACTTATAGACAATTTTGAGGGGATCCCTGGGTGGCTCAGCAGTTTAGCACCTGCCTTTGGCCCAGGCCGAAATCCTGGAGTCCCAGGATCAAGTCCCACCTCGGGCTCCCGGCATGGAGCCTGCTTCTCCCTCCTCCTGTGTCTCTGCGTCTCTCTCTCTCTCTCTCTCTCTCTCTCTGTCTGTTATGAAAAAATAAATAAAATCTTTAGGAAAAAAAAAGAACTTATAGACAATGTTGAATAAATTTGTATGAACCTCCGTGCCTTGATCCTGATGTTAAGAGGAAGACATTTAGTCTCTCACTGTTAAATATGAATATGGCTCTGTTTTTGTAGATAAGATTTAGGAAGTTCCTCTGTATTCCTAATTTGCTAAGAGACTTAATCATGAATGGATATTTATGAATCAATTGACATAATTATGTGGCTTATCTCCTTTGGACTGTTAATATGGTAGATTACATGAATTGATTTTCTAGTATTGAACCAGCTTCACATTTCCAGGATAAACCCCAACTGGTTATGGTTCCTTACTTCTGTAAGATCTGCTGATATTTTTTGCAGGGTTATGTTTGAAAAGGTAGATGAAAAGTATTTTACATTGTGAGATAATGTTGTGGGATTTTTTTTTTGTACTGTTATTGTCTAGTTATAGAGTCATATTACTGAAGGTATCATATGGGTTCCTTTTTCTGTTTTATAAAAGATTGTGTAAATTGGATTCTTCAAATTCTTAGAATTGACCAGTAAGATCTTCTGAGCCTGGAGATTTTTTTTTTTTAATTTTCACTATGCATTTTGTTTCTTTAAAAATTATAGGACTACTTGTATTATGTATTTCATATTGTGTGAGTTTTAAAATTTGTGGCTATTGATAAATTGGGCTTGAGTTGTTAAATTTATTGCATAGAGTTGGTAGTATTTCCTAATAATCATTTGATATCTGTAGGATCTGTAGTGATATCCTACCCTTCACTTCTTTTTTTTTTTCTACCCTTCACTTCTGATGCTAGTAATTTGTGTCTTCTCTTTGTCAGTATCATTACAGATTTATCAATTTTATTGCTCTTTTCTTACAACCAGCTTTTAATGGGTTCACTGATTCTTATGTATTTTTGCTTTTTATGTTCTAATATTTTATGTATATTTTGCTGTTCTTTTAAAAAAGGAATCTTAGATTATTTGAAATTTTTAAAATATAAGTATTTAATATACATTGCTCTCTTAGTATTGCTTTAGCTAAATCCTACAAATTTGATAAATTGCATTTTTAGTTTTGTTAAGTTAAAAATGTTATCACATACCTTGAAGCAGCTACTTTGAGCCATGGATTATTTACAGGTGTGTTTAATTATCTATTTTTTGGATATTTCCCTTCTATCTTTGTACTTTCATTTCCAGTCTAATCCCATTATGGTCAAAGAACATGTTTTGTGTGATTTAAATTACTATATATTTACTAAGATTGTTTTTTGACCAAAAGGATTATCTATCTTGGTGGATTTTCTATACTCACTTGAATGTGTATCCAGCCTTTATTCAGAATTACATCCCATTTATTTATAGTATTGTTCATTTCTTTATATTTACTTTTTTTCCCTTATTTCTATTGATTACTGAGAAAAGTATTTAAATATTCAACAATCATGGTTTATTGATTATTGGAATGAAGTATTCAATAATGTAGCAATTATTTTTGAGGATTTATCATCATTCCTCCTTAGTGCTCTTGGTTTTTGCTACAAACATTTTGTAACTGTTATTTGCATGCACGTTTAAAATAGTTTTGTCTTTTTTGAAATTTGACTCTTTTATCTTTATATACTATCCATTTTTATCCCTGGTAATTTTCTGTGCTCTGAAGTCTATTATATCTACCTTTCATATGGTCACCAGAGCTTTCTTTTGACTTGCTTTGAATTGTTTTTTTAACTTTGAACCTACGTATATCATTGTAGTTAACTGAATTTTTTGCATGCAGTATATATTGTGGGCATTTAAAAATCAGTTATCTATATAACAATCTCTATATTTAAATGATATTTTAAATTTACATTTAATATAACTGTTAACAGGTTTAGATTTGTCTTCAAATTTTATGTTAATCTGTTTTTAATTCCTTATTTCCCCTCTCTCTACCTCCTTTTAGTTGTTGGGATACATTTTATATTTTAATGTGTATATGTTATTTCTCCTCATATATTTTGGTGGTTTTTCTGGCAGTTAAAAATTAGTAAAATGTCTTATCCTGTTTGATAAATATTTTGTCATTGCATGTGAAACATAAAAAAAATTGCCACTAAGTACTTTTACCATCTTTCTCTTACAGGTACCATTTATATATTACAAATTACATTTAAAAATTATGCTAGTTGCTTTTAACCATCCAATACATAAAACTTAACGCAATAATATTCTATGATATTTATCAAGTACTAATTGCTTCTGTGTTCCTCTTTCATTCCTGATTTTTCCAATTTCTTTCTCTTACCATTTTACTTCTGTTTGGAAAACTACCTTAGGCATTCTGTTAGATTGAGTGTACTGAGTTTAGATTTCTTTCATCTCAGAATATCTTTATTTGACTTTCATCTTTTGAAACATTTTTGTTGGGTATGCAATTCTTGATCTTGTCTTCAAAAATATTCCATTTATGTTTGGCTCCATAGTTTCTTATGAGAAACTCAAAACCATTTGAATCATTGTTTCCCTTTAGGTAACATGTCATTTTTCTTTCATTTGTCCTCAAGACCTTTTCATTGTCTATAATTATTAGCAGTTGTTTCTGTTTGGGCATGGAGTAATTTGAGGTGTTCCAGGTTAGGCTTACCCAACTGAAATTGCTGTTTGTGTCTTTGACTAGATTGTGACAATTTCACTTATTTCTTAAAAATTTTCTTTTTGCACTGCAGTTTTTCTTTTCTCTTTTACACTACAATGACATGAATATTAGGCTTTTTGTAAGTGTTTCACAGGCTCATCCTTTCAATCTCTTCTTAGTTCTGAATGAATCATTTGTATTGACCTATCTTCAGGATCACTGATGCTTTCCTTTATCATCTATATTTTAATACTGAGCTTGACCATGGAAAAGTTAGTAATTTTTTTCAGCTTTTAAATTTCTATGTGCTTCTTGTTAATATCTCCTTTTTTGCAGAGATTTTGTTTGTTTCAAGAGCATTCATTCTGAAATATTGAAGCATACTGATCATAGTTACTTTAAAGTCTTTTTCAGATAATTCCCACATCTGTGTCTTTTTCACATTATCCATTGCTTCTTTGTTTGCCAAGTAATTTTAGATCGTCTCTTGAACATTTTGAATAATTGGTTATGAGACTGTGGGTCTTGTTTAAATGCTACAGGAAATGATAATTTAATTTAATATTTATTTAGCAGGCACTGGATCTAGTTAGGCCACAAGTCGTCTGTGGATTATATTTCAAGGTCAATTCCACTTTTAAAGTTTTTACAAAGTTGGGTGTATTTGTTCCATAGGTGGACCACTCATTGTCTAATATGTGACCTTGATGATGATCTATTCCATTGTTCAGTTTTCAAAGCCAGTACGATGATTTCAAGATCAGATCCATCCATGTAGAGCTTAGAGGTAAGGCTCAAAATTCATAAAGAACTATAGGATCACTTTCATGACCTCTTCTTATCTCCTCAGTACTTTTGGTTCTTTGAGCCTCTTTTCTGTGCTTTACCCAGAAACCTGGAATTTTATTTCTCTAGTCTACCACACATTTATCATGATTGTGGCTGCCTCTGGGACTATAAATTAGAAGGATATATAGAGAAAAAAGTAATGAAGCTTTGTCCCATGTTCTTGAGACCACAGTTTTTCTTATTATAAAGGGAGGTGATGCTTGTTAGAATTTCAGCTTCCTGCAGGCTCCTATTTCTGCCACTGCTGGTGCCACCATTGCTAGGGGATTGCTTTGGGGTTGGGGTGTAAGAGAATGAAGGAAAAGAAAAGAAATTGGAGGTCTTTGACCTATGTTCTTTGATTATTAGGATACCATTTACCTCTTTTTTTGAGCCAGAACTAGATACCTCCTGGAGTATAGAGATTGTGACTACTAAAGGAAAAAAAAAAAAAAAAAGCTAAACCAATTATTTGAGGGTATACATTAAATTCTCGTTTGCCATCCACTTTACCAACTATTATTTCACATTCCTTAAATAGCTGCCACATGCACTCTGTCCAGTTTTCATAATTGTATTTAGAGAGTTAGAGAAAATAGTGCATACTTATTCTCTTACTCTGAAACAAACTTACACTGAACATTTAAAAAAATTAAGTGTTTCAGTGCTGTATCTTATTTCTATATATTTTATAAATATATTTTTTAAAGCTGATAGGAAAAAAAGGCATGAAGGATTACATTTTCGTATTGATTAGTTTTTCTCTGCTGCTCTGTGCTCTTTCATGCTGTAAAATCAGCAAAAACAAATTGATTATTTGAGGGGCAATCATGGCAATACTTAGCTTCTCTTTAGATTTAGCTCATCACTCTGACAATAAAAGCCCAGTGCTATCTACCAATGTTTTGTGTTTGAAATTATTCTTATCAAAGTGGGTTAGAGATGGTCACAGAAACTTCAAGATGAATGCCAGTTGAAAAGCATCTATCTTTTTAGAGCTTATGTTGAGTTTAATGTTACAACCTTCATCCATTTTTTGTATGACAATTAGCTCCATGCATAACACAGAATATGACATATAAAAGATACCTAAAATATTTGCTCAAGTTGCTGAAAAATAAATAAATCAATGTATTCAATTCTTCAGGCACACACACATGGAATGCCTTTTGTACATAAAATACTAAGATGAGTGGAGATTTTAAAAAATAACCAAGATATGTCTCTGACATCCAGGAACTTTGACAGTGGGAAAGACAGACATGTAAACAAGTTATTCTAGGGCAGACTGAAACAAACAAAAAGATACACAGGGAACTTAATCAGGAGGAAAATATCTGAATAGAGGTAAAAATGTTTCTGTTGAATCAAAATAAAATTCCATATAAAGTCTGTCTGATTAAAATCAGTGTAATTTTATGGAAAGAACACTAAATTGGAGACTGAAAACCTAGATTTCTTTTTCTAGTTCTGCTATACTTTATCTTTCTGATCTTAGTCTGTATATGGCCTTGAGTTTCTTCTCCATACCTGAAAAACAAGAGACTTAGCTGATTGGTAGGGTCACTTATAGCAAAAATTTATTTCATGTAAAAAATTCTCTATTAGGAATTAGTTAATAATGATATTTGGTCATATTTACTTCAGATTCTTTTAGATGACATAAACGTGAAATATAAAGTTAGGTCCTTTACAACCTCCCTCACCAGTTAGTTACTATTTTTTTTTTTTTAAAGACTTTATTTATTCATGAGACACAGAGAGGCAGAGACATAGGCAGAGGGAGAAGAGACTCCCTGTGGAGGGAGCCTGATGCAGGACCAGGACCCCAGGATCATGCCCTGAGCCAAAGGCAGACACTCAACTGCTGAGCCAGCCAGGTGTCCTGTAATTACTATTTTGAAGTTTTTTCTGTTTTTCTGGTCCAGTTTTATGTTTTGACTACATATTCTTGTGTCTATGTTATTGTGCCATATATTAAAGTTTACATACATATTTTTTCATATTCAGTAGCATGTTTTTTGAGAAATAGAACTTAATCTTTTCACTTAAATGTATGTATTGGAGCTTTATACCTGTTGAATATAATCAAATTCATTCATTGGATAGTAATACATTTTAAGAATATACATGTCCATCACTTAAGTGTTTATTTCCCATTTCTTTATTCAAAATCATGCATATATTATTTGTATAGTTGGAGCCATATGAAGGATTCTCTAACATCTAGAGCTGAAATTGCTGAATCCTACTGTAAGCATATTTTGGCGTTAGACACAGATAAACCGCTTTCCAAAGTGGTTGTACTGTCACTGTTTGAGAATTTTGATTTCTCATATATTCTTTGATTCCTGTGGCATGGCTTTAAAATGTTCTGAATATAAAATAATAGTTTATATGCTAGAGGTTTTGGGTAAACATCCTTCATAATGCTAGGTAAGTCCCCTATAATTCTAATGTGCTAAAAATTACTTTCTGTATGTGAGGGTTTTGCTAGTTTATATAGTGCATAATAATGTTTTTGTCATAAATGTAGTGAGTTTTTTTTAAATCTATATTAGACTGCGAGGTCAGTGAGAACAGGGTGCCCAGATTTGCTGAGGATATTCTTTGTGCCCATATCCCCACCTAATAAATAGTAGCCTCTTGTGGAGCTGTCTTAGTTTGAATGATAGACACTGTAGAAAGATAAAAACGTGAAACCTATCTTGAACTAGGCAAAACAATATTTATCTTACTAAATGCCTTTCTGCAGACATAATCACAAATTACTCTTTCATTAATGTGCTTAACCAGTGAATTGTCATTAAATACTCTTAAACACTTCTTATGTTCCTGAGATGGTCCTTACTTGCATTTACCCATATATATCAGACTTTGTTAGATTCGCACTATAATATTGCATTTAGAATTTTCACACTGAAATTGATCATTCAAATTTATTTTTGTTATCTATGTCCAATATGTAAATTTTGGTGGTCTCATTAAAAAAATGGAAGTTCTGTTTCTCCGTTTTCAGAAATGTTTTGAAGTTAAGGTATTTCTATTCTCTTCTAAATTGAAGATAGGTTATAAACTGCCAAAATTTTTTGATGAATATAATAACCAGCATCCTAAACCGATTGCAGATATCTTCTCTGAGCCTCAATTTATTCATTGATGATAGTAACCACATTAACTTTACATGATTTCTCTGGGAACTAAATAATATATTATATGAATAGCACACATTAAATTTAAATGTTATTTTAAAATGTAGAATGGAAACAAATTGTTGAGGATTTTGACTGAGTGTGACTATAGGGAATGACATGAAGGCATAGGAGTCTGGACATAACCAGCAAGTGGAAATAATCCAGAACAAAAATTGGACAATAGGAATTGTGTTGTTGAACCAGTGTTCACTCAGCGTCTCAAATTTGAAGCTTTTTATAAATGGGAACGGGTGTGGATTTTTTGTTTACATGCAGGCATGAGTTTGCGTGCCCAAAGTCAATCTACATATAATTCCAATTGATTTTGGAGAAAGCACTGTTTATTTTAGTCCTAGCCTCTCTCTACCATTCTTGCTAGAGGCAAAACAAACAAACAAAACCCAAAAACCAAAACAACCCCCTTAAGGATGTTGGATTTGATGGGAAGCCAAATGGCTTTAATTTGTTAATATTTTGAAGCAAGAACTATAGTTTTGATTTAAACAAAATGCCCCCAAGACCCATAACAACTGGGTTAAAGAAATTTTACATCGTCATCCAGGGTACCTCTGGGCCATCTTATCCTCTTTCCAATTGATGCGTGCTGAGAAAATACAAACTGAAATATTTTCCTGAAGGAAAAGTTACCATAGTACCTAAGTCACATGCTATATTCAAAAGATTGTTGCAAATTTAGAGATGGCTATTGTCACTAGTCCTGGATTCCAAGTCAAGAGAATTTATAATCCTCTGCTATGATCATGGTGACAAGTTTACTTTCTCTGCTTTTACACATATGTGGAAGTGAGCACATCAGATCACTGCTTTCCTTCATAAAATTATTATGAAGATCAAATACAATTTCTTCGTTGTAAAATTAAGGAAAGTGAACCTAGTGTACTAGTTAAAATATTACTAACAGGTAGTAACAGATAATTTGACACTCAAATTTTCAGTAGCTTAATTCAAGATAAGTTCTGTTTGAACTTGCCAAATAGTTGGTTTCATTCAAATTAAGACACTTTTGCGAGTGAAAGGAAACCCAATTAATTCAATGGAAAAATGGGCACAAAAACCATCCTGAGCAAACTTGAACACCCTATTTCCGCTGACCTAGCAGTCTAATAGAAATGTTGCTCATCAGGTGACTTTTATTTCTGAATAGTGAATCAGAATAAGTTCTTTCTAGATTTTGGCTTTGCTATCTTTCCCATGTGGATGACGGAACCATTTAAGGGGCATTAGTATGCTGGTATGCCATCTCTCCAAATAAGGAGGGGAAAAAAACCTCAACTCTAATGTGCAGTAGTTGCTGATGCCGCTGGTATAAATACTCTCACCATGGTAAATCTCAAGCTGCCAATAGTGTAACAACTGGCACAGAACATTCTGGAATATTTAATAATTGCTTTTGTGGGCTGGTGGAATCCACTTCCACAGTGTCACTGGCAAAATGTCTTCTCCATTCCAAACAGCCGTAATGGATAGAAAGCATAGAACATTGTGTATGGGAGATTTGTTTTATGGGTCAAGGCTTGAAATAGAGCTTATCATGTTCACTTGTTTGTGAATGGATTTCCATCAGCGAAATACAGGGAGTACAAGGGAGCCTGTGACCTATTCCATGGACCCAGGAAGAAGCAGGGTTGGGTATAGCAAAACTGCTTCTGCCACAGTTAGATAATATCCAAGATGTTAAATACTATAGAAATGGGACTGTGAACCCAGAGTTTTCTATATCCTAAAAATGTGAACACTTAACCTTTTATGTAAATGTGGTGGATAGGGTGATCATCTGTAACTGCAAATTGAGGATGTGGACTAAATACGTTGTGTGAAACTCTTAGGAATAGTTATCTTTAATTACGGCTCAATGAAATAACTCTGTACATGTGTTGCTCATAAAACTAGATATTGGTTTTTATTAAATAGTCAAACACTGTTTTTATTTTTTTTAAGATTTTATTTATTTATTCATGAGAGACACAGAGAGAGAGAGAGGCAGAGACACAGGCAGAGGGAGAAGCAGGCTCCATGCAGGGAGCCGGACGTGGGACTCGATCCCGGGACTCCAGGATCACACCCTGGACTGAAGGCCGCGCTAAACCACTGAGCCACCCAGGCTGCCCTGAAACACTGTCTTTAATGTAGGAATCAAGATACATTCAGATTGTACTTTTTAGTTTTGGAACTTATTCAAGTGTTGTGTCTCCTACTTAACATCAATTAAGTAAGTCCTTACCATGAAGTGGTATATGTGCAATTAAAAATTGTTTTTTTTTTTTCAATTGGTAGCTCTACCAAAATGGTAATAGGGAAGATGTGAAGTAAAATATAGCTATCTCTCATTCTGATAAAATTTCCACGTGTTAGCTTTAAAAACGAACTTGTTAATTTTGTAGCTAGATCTCCATTGATTTTGTTAACAGATACATGACAGTGCGCATAATAAATTTCATAAAAATCATATTTTGTTCAATTTGAATTTCAACCAATATTGACCTTACAATTACTTGAAAATACTTTCAAGTGAGGGGACATTGAAGTGATGGAAGAATATTCAGTATCTAATCTAACCATAATGGTATCATTACATTTTTCTCTTGAACTCACTTTCAGGGCATACTTTTCACTTTTACAATGAAATTCATTTTTCATTTTTTTTTTCTGGTTAACTAGGTAGGCAGTGTTAAGATACTAAAATGTTAAAATACAAAAAAATATTTTTGGGTTATAAGTCTGTCTGAAATTAGTCCCTTGTACAGTTTCTACGGTATTTATCACATGAATCTATATCTGCTGAACCACTTGCTTCTTTAATGTTCAGAATATATGTAGTATAAACACCAGATTCCAGTAATAGAGAATAGTGGGTAATAAACACTAATCTAAAACCGAAATGTCTGAACTTGGAAGCCTGGCTGGCAATTAATAAGTGTGTTATTGAAAACAAATCACATTACACTTCCTGTTACTCAGTTTCTTTTCTGTGAAATGGGGCCATAAAATTTGAGTCTTTGCCTCAAAGCTTTGCTAGGAGAATTAAATAGGTCTATATATTTTGAAAAGTCTTCAGAATAATAATAGCAACTGGTGAGTGCTTTACAAACATTGTATTATAATTGCAATTATTAGGAATTTTTTTGCATTTTAGTTTTGGTAGTAAGATCATAGTCATTTTTATAGCTTTTCTTCAAGTATATATTTTCTAAATTACCCATTTGCTCAGTTAAAAGGAAAGCAAGGGCAAAAACAAATGACTTGCTGATTGTTTTTCTAATACTCTTTCATCCTAGGAGTCAACATGATTTTACTAATTTTATTCCCAAAAGAGGTGAAGGGTACATTTAACTCAAACAATTATTGTGATATAGTATAATAATCATTTAAAGTTCTAATTTCAAAATAATAAAAAACCAACAACTGCAAAATTAATTCCTGATTTGAATACTAAGAAAAAAGCAAAGACACATAAATTATTCTTTATATTCTTTATATTTCCTGTGTTTGAAATTTGTCTTAGGGATTTTACTTTAACAAGAAAGCAATTTTTAGCTATGATTAAAGCAGATAATTATATTGTTTGGGCTTAACTTTTTTGGTAGAGAGCATTAACTTTTTAATCTGTCACTAAAATCTCTCGTGTTCTTGCTGTTGAATTCCCTGGGGTCTTCACTAAAATAAACTAACAATGCTGAAATTTAAAAAAAGAAGTAGATCTAAAGTAATCTGTTTTCTATATATATATATATAGGAAAACCAAACATTGATGGGACATGAAGTTTTTTGGTACTTCTATTCCTCTCAGATGTGAATTCCATTGTCCCGAAGCACATCACAGACTTGCTCAGAAGCCTAGATTTCTGGCCTCATGCTGGGAGCTATATGTATGTAATTTTTCCCAGTAAGAAAATGTCATTTAAGATCATAGTCAAAGCTTTGATACCTTTATTATCCATTGGATTGAATGTTAGAGTACCTCTGGTTAATATTGCCACTCACCACTTTTACATGTCATGTCTTAGAAAACTAGAAGTTATAATCTAGTGTCTGCCACTCATTAGCTTGATAAGCTCTAAATGCTCCAACAAACTAAGATATTATTATAATAGATGAGTTTATTCCTTTTGCTCTGTAACAATCCATAGCTTATGAAATTTAACAACTAACTCCCCAGGATTCTTTATGAAATCAGGTAAAAAACAAAAACTCCTATGGACTAGAATGTGTGTGGTGAAATGAGGAACCAAGAAATCAAGTCTATGAAAGTGGCTCTACATATGGAGCAGATGTGGTGCCATAACATATTAGAATCAAAGACAGAAAGGTAATGTCCTTGTTTATAGAAGCGTCTTAAAGAACAGACAATGTGTACAACACTTTGGAAACTGTAGACCAGCATACAGATGAAAGGCGATAGTGTTATTGTCGCATGACATAGTATTAGAGAGGGTGATAGGGCTGAGAGAAAGTGAGCAGTTTGCTATTAAGAGACCAGTTAGTGTTTTGGTCAAGAATACTGACACTGGAGATAGCTTGAGTTTGAATCCTGGAACCACAATTAACTAGCCACGTAATTTGAACAAGTTAGTTCACATTCTGTGATTCAGACTCCCCACTTCTATAAATCGTATCTATTTCACCAGAGTTATAAGGATTAAATGATTTCATCTATATAAACTTCCCAACACACTGTACTGAGTATAAAATGTTTTTTTTTTTGCTCTTGTCAAACTCTAAATTATTAAAATAAGAACTTAGAATCTTAATACTTTTCCTACTGCTGAATAATTACTAATTTTAGTAATAAAGAGGGACAGAGGGAGAGAGAATCTTAAGCAGACTCCATGCCCAGTATGACCCCAATGTGAGACTCACCTCTCAGGACCCTGAGATCATGATCTGAGCTGAAATCAAGAGTTGGTCACTTAACTGGCTACGCCACCCAGGTGTCCCAACATCAAATCTTAAAAATAATGCTCTCTTTAGTGTCTGTATAAACCACTTGAATCTGTGGCCCAACTATGAACACTTGACATAATACTTCCTTCAGAGCTAAATTTATGTTACTGATTAGCCATTACTATATTTTTGTGACTTTTATGTTGCAAGTTTTTCCACTGCTATAATTAATGTAATATTGAACCCACTTTGTATTTTTTCTTTCTCAGTGGATCCTCTCTTCAAATAATGACAAAGCCCAATAATGAAATTGGTGAGCCAGGAGCTTCTCTGTGTAAAGCAGAAATAGAATTCCAAAACTCCACCATACCTGCCTCCTTTATCCTTTCTCTGGCATCTAAGATAGAGACAAAGATTTCTGAGAACGTGGTTTTTAAAACCACTAACTTAACCCCTTTATAGTCCATTCAAACCTTCAATGTGTTCTAAATTTGCTCCTGGTTCCACAAGGCCATCAGAGACCTCGATACTTTGACCATTATTTGGTTCCCTGCTAGAATTGTTTCACTGAGCTACACCTTAGAATATGACTGCAGTGTTTGCTGTCAGCATGCTGCTGAAGAACATTTCAAGTTCATTAAGAAGAATCACTTTGAGGCTCCATAGGAGCAATTTTTCTCAAACCTTTATTCCAGTGGGGAAAAAAACGGGCTGTATTTTTTCCCTTTGGTCTTTTATATTAAAGACACTGAATCTTGTATTTGATTTCTCTCTTTGCTTTGATCTGTGGTTAGAGTTGAATTTGTGACCCAACACTACCAATTATATACAATATTTCTTCGCATAGGAAATTGATGGTGACTTTGTTTCACTTTTTATTGTTTTTTAACTTTGCCTTGATTTCTTTATTTCATCTCTCTAACCTTCTCGGGGTTCTGCAAGTTGTTTTGTAAACTGTAAGCCACATATGTGATTATTTATTGGGTTAAATTTCCAGTAGTGGAATTACCATGTGAATATATATATAAATGTTCCGGCAACCTTTGATAACTTACTGTAGCCTTTGATTTGATTTGATACTAGAAAGAGCCTTTACTTTGCCTCAAAGCTACTTTTCTTATGAATTGTTCATGAATTAAATTCATAATAACCTAAATATTCAAGATGAATAATGTGTCCATGTGATTGTTAAAATTAAATAAGAGGATATCGTACAGTTTGTCTAATAGCTCTTAGTAAATACTGATGCATTACAAAATATTAGCCAGGATTAGAGTATTTTCTAGCCAACCACATTGCTGGTGTCTTGATTTTCCACTTACTAACAGAAATTGAAGGTTAATTTGTAGTAAATGTCTCCATAATAGAAAACTTACTTTTCTTTACTAATTGTGTCACTAAGATCTTAGAGCCTTTGGGCAAATAATAGTGCACATTTTAGCCAATTAGATTTCTTCACACCAATCTTTCTGGGCTTCTGCTGTAATTGTCCTTGCAAAATGGTCAAGACCTGTAGTTGAAAAAAATTAATGTCTATTATCCAAAAGACAACAGATTCTTAAACACATAACTTTGTAGGGCTTGTTTGCTGCCCATAAATGAAATTACCACACTGTTTATTTTCAACCAAGAATTAGTTTTTAATTGTAAAAGTTCAGAATTACTGCCAGTATTTTTATTTATTGAGTTGACTCCATCATTCTTCTCGGGGATAATGCGATATTTACTGTGGAGTACAGGTTGTTTACTGCAAGGATTACTTTGATACTCATAGTTCTAAATGGTAAATTAACCCAGGTAGAGGCTGTTGACATGTGCTGCTGAACTGACTGTCCACAAACGGCAAGAGCAGGTTTAATTTTTTTCAGTAACAGATTGAGCAATAAAGATGTGTCAACGTCTGAAAATATGCACTCCACTGTATGTGAAATACATTCTATCCCTGTTTTCTTTTGTAAGAAAGAGAAAAGAAAGGCAAAGCATCCACTTGTTATTCATCCCTGCTTTAGAAAATGAATAGAAAATGAATGTGTCTGTGATTCACTATACTTTTGTTTTTAATTGCCTGTTTGACAGGAAACCTATTTCCATAATGCCGCGTCTATATTTCATGTTTTATTTGATGTTCTAACTCCAGGTAATTTTAATCCTCCAGATAGGATTTAGCTGTTTTTTGTTTATATAGTTTATTCTGTGTCACAGCTTTGTTTACTTCTTAATAAAACTCACCATTCAAGAGGGTGGTTAGGATCCTTAGAGCCTTCTGAAAGGTACACATCCTTCTCACATTGTTTTTAAAGAAAGTCCAATTGAAGATTAAGAATATGGCCAAAGCATTAAAAAAAAAATAGTTGTGTACTCCTTATGCTCTGTGCCACCTCCCACCTGAAAACCCCAATCCAACAAGTTTACCAGAGGCCATTCATTTTCTTTTTATCTCCTGGCACGATTCATTTTGCTGTCATGAAATGATAAAAAATAACCTAGCTATATTAAATATAGAAATAATAGATTAGTATGTAAGACAAAAATAACTTGCAGGTTAAAAAAAAGTAAGTTGTAGATTTAATTACTTGGAGGCTAATTTTCTGTATCCAAGGCTTTGAACCGTCTTCCTCAGAATCCTACATTTAGGCAGAGGTGCATTAGGAGCCAGTGTGGTGGAGACAGGAGTCCTAAATGGCTTGTG
Source organism: Canis lupus dingo (assembly GCF_003254725.2). Classification (NCBI taxonomy): domain Eukaryota; kingdom Metazoa; phylum Chordata; class Mammalia; order Carnivora; family Canidae; genus Canis; species Canis lupus. The sequence goes on along the minus strand of NC_064252.1, from coordinate 52,241,557 downwards.
TAATGAACCCCCACAGCACTTCAACTGAACAAGTTCTGCATTTAATATTCGTATATATTGTGTTTATAGATAAAATTAGTTTTGGAGAAAAAGACAAAAAACCCCTGATACCCAAGTACATTAATTTTACAGATGAGAAAACTGACATCCAGAAAAGACAAAGTGTATACCTCGGTAATCATAAGCTAGTGTTACCTATATTTGTAGCCGTATATGTTTACCTCCACTTTAGAACTTTTTGTCTAACCTGGCTCAATTACTCTGAACTAATACTGCTTTACTATTGCTATGGAGCCATGTTATATAAGAGATCATGATAGTTGCATGACTTTCCTCTGAAAAGTTAGATTTTCTGTCAACAGCATGTATCTTTGAGGTAAAATTCACATATCCTATGCATATCTTAAGTGTAGAGTTAAATGGGTTTGTATACACGGAGGTAACCAATAGCTACAGAATGATACAGAATATTTCTATCATGTTTTCCTCCTCCTTCCCCTCAATTCTGCTTGGAAGCAGCTATCTGGTTTCTATTACTACAGACTAGTTTTATCCATCCTAGAACTTCATCTAAATGCAATATACACCTCCTACTATTTGAGTCTAGATTCTTTTTTAAATTTTTTTAATAAATTTATTTTTTATTGGTGTTCAATTTACCAACATACAGAATAACACCCAGTGCTCATCCCGTCAAGTGCCCTCCTCAGTGCCCGTCACCCATTCACCCCCACCCCCTGCCCTCCTCCCCTTCCACCACCCCTAGTTCGTTTCCCAGAGTTAGGAGTCTTTATGTTCTGTCTCCCTTTCTGAGATTTCCCACACATTTCTTCTCCCTTCCCTTCTATTCCCTTTCACTATTATTTATATTCCCCAAATGAATGAGACCATATAATGTTTGTGCTTCTCCGATTGACTTACTTCACTCAGCATAATACCCTCCAGTTCCATCCACATTGAAGCAAATGGTGAGTATTTGTCGTTTCTAATGGCTGAGGAATATTCCATTGTATACATAGACCACATCTTCTTTATCCATTCATCTTTCAATGGACACCGAGGCTAATGTTCAACATAATGTTTTTGAGATTCATCCATATGATTACATAGGTTAGTAATTGTTTTTTATTGTGTATAGTTTTTCATTATTTGAATATGCTATGGTGTGTTCATCCTTTGGCTGATGAACATTGAGCTTTTTACCTTTTTTTTTGTATGCCTAGAGGTCTGAAGAATATTGTTGTACAGTCTTTTTATGAACATGTGTTTATTTACCTTGGGAAAATACTTACAAATGGAAGTTTTAATAAATAGGCTTAATAAAGGTGTATGTTTAACTTCATAAAAGACTGTCAAATAGTTTCTCTAAACTGGTTGTTTCATTGTATACTTTCACCAGCAACGTATTAGAGTGCCAGGTGCTTCATATCATCCCAACATAATCAATCTTTTAAATTTGAGCCATTTTGGTGGCTATGAGACAGTATCTTATTAAAGTCTCAATTTGCATTTCCCTTGTGACTGATGAAGTTGAGCATTTTTCAAATGCTTACTGGTCCATCTTTTTTGAAAAATTCAAGTCTCATGGCCATTTTTAAATTGTTTTCTCTTGTGTTATTGACTCATAGGTGTTCATTATACATTCCGAATAGAAGTCTTTTACAAAATACATACTTTAAAAATATTTTTTGAAGCCTGTGATTTGAGTTTATTTTATTAATGACAACTTTTGGTGAGATTCTTATTTTGATAAGACTCGCCCTTTCCTTATTATTTTTCTTTTTTGATTAATTGTTTTGTGACCAGTACATTTTCCATAATTCAGAATGAGAAGTTATTCTAATAAGAAACTTCTTCTAGAAGCTTTATATTTTTAGCTTTTATATGTAGGTTTATGAATCATCTCAAATTATTGCCATGGTTTAAGTTTGAGGTTGAAGCTCATTTTCTTCCTCCAAATTCTTATCACTATTTGTTGAACTGACTTTTCTCCACTGAGATGCATTAATATCTTTATTGACAATCAGTGGACCACATATGTGTTAATTTATTTTTGTATTTCCTATTTTGTCCCATTGTTCTGTACATCTACTGCCATGCCATTACCACAGAGTCTTGATTAATGTAGCCTTACAGTACATGTTGAAACTAGGTTTGTAAGTCTTCCAACTTTGTCTTTTAGGCTGATTTCCTCACACATTTCAGATTTAGCCTATCAATTTCTATAAGCAGACACCTGGGATTTTTATTAGACTGCATTGAATTTATAAATCAATTTTAAGTATAAGTTTATATAAATAAAAGACCTGAGTTATAAATAAATCTCAAATGGTAACAGTAACTCTGAAATTAATGACTATTGTATACTTCTCTAGGTATTCAGGTCTTTAAAAATGCTCTCTAAGTGACATTTTGTTTCAGTGTAGGGATCTTGAATTTCATATGGGCAATTTATTTCTAAGTGTTTTAGGTTTTGGTATAAATGTAAATGGTATTATTTTATTTTCCAATTGGTTGCTGCCAGTATTAGAACTACAATCTATTTTTGTGTTTGACCTTATATCCTGTGATCATGCTAAATTCCTCCATTCTAGTTTTAAAATAGATACCTTAGGATTTTTACATAAACTGTATGTTGCTTCTAAATAAAGACAATTTGCTTCTTAATTACCCATAAACCTTTTGGTTTTTCTCCTTGCTTTTACACTGTTGCGGAAACATTCAGTATAATGTTGGCTGGGAGTTGTAGAAACACATCTTTGCCTTTTTCCTGATACAAGGAGAAAAACATTCAATATTTTACCACTAATGAAGGTGTTGTTTGTGGGGCTTTCATAGATACCCTGCTTTTCAGTCTGAGGAGGTTTCATTTCAATCTTGCTGAGAATTTTTTTTTTTTTTAATCAAGCAGAGGCCTAAATTTTTTCAAATGCTTTTTCTGTATCGTGATTTTTCTTTTATTCTGTTACTGTGGTAAATTACATTGATGGAATTTCAAATATTAAAACAGCCTTGCATACCTGAAATAGACTCTACTAGGTCCTTACATGTTATCTTCTAAAATATATATAGTAGTATTTGGTTTGATTTGTGGATGTTTTAAGAGATTTGTGTCTGCATTCCAAAGAAAAGTTTGGTCTGTAATTGTCCTATAATCTTTGTCCAGTTTTTGTATCAAGGATATGCTGGCTTCATCGTGTAGTATTCTGTCCTCTTATACTTTCTGAGTTTGTAGAAAATTTGCATTATTTTTTAAGTAGTTGATAGTATTACCAACAAAGAAATGTACATTTTAATCTGCAAGTAACTTGGTAACTAATAAGTTTCTTATGTTCATTTAATGATTATCTCCCTGTGACCTCTAATAGATATTACCAGGATATTCCAGTTGGCAAATTATAATGTATTTAATCGTAAGTCATGTATTACAACTGTCTTCAGCTATTGTTTGTTACTGCTTTTTAATGTTCTACGTCATTTTCTAAACCTTCCATGTACGAATTTCCTTATGGTAAGGGCTTGTCCTCTACGCCTGGTGATCATCACAATTCCTAGCACATTACCGTGGTGCTTGAGCACTTGGTGAATTCTTACTCATTTGATCTTCTGTCAAAACTCTAAGGGAAAATGTCCTTTATTTGTCTTTAATTAATTCTTTCAAGTATCAAGGGAGTACCCTTAGTTCCATTATTATTAAATTTGCTGATTATCAAATCTCTGATCTTCATTAAAGTTGATTTTATTCTATCCATTACTCATTCCACAATAAAGTATCATGAACTTTTATAAGCACATTCCTGAACTTTTGTAAATGTATAATCCTGGAGTTAATTTTTTTGGTTGTTTATTAATTTTTTCATCCATTTACTTCTAGAACAAAGAACTATCTCTATAAATAAGCCCTTTTGTTCCTTATAGGATTACTCACAGAAAATTATACTTTAGATAATTTTCAGCAAATGGGTAGAATGTAAATATTAAAAGTGGACCTTGAGAAAAAAGATAGAATGAAATATAAAATTAACTGTGAATTCAATTATATATAAAGAAAAGTACATAAAAAGTGAAATTCCATTGCCTCACTAGGAATGATTCAGAAATGGTTGTGTGGTCCATTTCTGGCTGATGAGATATAGAAGATGTGGGCAGAAGTTCAGTGAAGAGTCATGTTAACCATTAAAATTTAGCTTTTGGGGAGCATGTCTCTCTATCCTTATCAATATGAAGAAAAAAAAAACATGTCTATCTTCCTTGTCCTTGTAGCTACTCTAAGACCATTAGGGGAAATACTCATGCATTGAAATCATGACTGTGATTAGCAGATGGAAGTAATTACTCGAGCCTGAACACCTGATAATATTAGTGAATTTCTCAATCAACTAATCTTGAACACTGCCCCATTTTTAGACTTTATCATTTGGGTTAATTATATTACTGTTTAAGCCTCATCTTTCTTGTATCTAGAAATATCTCCAATTTTAAAACGTAATAGTTGAGAGCATGTGATGGAAAAAGAGTATATCCATGTGCCTGATTGAGGAAATCAATTTTTAAAAAAATTTTATTACTTGAGAGACGAGAGAGAGAGAGAGAGCACAAGTGGGGATGGGGGGGAGCAAAGGGAGAGGGAGACACAGGCTCCTGCTGAGCAGGGAGCCTGATGTGGGGCTCATTCCCAGGACCCCAGGACCAGATCTAAAGGCATACATTTAACTGAGCCACCCAGGCACCCCTGGGGGAAATGACTTTTTGAAGTAGCAACATTTATGAACAATAGAACGGACACCATTGGAAAAAATACACAGGACATTGCAGAGATAGGTTTCAGAAAAATTATGAAAGACCTTTACAGACTTTACAAACTGTGGTTTGAGTATTGTATTTAGGGAGGAAGCAAGACTGAAAAAGATCAAGGAGAAAGCTGGCTCAGAGGAAGTGGGTAGATAATATCAGACTGATTTTAATATGGATATGAGTTGCAGATTAATTATTTTAAGTGCAAACTTGAGAATTCTGTTTCCATGGTTTGTAAAATTTCCTATGTGGCCAACCACCCCCCATTCCCCCCCCCCCCAAAAAAAATAAGACTAAGTGGATGCGGTATTATATCAATAATTTCTATTTACTTAAATAGAACATACAAGTTGAACATATTTAAGTCCTCAATAATTATTACTTGGTTCTTGTTTTTATCTTTATTTTCATTCTGAGTGTCATATGGCTCTGAATATTGTAGAATTTTGATGAGCTGTAAAACCAGATCTTAGCAAATTTGACAACAAGAAGAGCCTTTTTATTAACCTACTGTAATAAATATTTGGGAGGTAAACAGAACAATATATGTACTATGTAATTAGCCTATTTAATCAATCTTGATCACGTTCATAATTTTCAAGAATAAAAACATCTGTTACCAAGGCTTGTTAGGAATTTGAAGAAGAAAATCTGGAATGTATTCTACTTTATGTCCACTGCAGCTAATCCACAGAAGCTAATATATTTTCAGTTTGGCAAAACTAAAATTCCCAAGTGTGATAACCACACTCATTCTGTTCTTCTCTGTAATGGCATTTTGCTTTGTCTCATTTTTCTTAGTGTTTATTTTAATGATAATGTTTGGGAAAAAAACTAAATGGCTATTCCTATTGCTGCTTTTCCTTGAAGGCTATAGAATTCCTTATTTTTTCAAAAGAAGAAAATCCTGAAGGAAGGATTCTTGAAGTAACCAAATCTGGGCATATTATCAGTATATATCATAGACTCATTGTTTGTCTTCCAGGAATGACATGACACGAGATCATCTTGTCAGAATTCTGCAAGTCCAGAAATGTCCATTTCTGCTACTTTTCAGTGTTTCTCCTCACTTGGTATAGTCTAGTCTGTGGAGTCATGGAAAGCTCTCTGTTTCTGCTACCAATTTCACCTGTCACCTCTGTATGTGTGTGTGTATTGGAATAGAATTACTGAAAGACAGAAATAATACATTTGAGGCCACCTTATCCAAATCTTCCCAATATTTATCTCTGTAGGCAAAAAAATAACTTAGAGTTTTATGTATTTGATTTTTAAAGTAAATGTTATTTGATTAATTTTTTAAATATTGAATTTATACAAAATGATTTTTTTTTACTTCAAAAATGAATGGGAGGGGTAGACAATAAACAATCCACCACCAAATCTAAAATGGGGTCAAAGCTGACAGCTTAATATATAACAAAGCAGAGTTTATGCTTTCTGGGTCAGGAAAACAAAAAAACAGAGTGCAAAGAGAATTCATCTACAATTTAAAAATACTTCACTGCAAATGTGCCTTCAAATCTGTGCCAATTGCTCTTGGATCATGAGTCATTCTGTAGTTATTTTTCTAACGGAAGGAATAGAGCTTGCTTGTTGAAAAGAAATATCAGCCAATTCAATTAAATAAGGGAGATGTAGAGCAGGACAAATGGTTAAATATTTCAATTTCTGATGGGGATTTTTGTGTCATTATTTTGTACCTTTATTTATTTCACTGTTTTAGACCCCACAGTTGTCAAATACAGAATGCCTCACAGAGGACTTCGGAAAGATTGAGTAGTGAATGGAGTACTGGGCTGGAATAGGGTTATCTGGACTCAGTTTTTCCTGCTATCCCAGTGATCTTAACATCTGTGACTTCCAAGAGCATAGTGTCCAAATGAAAATAATAACGTGGAGACGCAAGGGGAGTTTGTAGACATTCTCTGAGACCTATGATAGAAGATGGAATAACAAGTCAGAATTATAGCTCTGTGATGTAAAGTTTGTAGAATGTTATTAAAGCAGAGAGAAGTCATGAACCTTAAATAATATTTACTCATGATTTATGGCATAATTACAAGAGTCCTGCTATGGTTGAAACTGAAGGCCGCTAGGTAGAGATGAGCTTCTACTCTTCAAGATCATTCCCCACCTGGAATCTGAACCAAAGCAAACTAGAAAGATTTTAATACCTATGAGATAAATAATACGCATATAGAATTCAATAAAAGACTCTGCACACTAGGCTCTGTGGAGGGCATAGAGCTAATGGAGATGGATACAAAACCTCAAGATCAAGGATACCTATTTTGGTAAAATGATGTACCTTAGCTGGGGAGGGTGTATTCAGTATACATGTAACAAAAGCGAAGAAAAAGCATTAGAGTTCACCTATGATAATGAAATTAAACTCTAATACAACACTCTAAATGTCCCAATTGAACTTATAAGCCTTTTTATTTCACTATCTTACTTGGTTTGCATAACAGATGTTATAGGTGTTTTATGCATCTTTACAGATGGGGAAACTAAGGCATAGCAAAATTGAATAATTTACACAGTGTCACACTGCTAGCATATGCTAGAGTCACATTTGAATACTGCAGCCTGTTTTCCTGTCCCTCCGAGGTGGCACACTGCCTCAGATGTCCCCACTTCCACACACGTGATCCAGTCATCAGGCTACAGAAGAATGGACAGAAAGAACACTGAGCCTTGCTCACAGACTATAGCTCAGAAGGGAAACCAGAGGTCTCTAAAGGGAATAACAGAAACCTCTCCCACAGTACATGACAGCCAACATAGGCCTCAACAGAGCTGTGAAGCATGAGCAAAATGAAGAAAAGTGGCATGAAATTATACAGAGATGTGACCAGAAATGAAAGAGAAATAAGGAGAGAGAGAGAAAGGAAGGAATGGAAAAAGCTGATCAGTTAGGATTAGTTTCAGCTGCAATCAAAAGAAATGCCAAAGTAACAGCGGCTTAACGATTTTTAAAGTTTTTATCTGAAATACAGTTAACAATACTGTGTAATATTAGTTTTAGAGCTACAGCATAGTGATTCAGGGCTTCCAAACATCCAAACCAGTGCCCATCATGACAAGAGAGCTCCTTAATCCCCTTCATCCATTCCCCCCACCCCCCCCCCCCACACACACACCATTGGTCTGTTCTCTGTAGTTCAGAGTCTGTTTCCTGGTTTGCCTCTTTTCTTCTATGATCATTTGTTTCTTAAATTTCACATAAGTGAAATCATATGGTACTTGCCTTTCTCTGACTTCACTTAGTGTTAATACAATGACATGGATGGAGCTAGAGAGTATTATGCTAAGTGAAACAAGATTTTTAATGTCATGTTGGAAGTCTGTATGTAGATGCTCAGATTTTTTTAGAGCTGTGAACAGTATAATCAGATATTGAAGCTTCAACATGTGGTTACAGCTTCAAAATGAGCTATCAATTTTCATCCTTGTATTTACATTTTAGGCAGGAAAAGGGAAGAAAGGAAAGAAGGCATATTCCACCTCTTACAGGTTAACTTTACATAAATTAAAGACATTTTTAATTATGTTCAGGTGGCCAGAACATAACCTCATAACCATACCTAATTCCAGTGGAGGCTGGAAAAAATTAATTCAAGCATCCATGTGCCTAAAATTAGACTTAAAGTATTTAGGAGGGAAGAAGAGAATCAACATTGGGAAGTGGTGGGTGGTAGTTTCTGCATAGGAAGAAAGGATGAAAAGAGTTAATACAATTCATTCAGGAAAAGAACACAATTTGAAATAACATAAACCCAAAACATGCAAGGTATTGCTTCACAAGTGCTCCGTGATGTTGAACCACTGAGTAAAAATACTAATCTGCCAAAATGAGATACTAACTTAAGAATGAAATTACAGAGGAAATTGCAGAAATAAGAAAGCCAATTGACAAGGCAAACTAGTAAACTGAAAACAAATAACAGAATTGATAGATCTGAAAGAGCATGAATAGCCTATATGAAAGATTTCAGGTAATCCTAAAGAATGTTAAAATAACCAATAAATTAAAAATATAGAGAATATAACAGATATGAAAGATAGCCAGTAAAAATCTAACAAGAGGGGACACCTGGGTGGCTCAGCAGTTGAGCGGTGCCTTTGGCTCAGGGCATGACCCTGGAGTCCGGGGATTGAGTCCCACATCAGGCTCCCTACATGAAGCCTGCTTCTCCCTCTGCCAGTGTCTCTGCCCACCCCTCCCCCCCACTCTCTCATGTATAAATAAATCTTTAAAAAAATCTAACATGAGAATAGCTGTGTCTCTGGAATAGAAATCCAATGGATAGAACAGAACTATACTTGAAAAATATGATATAAAATTGCCCTAAAATAAAGGAAGTTGAGCATTTAATATTGAAAGGATGTAGTCTAATACATGAAAAGTGATACAAGGGAACCCCGGGTAGCTCAGTGGTTTAGTGCTGCGTTCCGCCCAGGGTGTGATCCTGGAGTCTCGGGATCGAGTCTCGCCTCAGTCTCCCTGCATGGAGCCTGCTTCTCCCTCTGCCTCTGCCTCTCTCTCTCTGTTTGTGTCTCTCATGAACAAATAAATAAAATCTTTAAAAAAAAAAGTCATACAAAATAATTGCCATTAATGTATACCTATGTTATCAGTCATCTGGGTGGATGGAAGCATTAGAAGAAAAAGGCAAAGAGGGACTAAGCTGACATCAGATGAATCCACCACACCTTTCAATGGGAGAATATAACAGAGAAGCATGTATTAGTAAATGAAAAGTGATCCAAAACCTTATACTCAGCGAAGATCTAGCTCAAATAAAACATCAGCAGAGAAACATCCTCAAACATAAAAGAGCCCAGGGAATATACCACCCAGGCTTCCTTCTTGAAACAAAAAAGGAAATCCAACCCATTAAAACATGGATATAAATTTAAAAATCCAGAATGGTAAGCTGGGTAACTGATAATCAGCGCTGAATCTATTTAAACATTGAGTCAAAACTAAAGAGCCATGAGAACTATGGTTATAGAATGGGCTGTAAACGTTAAACACGCTGATATTATAAAAATCAATAATATAATTCATAAAACTTGGGAGATAGGACAAAATAAAAGTACTAAAATAAAAGTGATATGATTATATCATTAGAGCAAGAACTATATTGAGACCTCTAAATCTGAAACATCAAAAAACCATTTTTTATGGAAATACAATTAATATACCATAAGTTAGTTTCAGGTGTACAATATAATTCAATTATTGTGTACATTACTGCCCCATTATGATAACCTCCTTCACCCATTTGGCCCATCTTCTCATTTATCTCTTGGTTATCACGATTTCTCTGTATTTAAGTTTGTTTTTGTCTCTTTTTTTCTTCGTTTACTTTGTTTTTTTAAATTCTACATAAGAGTGAAATCATATAGTGTCTTATTTCACTTAGCATCATACTCTGTGAGCCATCCATATTTTTGCAAATGGGAAAATTGCATTTTTATGGCTAATATTCCGTGTGTGTGTGTGTGTATATATATCTATCTCACATCTTATTCATCTATGGATTGATGGAGATGGGTTGCTTTCATATCCTGGTTATTGTAAATAATGCTTCAATAAACACAGGGCTGCATATATCTTTCAAATAGGTGTTTTTGTTTTATTTGTATAAATACCCAGTAGTAGAATTACTAGATCATTTGGTATTCCGATTTTAAATTTTTTGAGGAACCTCCATACTGTTTTCCACAGTGACTGTATCACTGCACATTCCCACTAACAGTGCCTAAGTGTTCCCTTTTATCCACATCCTTGCCAACACTTGCTACTACTTGTTTTTTGGTTTTGTTTTTGGTGCATGTCAGATGGTATCTCATTGTGGTTTTGATTTGTATTTCCCTAGTGATTAGCATCTTTTCAGATAATTGAGTATCTTTTCATATGCTGGCTGTGTGTCTTTGCAAAAATGTGTGTTTGTGCCCTTTGCCTATATTGTAATTGGATTGGGGGGGGGGTTGGTGTTAAGTTGTATAAGGTTTTTTAAATATATTTTGGATATTAATCCCTTTCCAGGCACTTCATCTGCAAATACTTTTACTCGTCAGTATTTTGTCTAAAAACTTCATCTTTGTAATGATTTTCAAAATTTCTCTTAAACCTTTTATGGTATTTTGAAAAATATTAGCTATCATGGTAATCATTTATCCCATGGTTAAAAAAAGGTTTCATTTCACTGTTCCATTATTAAAATAAAAATTTTCATAAGAAATAGCATTCTAGTTATCCTAAATACATATATCTTTATTTCCAAGGGCAGTTGCCCCAAAAGCTGATCATTTAATAATTTTTTAATGAGTGGTGGGATTCTGGGATCCTCCTTGGCAAACTAAAGTATTACTCAAATTTTTATTATTTGTATAAAACCTTTAAATAAAACAAATTTTTTTAAAAAGATAGCATAGTCAGTGAAGGTCATCCTGATGAAATATCATTCAAGAAAGTATCTGAAAGAAGTGAGAAAGCAAGAGTAAAAGATACCAAGGGCTGAATATACTGGACATATTGGAGGGACTTCAAGAAAGCTGGTGTGTTATAGTAGATTTGACAAGGTAACAGTAGAAATTGAGAGATTATGTGGTGTCTTGTAAATCCTTGTAAAGCCATTGGCTTTTATTCTCAGTGAGATGGGAATCAACTGGAGATTTTTAAAAATTTAAATGCAATTTAATCAGCATATATGTATTATTAGTCAACTGGAGTTTTTTATTTTTATGTAGGAATTGCATATTCTAGCTTACATTTTAAATGATGCCTAGATTTCTTTGTAGAAGATATAATAAAGGGCAAGAAGATTGCTAGGAATGAGGCAAGACAAGGGGCAACTATGATAATTCAGATGAGAAATATTGTAGCTTGAACCACAGTGGGTACAGGGGGAAAAGATAAATGGTTAGATTCTGAACATTTTCTAAAGGGAGATCTAATGTGAAGTGCCAATGAATTGGATCTTAAATGTGAGAGAAAATGGATAATAACAGCCAAGAACTTTGGCTGGAGTAACAGGAAGAATGCTACTGCCCTTTACTAAAATAGGGAAGCCTGGAGAAGGAACAAGTTTGAGGGTTGAACATAATAAATCTGGTTTTAAAACTTGCAAGTTGGACATTTTTCGTAGATATCTAACTGGGGAAGTTGAATAGCTAATTAGATCTGGAAAGATATAATTCGTGGAAGAATTCTGGATTAAGGCTGTACATTTTGAAAAATCATCAGCCTGGGAATGCTATTTAGAGCCTTGGGATTGAATGAAACAATGAAGGAAGTGTCAGTCAAGCGGAGGTTCATGGAGCAGTCCAGGTGTGGCCCAAAGAGTACAGCATTGGTGAAACAGACTAAAATGGAGCTCCTAAGGGGGGTGTTGGGAGAACCTAGAGAGTGGTTTCCTGGATTTCCCATGACAAAAGAATTTTAGGAGGGAAGGAGTAAGCCACTCTATCCAATGATGACGCAAAGAGTTCCAGGGAGATGAAGATTGAAAATTGGACTTTGTATATTGGACCTAGATGATGGGTGACTTTAATAGGAGCTACAGAAAAAGTGGGAGAAAAATCCTGAGTGGAAAGGGCATAGAAGCAAATCAAAGGAGAAGAATTCAATTCTCAAATATAAATATTGTTAATTAGGCATTTGATTATTTCCCTCCTTTTTCTCACTTCAATTTTGAATTCTTCCCAGATGATTTATATTTTCTACTTCTCTTTAATTTTACCTGTTTGCTTAGAATTTTATTCAAATTTAATGTCCCAAGTTTCTATTGAGAATTTTATCTATTCTTTCAATGGGTTTTGTATACAAAACTGTGTCAGTATCACTGTTGTTTGTTCTTGCTTTTTTTTTTTTTTTTTTTTTTAACCACCCTATTCTCATTTAATTCTTTTGATATCTTCTCTTTTATGAGATGTCTTGTCTTCCCTCTCTGGTGTAAATTCCTTTTTTTTTTTTTTTTTTTTTGTTTGTTTCTGTGTTTTGATTGCTGCTTTTCCTGTGAAAGGTTGTCCACTACTATTGACTCATTTAAGTGTAAGGCCCCATAGAGTTTATTACAAGTTACCTGCCTGTGAATGTCATCAACCGAGGACTTTACTGGAGGATGATCTGGCTGCACAATTCAGCTTAATATGCTTTGTGTGTCTTCATGCCTTTTCTTTAGGGCTAGTTAAATTTCTCACACACAAAAATATCTTTTATGTTCCTTCTTGAAGTTTTAAAAATACTGTTTTCAGGATTCTGGAGGAACCGAATTTGGAAAGAGAGATGAGGATTTCATTTAATATGTAAATTTACTTTAACTTGCCTATTTTCATAGTGTACAGCAAACCACAATTGTGCATGATGTCCTTCTGTCTAAGAATCCTTTATTATTTAAAAGTAACTCCTAAAAATTATTAAAGTTAAATTCACATAACATAAAATTAACCATTTTAGAGTTGACAGTTCATTGGCATTTAGTGTGTCTACAATGTTGTATGATTGCCACCTCTATGTAGTTGCAAAACATTTGCATCAGTGCAAAAAGGAAATTCCAAACCCATGAAGCAGTTACTACGCATTTCCCTTTCTCTCCAGCCTGTGACAACCACCAGTCTGCTTTCTGTCTCTATGGATTTAATTATTACAGATATTTTCTAGAAATAGAATCATGCAGTAAGTGACCTTTTATGTCTGGCTTATTTCACTTTGCATAATGTTTTGTATCACTAGCAGCATTTCATCCTTTTCTGTGGCTGAATCTTAAATATATATATATATTTACATATATATGTATTGCTGACCTATGTATCAACTGAAAGGTATTTCGGTTGGTTTCACCTTTTACTTGTGAATAGCGCTTCATTGAAAATTTAGGTACATATATTTGTATTCAAATAGTTTAGGTATATACCTAAAAATATATTTAGGAATATGTGTTGAGGAGTGGAATAGCGGTCATATGGCAACCCTGTTTAACCTTGTGAGCAAACTTTTTCCAAGGTGGCTTAACTATTTTACATTCCCACTAACAATGTATGAGGTTTCTAATTTTCAACATCCTTGCCAACACTCAATTTATTTTTCTTCTCCTCCTCCCCTCCTCATTCCTCCCTTCCCCACTCCTGTTCTTCCCCAACTTTCCTAGTAGGTGCGAAGTTGTACCTGTATCTCTTGCACTTTTAATTTACATTTCTGTAATGATATATTCAGCATTTTTATTTGCTCATTGACCAATTGTATGCCTTCTTTGGAGAAATATTGAAGTCTTTTGTCCATTTTTTTAATTAGGTGGTTTGTATTTTGTTGCTGAAATTATTTTTTAAAAATATTTCATCCGCATTGAGAGAGAGGGAAAAAAGCAGGGGAGAAGGGGCAGAGAGAGAGGGAGGAGACTCCCTGTGGATCAGGGAGCCCTATGCCACTGGGCTGGATCCCAGGACCCTGAGATTGCAACCGCAGCCTACAGCAGATGCTTAACCAACTAACACCCAGATGCCTCTTTTGCTGAATTTAAAGAGTGCATTATATATACCGGCTACTAATACCTAATCAGATACATGATTTGCAGATATTTTCACCCAATTTTGTAGGTTTTCTTTTCCCTTCGTAAAGTCCTTTGCACAAAAGTGTTTAATTTCAACAAATTCAATTTATGTATTTATTTTTTTGCTTATGCTTTTGGGATCAACCCAAGAACCTGTTGCCAAATCCAGGGTCATGAATATTTAGCCCTATGGCTTCTCTTAAGAGTTTTATAGCTTTAGGGCAGCCCCCGGGTGGCTCAGTGGTTTAGTGTTGCCTTCAGCCCAGGGTGTGATCCTGGAGACCCAGGATCAAGTCCCACGTCGGGCTCCCTGCATGGAGCCTGCTTCTCCCTCTGCCTGTGTCTCTGCCTCTCTCTCTCTCTCTCTCTCTCTCAAATAAATAAAATCTTTAAAAAAGTTTTATGGCTTTAGGTCTTATTTTTGGGGGGAGATTGTTTATTTTGCGTTTATTTTTGTGTATGATGTTAAGGCATGCATCCAATTAATACTTTTTTGAGAGCATATTCCTCTGGTCTTATGCTCAGTTTCGGGTCATGTTATTACTGTGCTATGTGAATCTTAGGAGAGATTTGGGGATCAATCTTAGACCAATCCACTTGTTTTCAGGCCCACCTTTGTTTCTACTTGAAGTACTTGAAGTGAATTTTCTCTGAACACTTGGGGACCTTTAGCACAATTTGTGCTGCCTCTAAATTTTCCTTATTGCTTCCCCGGGTCTTAGCTATTTGCATTTACTAAGTCAATTGCTGTCTTTTTGCTGTACCATTTCTAAGAAGATTTTGCTACCATTTTTTTTTTTTCTATTGCTTTTTTAGGGAAGTTTGTCTTCTTTTACTGTTCTTACCATGGACTTCTTAGGGAAGAGATAATGAGTTACCGAATCTGCTATCTTTTGCTTTAACACTCCCTATTTGTGACTCTTAGTATAATGTGCCTTTTCCACCTTTGGTAGACAGAATTTCTCTTCGATATGTGAAGAAAAATGGGAAAAAATAAATTTCATTCTTGTGTTAAAGTTTCAAAGGTATACAAAGAAAAGGTCACTATACAGATAGTTGCACTTAAATAGTGGCATCGGATCTTGCATCAAATAAAAATTGATAAAAATTATTTTCACTTTTCAAAAGAAAAATATATATGCACATATCTATATATACAATTTCCTTATATATGTGACATGTACACAGAAGAAATACTTAAATATGTAAATATGAAATAAGACCCTGTTTTGGGTGATCATCTTCTTCTGTTTTTCTGCATTCTTCCAAATGTTCTATAATTAATATATATGTGACTGTGTTTATATGTGTATATTCTAAATCAAGGCCTCAACATTCAGAGCTTGCCAAATAAAAAAAATACATTACTGACTGTTAACAGGTTCGTAATAATTTCTGCTATGGTGAAACACAGAAACTGGCAATAATTCAACTAAAATTTATTGAGTATATATTATGTATAAGGCACTATGCTATGAACTTTGGCAGAGAGAAATAAGGCATGATTCTTGCCCTCAAGAAACTAGTTCACCACTGAATTTAATATATACAATAATCAAGGTAATAAAAGAGAGGTTCTATGCACTATGGCACCGTTTTGAAAATTGTCAGTGCATGAGAATCACCTGGGGAAATTATTAAAGATGCCAATTTCTTATCCCTTCCTTAACAGACTAGGAATTTACATTTTAGTAAGCACCTCAAGGTGCTTCTAGTAGATGCTCCTTCATAGAACACTGAAATAAATGATAATGAAATGAGCACTGATTTGAGAGATGCATATATTTGATATGGCTCTTTGTTTCTGTGTTATTAGGAATGTGTTTGGGTAACTTGTTTAACCCCTCATCTTCAAATTCAATGTATGAAAATTGAGATAATCATACTTACCTATGTTATAGGGATATTATAAATAATGTAGATAATATTATAAGTTACCTGGCCCAGTCTAAAGAATATAGTAGGTATTCTCAGGTATATAGTATGGCAATTTTTATCAATTCTAAATAAGTTCTAGTGTTGGAGAGGGAAGAAAGGCTTAATCTAATGAAGCAGGGGTTGAAATATTGAATTTAATGAAACAGGGGAAACAGAAAAGGTTCATGCCATAAAAGGAATTTGGCTTAGGTTTTAAATGTTGAGCAAAATGTAAACTAAACAAATTTTGATGAACTAAAATTTAATAATGAGGAAATACATCCTAGTCATCAAACATACACCTTGATGAGAAAACTAGGTGTGATTGGGAAGCTGTGAGCTGTGAACGTGACTGAAAAAGAGAAAGCTTTGATTGTCATGGAAGACAAATGTGAAGACATACCTAGTGGGCAGATCATAAAGCATCTTGAAAATCTACCTGATGAGCTTTAAAGTACTATTAAATAGTTGTAAATTTAATGTAATTTGGGCAAGGGAGTAATTAGGGCAGATTGGGTTTTAACATGATGATTTGCTGCTCATGTGGAAGGTATGTTCTAGGAACAAAGAGACTAGAGGAAGGGAGACCAGTTCACAGGCTATGGCAGTAATTCAAATAAGCAGTTAGGAGTGTGTGAACTCAGGTAGTGAAAAAGAAATGGGAAAAAAAAATCAGGTAGACACATATGAGGGGTATATCTGAGTAGGATAACTAGAACTCATACAGATGAGATAGGGAAATTGAAGAATAAGCAGTTTAAGTTGAGTAGATTTTGAGATTGGGTGAATGGAACAATTGTGATATTATTTAAAAAACAAGACAGAGTCTGAGGGAAAAAAAAAGACTTTAGTTTGGAGCATGTTAAGTGCAGGTACTAGCAGAACTATCTGGTGACAATATGCGACAGGAATTTAGCAGCTTAGAAGTGAGGTTATAGCTGAATAATTGGAGAAAAAGAATCAAAGGTTATTCTCAAAATGGCATGAATCTGAAAATAGAGGAGTGAGTGTGGGGCACCCAGGTTACAAATAATACACAAGGACAAGGAAGATGGCCTTAAATTTGTTTCAGTCAGTTAAGCGTCTGACTCCTGGTTATGGCTCAGGAAGTGTTCTCAATAGCCATGAGGTTGAGCCCTATGTCAGGCTCCACAGTCAGAATGAAGTCTGCTTGAGGTGTTCTCTATTTCTCCCTCTCTTGGTTGTGCACCTTCTCTCTTTCTCTAAAATAAATAAATAAACAAATGAAGATAGAGAAGTGGATATGTGTGTGTGTGTTTTTTTTTTCTCTAAGCATCATGGTAATAAAGCCAAAGATTTCACAGTGCTGTGTGCAAGGCATTGTTCTAAGCATTTGTTACACTTTTAAAGTATAGCATTTATGTTCCTTGAGAGGAAGATACTATTATTGTCACCCTTTTATAAAGTCCCAGAGGTAATCAGTAATTGTCAGAGGTTACACTCCTATGTATGTGTTAGACTCAAGATTTGAACCCATGCAGAGTGGTTCCAAATGATGTGTTCTTGACCTTGATACTCTGCTGTTCTCAATAGAAAGAATAGTGTGGGAAAACATACATCCAAGGCTAGAACATTCTAGAGTACTCATTTAAAGTCTGAACAGGAAACTCACATACCCCAGCATCAGACTAGGGTAGAGGGAAGGGAGGACAACCAGGTGGTCAAGATATAAGAGGAGGGAGGAGAAGGGAAACAGAACTAGTGGTCGGTAGACAAATACACAAGGACAAAGATGACCTTAAATTTGTTTTTCTTACAAGAGAAGGGAAGGATCTATGGTGATTTAAAAAAATCTTTCGATCAGTAGAATAGGATGTTGAGTGGGGTCTTACCTTTCATTTCCCCCCTATTTTTTAACCTAGCTATATTAAGGGTTACTTGTAGCATTTAATAAAAAGCATGTCAGGTATAGAAGGGTGACAAAACTAAATCCATGAGAAAACCAATCCTCTGGCTGGATGTTGCAATCTCTTTGGCTCTTTTGCCACCTGGTCCCTCCCCAATACCTCTCATTATTCTCTCTTTTTGTCTTTGGAAGGGTTGTTGTGTTTTTGTTTTCAATTTTTTTCATTGTGCATTCCACATGACATATCTTTAATGCCTTCCTTCACCTGGTTCATAAGTAATAGGTTTATCTTAATCCAAACTTAACAAAAATAGGAAAACTATTTCAAAACCTCATGAGGCTAACCTTCAAAAACAGTCCATATTCTATATATGTAGACTTCAGTCTTTAGTACTGGATGTCTTTTTAAGCAGTTTTTGGCATTTATACTGATTCCACATGTCCATCGTGAGACGTGTGCTATGAATGTGATCTGTTGCCTGAAGTATTTTCACTGTAACATAATTACCCAGTCTACCTTACTCCTATGAGCTCAAATCAGCTCTTGGCCCTGGAGAAAATTTGGAATCCAAGTGTGGAGTACACAAGAAACTTATGGTTTAGATTGTTCGTCAGAAGAATCCAACATCAGTCTTGCCAAGGATCCTGTATTAATCTCAGCACTTCAGTTTTCGGGTAGGATTCGTGTACTTGCAGGTTCCCTGTGCAAAGCAGGACTTGGCTAAGAGCTTCCGTCTTCCTGTAGATCTGAATGAACTAATTTGCATACCATTTCCACAGTTGACAGTAGACCAAAGCTATTCTCATGGTAGTTTAAAGATCCTTATTTATTTTCCCTGGGTTGCATTCATCTCCAGCTTTCACATCTTCTCATCCTGTTTTGGTTCTACTCTGCCTCCACCCAAATTTGAAATTCAGCCTTTACTAGACTTGATTTAAAAAATCTATCTACATGTGTACTTCATTGAAATATTTTTTGCTGAAGACTTCTAGAAGCAGTGGTAGAAAGTGTTTTTGAATTCTGTAATCTGTTCTCCTTCCTCATCTACTTTCTCCTATCAACTTTCTCTCTCTCTCTCTCTCTCTCTCCCTCTCTCTCTCTCTTGTCTCTGATAGAATTGTATTTTTTCCTTTCTGTAAAATCTTGGCCATTATTAATGCCTTTAGTGTTGAGCTTTTTGTCCTAAGAATAGTTGTTGCTGCTGGCCTTTCAAGTAAATATAGTATTCTCCCTAAGAGGCACTTTTATGAATACAATTTTCTCTATCTCATCATATTCATGAGGCCTGTTTTTAAGTTTTTAGAATATGCACCCATGATTCTGTGGTGCGCTTTCAGTTGCCTTCCAAGTGAGTTCCCCTTGATTTGTCTACCTTGCCTGAATAGCAAGGTGCTCTAGATCTTAGCTGGGTTAGTCTGTTGATGAATGGTGACTCCATTTGCTTGGGTGATTTGGGGACTCCTTGTCCTCAAACACTCAAATGATCACTAATCTCTGAGTACCCTCTCTGAAACAGTTTACTCTTTCCTTGATTCTGTGTTCTGACACCTGGCACTTACATCATCTTGTGGACCTGCTGGGATATCCAGACTTCACCTTTCCATTTTTGCTCATCCTACTGTTGCCTGAGTCTAAATTCCAACACCAAGGGAATGTTGAAAAAATATTTATAATGCATGACGAAAGTGCACCACTCTTTCTGCTTCAAAAACCCATGGACAGGTCATGCAAAGTGATTTTCCCTAGGTTATTCTACTGCTATGCTAAGATGGCATCCCAGTTTATGTTTTAATGTCATAGTCCAGAACACAAATTACAACTAGGCTCTGATGACATGAAATAAACTTTAGGAACAAAATCCAAAGAAAATAAGAACTAGTTTTAACCTAGATACTGATTTTTTTTGATGATTCAAAAACAAAAGAAAAAACAAAGTTTCTTGTCCTCTTGTCTTAAATACAGCAATGAAGAAAGTTGTGTGTACCTAGTTCTATGAACATAATTGTTTTATTTTTTAAAGGTTTTTTTTGTGTTTATTCTTGAGAGATACAGGCAGAGGGAAAAGCAGGCACCCTGCAGGGACCCTGATGCAGGACTCGATCCCAGGACCCCAGGGTCACGACGTGAGTCAAAGACAGACACTCAACCACTGAGTCACCCAGGCATCCCAAACGTAATTATTTTAAACTGGTTTAATGCCTCGTCTCAAGAGTGACATGCTGTAAATAATTCCATTTACTTACTCTGGGGAAATTTATGGAAATGTGCATCAGGAAACATGTACAAGAATGTTCATAGCAAGGCAAGACAGAAGAACAGCAGTGCCCATAAGGGAGACTCTGTTAAGGGATGGCAAAGGATTGGCAGTGCATCAAAAGGCTCTTGGCCAGTAGCCTGGGTTCTCAAATCCTGGCCCTTACAGCTGCAGTCTGGTGCAGTGTGTCTTCAGGGTGCCTGTTGGGCACATTGTATCTGCAGTGACCACCACTGCCCTCAGAGATGGCGGCTCTACTATAGCAGTTGGAAATTCAATTATGTATTCAGGCCAAGAGCTTTGTGCTTTGGATGAAGCCCAGTGATGGGCAGAGAAGAAAGCTAACTTGTATGAAGAAGATGATGAACTAGTGTATTACTAGTGCACGATTTGGAAGATGTTATGGGAGCAGAGATTTCTACAGTTCAAACCTGGAGCTTGCATTATTGAGAAGCTGATAAAAAGAATGACCAAACCTCCCTGCACCAGAAGCCAGACAGGAACCTTGTTGTGTTGGCCATGAGAGAGGCTTGCAGACCACCATGTTTGGATCTCCCACAGGTAGAATGGCAGCTCTCCCACAGGTAGAATGGCAGCCCAAGGAGACCCTCTGAGGAACAGCTGAGCGAACAGTGGCCATACTCCCAGAAAATGACACGGAAGCCATGCTCCTGGAAATTGTACCCTGTGGCCACTTAAAGTTCAAGTTCTCTCAGACAATGGGGACAGAGTAGCTTCAAAGTATTCTTCAAAGCATTGCTATTAACTTTTCCCAGGTGGGAAAGAAGGAATATCTTTCTGAGTCTGTAAGGAAGAGCTGGATGACTATTTAAAAATGAAATACTGGCCCAGTTGGGAGATTTCTCGTAGACTTCTGATGGATTCTGTTGCCTATGGATAATACTCAGGTCTGCAACTGGGGCCTCAGGGATGTTGTGTGGTTGCCCTATCTTTGCAGGGAACAGCACATAGCAAACTAAATTCAGAAAAATAAATTATCATTGAATAAAAAAAGACTGTTTATATCATTAGAAGTAATGAAGGAGAACTAATAATACGTCAAATGTTCCTGTGCTGAAGAATCAATAAATAAATTGTATATTTATACAATGGAATACTAATTATACAATGAAAAGTCACTGAATGACAGACACATACATCTACATGGGTGAAACTATAAGTCAAGAAATGAGTTTTAGAAGACTATATAAAATGTGATATTGTTTTTATACTACTCTAAAATAAGGAAAATAATGTTTAGGCAGTTATTTTTTCCTAGTGACTTAACCAGGAAGAATGAAAGTTCCTAATTATGAGGAAGAAGAGCTGGAAGCAAAGTCAACCTTTTAACTTATAAGATTTTGTCACAGTGAAATGTCAAAAATTGGCACATTAAATTAAAATATACATGTAACACTGGGTATTCACCTACACTGATAGAGAAGTAAATTGATACAGGGTTTAGGAAAACATAAAAGAGTTTGTAGCAATGATTTTTAAAAACATTTTATGACCAGTAATTCTAATTTTTATTTATTTTTTTTGTTTCTTTTTAATTCTAATTTTTAAAAGTAAAAGTAATCCTAAGGTTCTTTATTACTTATTATTGATGATGTGAAAGGTAAGAGAGAGTATGGTTGTCTGACAATCATTGGAAAAAATTACGATCGTGTGTCCAGTTGTTAAAATATTATGTATTTTTTAAATTTCTGAAAAATATTCAGTGTGAAAACATGTTGCCAATATAAATAGAAATTGATACTATCAATATGAAATTGAACTATAATCTTCACATGACGTCAACTAATAAACATCTATGAACATATACCTGACACCAGTTTTCCTCAGGCATTGACATTATTGCTGAGTTTCATCTAATTTATATTTTCAAGATTTTCCAATGTATCTAAAGTGAGCAGTTTTTTTTAAAATCTTAAATAATAAGAAAGCAATAAACTTCTAAAAATGATGTATTGCAGGCCTTAGAAAAATTTTTCTTTCAACTCGTTCAGCTAAGCCTTCAGTGTGGCAGAAAGAGCACAGGCCAAGCATCAGGAGATCTAATTTTGCCACTAACTAACAAGCTTTGTTAGAAAATCTCTTTGAGCCGATTTCTTTGTCTTTAAAGTGTCCAGCCTATCTCAGAGGGTTTTCGTGAGGATCAAATGGCATAATGTATTTGTAATCTCTTTAAAAGTACAAAGTGCTGTACTAATGCCAGTGAGACAATGCACTCTCTTCCCAAAAAGTGATGGGAAACTCTTAGGTAACTTTTCTCCCTATACTTATCAGAAGATCACAGATAGTGATTCACCTGTCTTGTCTTGAACAAAATGAACTTTAGTCTTTCAAATGGGCAACATGGATAAAGAATCCAGAGACCCAAATAAAAAAAATGTTGAATTCTCCAGAGTCAAAATAAGTGCTGTCCCTTAGTATTTCAGGATGGAAATAAGGTGGAATGTTTTGTAGAAATATTCCCTTAGAACCCTGTAGCCCATCTTACACTTTCTTTGTTTGTTTGCCAATATTAATTTTGGGAAGTATGTACCTCATGTTTCTCATATGGTCTGCTAGGTTCAGAGAAGTCACTATTTAATAAATAGAAATTTTAATATTCTTAGTGGCTAAAATATTGGTATGAGATTCTCTAATCCCTCAACATATTTCATTCCTCTAAAGAGAGTTCTGTTCCTAGATGATTTTCTTGTCTACATTTTATTCTTAATGAAAAATGTAATTGTAGAAAAACTTTCTTACATTTTCTAATACATAAATCAGAAAACTGAAACTTAATTTTTTTTCTCATGACATTCTTCGTGTCTCTGTTCCCAGCTGGTGAACTTCTATAAGATCATTGTCTGAGGTTGCTCTCTGGTGCCAACCTCTAAGCTTGGCTCTTAGATTTCTTTCTTTCTTTTTTTTTTTTTTAATTTGTATTTATTTATGATAGTCACAGAGAGAGAGAGAGAGAGGCAGAGACACAGGCAGAGGGAGAAGCAGGCTCCATGCACCAGGAGCCCGATGTGGGATTCGATCCCGGGTCTCCAGGATCGCGCCCTGGGCCAAAGGCAGGTGCCAAACCACTGCGCCACCCAGGGATCCCTAGATTTCTCATACACTTCTTAGCTGCCGGTTGGAAGTTAGGATGACATATATAAATTTTCGTGTAAATAATTTATTTGCTAGACAGATATGTTCTAATGTGTGTGCTATGTCCCACATGAAAAATAAATGTTTCTACTTTGTTAAAATGTATCTGAATGCAAAATGAGCATGAAATAGATCCACATCCACCCCCACAATCAAATTAAAAAAAAAGAAATGTTCAAGAAACAAAAATTGTGCTGTGTTTTTGAAACTGAAATATTACATGCAACACTATTTTCACACAATTTGGATGACCTAGCAAAAATCACTGAAACCTGGGGGTTAAGTATTTTTTGCTTGATTTCAGTATTGGTTATTATGGGCTTGAATGACTTACAAAAGCGAACATTTTCACATTTCTTACAAACTGAATTATATGACCACTCAGGAATTTTTTGGCCTTTATGTTTTTCTTTTGACATATTGATGTTCGTGTTAAAGGTAACAGTCTAAAAAGGGAAGTCTTAATGTGTCTTTAGGGCATATTTTCATTAAGAGAAGAGAAGATGAAACAAATATCCAAGTGGCTATAATATTGAGATAAAGGGACTATAGAAAATTGAGTAACTTTTCATGCAGGGCTTTCTGGTGCCTGGTTCCCAATGAATGTCAAACTGCAATAGTTTGAAGAAAAGTTATCAACTACTAGAAACTGATGGAACAAAAGAGAAACCATGTTGGAGGAAAATTGAATGTATAGAAAAGCTGGCCAAGAAGCGTGCATAAAGAGAATAAAGAGATGTAAAGAGTAGTAATGAAAATGTGATGATGTTCCAAAGATGCTTAGGTGAGAAAAGTGTGAAAACAAATCCGGTAGACTTTATTATTCATAGTCTGTTTGGGTTGTTTATTTGTTTAGAGGATAGATTTTGAAGTGTAAGAAGGAAGGATTTGATTAGAACCGCTTACATTTTTTTACTTTTTATTTTTTTAAAGATTTTATTTATTTGACTGCACAAGCAGGGGGAGCTGGAGAGAGAAGCAGACTCCCTGCTAAGCAGAGAACCTGGGTTTGATCCCAGGACCCTGGGACTATGACCTGAGCTAAAGGCAGAAGCTTAACCAGCTGAGCCACCCAGGTGCCCCTCATTTTTTGATTTTGTAATATGTAAATTTTTTCATGTATATTTGCAAGCACGCATATATGCAGAAATTGAGTTTTTTTTTCATTTAGAGAACAAGCAAAATACAAACATTGGCCTTGCACATCTGAACTGGTAGCATCTGGAGCATACAAAATGGATGTTCCACTAAGTGCTTCTTCTACAGGGCTCCACTGATTTGAATGAACTAGCCAATTGGAGTTTGTCTCCTCTTCTCTCTGGTACATTGATTTCAGCCTGGACATATTGATCCCAGACTTTCTAGGTGGTTCACAAACAGCTCAGGTTAAATTAACTTGAGGACAGTGTTTGAAAATGCAGAATTACTCTCACTTTTTCATGCCTGTTATTAAGCATTGTTTCCAGAAGATCAATCTTTTAATTACATTGAGCCTCCCTACTGGTGTCTCTCAGTAACAAGAAGTATATTGTGCACTGACTGGAAAAATAAAGAGAGGGAAAAAATACTTTATAGTACATTGGCTTCCCAAAAGTGACACCTCTTAGGTATTGTATATGGTCTGGTTTTCATCAATATATCTAAGGTGATTGTCCTATCATTCATCAGTAAGTCAAAACTTTACCATCATGAGTTCACACTTGATGAAAAGAA
This sequence comes from Canis lupus dingo, assembly GCF_003254725.2. NCBI lineage: Eukaryota > Metazoa > Chordata > Mammalia > Carnivora > Canidae > Canis > Canis lupus. The sequence continues at coordinate 52,216,295 of NC_064252.1, read as the reverse complement.
ATTATAATAGCAATATGCTAATATTCATTGTGTGCTATGTCATTGGAAGAGTCTTAAACATGCTAAATATTATATGCCGTGGAGTTGGCTCTATTACTCTTCCCTATTTTAGAAGTGAGGAAAGTAAGGTTCAGTGACACTCCTTAGTTTTCCTATGGCCTTAAAACAATAAGTTGCAGAGCTGTGTTAAATTTATAAGAGAAGAAGAGAATTAAGTATGTATCTTCTCACTGTGAATGTCTTTGTTTCAGAGTATATGTAAAATGTTGCAAATTCTTTGCAAAACTGCTGTTTATAAAATATGGAGTCCCTAATTCCCCTCCTCTGTGACCTGGATGACTTGACCAGTATGAGGGAGTAGAAGTAATGTTTTTGCACTTCTGAGGGGCTTTGTTTTTGTTTTTTAACTTCCAAGGCTTTGTTAAAAAGCCTGGCAGCTGCTTCTCAGACTTGGCCCAGTCATTCTGGGGGAAACCAGCTGCCCTATCCCAGGCTACTCTGGGATAGCCATTCTGTGAAGAAGCCTAGGCTAGCCATATGGAGAGGCCACAAGGCTAAGAAAAAAAAAAAAATGCCTGGCTAGATCTAGCTGCTCTAGTCATCTTACCCCAAATATCAGACAAGTAGATGAAGAAGCAGTGTTGGACCTATGAGTCCCAGTAGTTGCGATGTGGAAAAGAACCTAGGAGCCTAGCCAAAGGCAGAAGCACAGCTTCAGAGACAGTATCTCACAAGAGCTATCCCAAACATATCCAACCATTTGAATGATTCTCTAAAGGCCCCAGCAGCACCAGGAGAGTGCGTGGTGGACCAGTTGCTCCACCAAATGCTAGAATGTAATGGTGTTCTGTTATGTCTCGAGTTTCGTTTATCTGCTCCATAGATGAGGTGTTTTATTATGGGCTTTAAAGGTTTAGCTCTTGAGCTATAATAGTAGCCACAGATTTCCAGTGAGGCATTATCCTGAGACACTCAGGGCCATGTCCTCAAGCAGATTTGAAAATCAATTACAGGCTTTCAGTCCCCTGTGAAGTTAAATAAGGGGCACTGATTCTTGGGGAATTTTAACTTCTCATCAGACTCTTCTTTTATGATTCAGGCTTTTCAAAATGTAGGGGCCTTAAAAATTTTTAAGAATCAAGTGAGATGATAGACTTAGGTGTATGTTGAGAGGAGACCTATGAATGCATGAATATGAAGTTCTGATGATGGAAGGTGCATATTATTACACTATCATATCTACCAGGATCTTTTCATGCTTAAAGTATTAATAGTGTGGTTTGAGGTGCATTTTTCTCTGCATAAACATGATTCTACTTCCTTTGAATCTTACTGTTACTTTTCAGGACTCAGGTTATTCATATACTGTGGTGATGAGGGGTACACGTTGATCCAAGAAAATCTGGGAGGTAGCCCTACCCTCATGAAAAGTGTGAACAGCTACTGTAGGCAGGCTTGATTTCCTACTTCGAAGCATCTGTCATCAACCTATAGACTTATGAGATCACTCACCAGGGAATATTCAGTCATAAGAGCTACAGAGTATATTTATCTCTTGTCCATTAAATTCCTAACCTTTCAAATGTCTGGGAGCTACATTTTCCCCAGATTCGAGAAAGGGCTAAAAAGTCGCTCCATGCTATATATACAAAAGGAAAGAAGAAAGATGTGCTGCCTTTTCACCTGTGTTATCTCTTTATGCTGATTCTAGTTCCGCTCAAATATGATCTGGGATGAAATAGCAAGTTATAAAAAGTATTACTGTCACTGGGAACAGAAAAATAGACAAAGCAAAAATTTTTAAGGACATTCCCTTGGAGACTTGGACTTATATGGAGCTGAATTTTAGCTTTTCTTTCTGAGGATTTGGGGCAGCAGTGTTTGGTGTGCTTCTGTTACCTGATTATTCCCCTCCCAAATGTCTGCTGCTCATTTATCAAAAATCTACCTGGCTTTAGCTGAAGAAAGAGCAGTACTTGTAAGATTTTGAAACTGAATCTACATCAGGCTTCTGAAAAATTGCTGATGAGTACCACACGCCAATGTACCTAAAACATTATAGTTAGCTAACTTCTCAAAGTTGCATGATATACTGGAATGAATTGACATGGGATCAAAGGATTCACAGATGTATCAAGTTCTGGGAGGGGGAAATACCGTAACCAGGCAGAGTTTAATGGGAAAAGAAATGCTTTCTTGCCAAACCTTAGCTTCATATCAAGATACCTTCGGTCAAAAGTTTAAGCCTATATTTAAAATTAGTTTAAACCTAATTGCCCTATCATGAAACACCATACAGCTAAATGAACAGTTTACTCTCCCTTGCCCACAAGTTAGAAATAAAGTTCAAGAATACTAGAGCTAAACAGGAATTTTCTGACCACCTGAGTCTTCAAATATAGTCTGTTGTTTTCTCAAAATGTGTCCATGAGCACAAGCTGGTCCCCAGTACAAGTCACTCATAATGTTTATTGGTTTCTGCTCAGGTCATGGTCCTCAGGATTGTGGGATGGAGCCCACCATTGGGTTCGATGCTCAGCGCAGACTCTGCTTTAGATTCTATCCCTCACTCTGCTTCTCTCTCCTCTCCCTTCTCTCTCTCTCAAGTAAATAAAAAATCTTAAAACAAAAATTCATATATGTTGTGGAACATTTCAACTGTTCCTTTAAAAAATAAATAAAACCTTTTCTTGACTTTTATTTAAATGTGCATTCAAGAGTTCAAAATTAAACATATGCAATATAGCCACAATTACTGACATAGGCAGATATCAGTATTTTGAAGGTTTATTTTTTTAATGGGTGATAAATATTAACAGGTAGAATTGGTCATTGGAGCCTGATTTGAAAATGACTGAATTATCTCAAAGAAGTTCTATAATTATTTTTTTAAAATTTTTACTCATTAATTTATAAGAGACAGAGAGGCAGAGACACAGGCAGAGGGAGAAGCAGGCTCCATGCAGGAGCTTGATGCAGGAGCCTGATGCGGGACACCCTGAGCCAAAAGCAGATGCTCAACTGCTGAGCCACCCAGGCATCCCAAAGTTCTATAATTAATTTTCTGGTTAAAAGCTGATCTAATTCTCTTGTCCTGAGAGTAGTGACCAAAATTTCTAACATATCCTATAGCACCTTGCAAGATCTGAGACATGTCCATATCTCTGGATTCTATTTGTATCACTACTCTTCTCTCTCTGCACCTGTACCCCCAGCCTTCCTTTATTCCTTAAAACAGTCTATTCAGTACCCTATTCACTATCACAACCAGTCTTATATTGTTTTAGCCACAGTAAAATTACACTTGTATTAAATTTCACTATTTCCATATAATATTGTCCTGATTCTTTGCTGCTCTCCTTTTCTGCCACTTTCCACCTTGCTATTCATATTAAAATACAGGAATAAGATAAACAGTGTATTACAGAAATATAAATCCCAATAATATTCCAGATTAAGTGAAATCAACATGTGGCAAACTCAGTGTTTAGCACAGCCCATAAAAAGATGTTAATACTGTCTTCCATGGTTACCATCACCATTCTGTGGGGGATCTATCGAAGAACTATAGACTGAACCCAGAAATTGTAGTGATATATTTTCTCTACACTTGAGACTACATAATGAGTTATTTCAAGTTGCAGAAAGTATTTTTGCATGGCAAGGCAACACAGTAGTACAAATGATATAGGGTATAGATAAAATTCCCAGTATTTAGTCTGTCAATCAGTTAGCTGGTCATAAAGTAGAGGCAGATCACTATGTGATATACATACTAATTTCAATCTGGCAACATCTGCTGTTCTGGAAGATAATTTTAAGTCCTACAGCAATGAATATTTATAATTTGAATGGTTTGGTTAGGAACCTATGAGAAACCAATGGAATTTCATTGATAGGAGTGTTATAAAATTTAATTAAGGAATAAATTTAAATGAGCTATTTTAAGGCAAGCAAATAATGGAGTTAGTGGTAATGGATATGGCAAAAAGTATAAGAATGAGGTGTGTATAATTAAAATATTAATCTTCTCATTTTTGTCTTAATCTTAGGTACATGGGATTAAACCTTTGGGGGTTATTACTAGTCCTTGCTCAACCAGCTTAAATTTCTGCTGTCACTTAAAGGCTGCAGTATTTCTTCTAGCCTTCTTGGTAACTAGACATCTAACATTATTTAACTTGGGACATCATGTAAATCCTTGAATCTAGATTAAAATTTTTATCTTTGAATGCCATTGGATTTGTCCCCTTCTTCTGAGGAAGAAATCAGGCAGGAAGTGAGTGGATTGGTTAATCTGCAGTTAAGAGCAGAAGGGTCTCTTACATAAAATTTGTGTACATGGATCAAAGGGGTATGTGTGTATTGAGGAAGGTAGTGGATGATAACAATAGCGAATATTTAGTGAGATTCTGGTCCAGCGGATGGTGAGGTGAGGAAGTAGGGAAGAAGATGGATGGGGACTAGGTAGGCAGTGGCTGGAGGTATACACTAGAAGCTAAAAATATTTTTGGAGAATCAGGCTAGTCAGGAATAAAAGCCAGTTAAAGGTAATTGTCTGGACTTCTGTTGGAGACCAAGGTCCTGTACTCGAGGCACCCTTTGTTGCAAAGCACCCTGGTAGAGAGGCTATATTTACTTAAAATGAGTAAGCTAGATGAAAAAGCCTGGATTCTAAGTGATGACAGCTGCATGGACTCTGCCCACATGAAGTCCATACCCAAAACCCTATCTATCCTGATGGTTGGATCCTCAAGTTTGCCAGTCCTCCATCTGGACTTAGTATTCACATCCTTCAATCTCTGTGTCCTCAAGTCATATATTGGGTCTATTATGCTTTCATAAACTCATATTTGCTACACATTCCTTCAACTCACTCTGTATTTTCCTTCTATCAGTGGCCATTATTTTTAAGAAAACACCAAACTTACTACATAGCTGTAGTAATTGTGTAGTATTGACTAAGAATTAGATGCATAGATCAATGCAGCTGTTTAGATAACCTAGAATTACATCCATACAAATAAACACAACTGGTTTTTGATAAAAATGCATGTGGAATTCAACGGAGGAAAGCTAACCTCTTCATGAAATGGTGCTGGAGCTATTAGACGTCAATACAACTACTACTGTTACCATTTAATAAAACAAACCCTGACCTCAGTCTCACACAGTATATAAAAAGTAATCAAAATGGATCGTGGTTCATAAAAATTTATCAAAATCTACCTTTTATAAAACAGATAACCAGTAACAGGAAAACTCAAGTGGAAATCTCTGTTCAAGGATTATGCAGAAATTTCTTAGAGTTCAAACCATAAATACATTCCATAAAATAAAAAAAGGTAAATTAAGATTTCATCAGAATTTAAAAGTTTTGTCCTATGAAAGACTCCATTGGAAGAGTGAAAAGACAAGCTACAGAAAAGGAAAATATAGTTACAAACAGCATATCCAACAAAGGACTAGTATCTAGAGTATGTAATGAAATCTTAAAATTCGACAGTAAAAGATCAAAGGGCAGAGCAAATAAGATAATTCACTGAAAAGGAGATGCGGACGACAAAGTGCTTGAATAGATGTTCAACATTAGCCATTAGGGAAGTAAAAATTAAAACCACAATGAGATATCACTATCAAAATCACTAAAATAAAAAATAACACTATGTGTTGGGAAGAATGCAAAGAAAATACCACTCTACATTGATGGTGAGATTGTAAAATGGCCTAGCTTTCTGGAAAAGAATTTTTTTGGAAACTATACAATCTACTATATGACATGGTAATTACAGTCCTTGGGCATTTATGCCAGGGACATAAAAAGTTAGGTTTACATAAGAACCTGTACATAAATTTTTATGGCACGTTTACTCACAATAGCCAATACCTGGAAACAACCAAGGTGGCCTTCAATAGTGAATGGTTAAACCAATTGTGGCACCTCCATATAATGGAATGCTACTTGACAATAAAAAGGAACATAGTATTTTTATACCCAACAATGTGGATGAATCCTCATAGAATTACGTTGAGTAAAAAAATAATCCCAAAAGATTATAGAATGTATAATTCAATTTATATGATCTTCCTGGGAAAACAAAATTAGAGAAATGGAGAACAGATTAGGGATATGGGAAGGAAAAGGGAATTAGATATGGTCCTAAGACCACAAAATGAGGGACATCGGGGTACTGTATCAATGCCAATATCAATGCCAACCACAATGTGGTTGTGACATTGTACTGTGGAAGTTACCATTTGGAGATGTTACCATTGGGAGAAATTGAGTACATGGTACATAGGATCTCTTTGAATTACTTCTTACAATTACATCTGAATCTTTAATGTCGAAAATTTTAAAAATGAAAAAGCCTCTAAATGCAGTGTGGAGGAGTAGAATGCAACTGTATGTATGATAAGGTAGTGAACTAATGGAGGAAAAGGATGGATGTTAAAGCTAGGTCAGTGACTGTGGTATTTGTGAGGACTATAATAGTTTGAAATATGGAGATGGTAGAGTCAGTAGGACTTCTAAAGGAAAGTATTAGGTATTATGGATTCATATAGGTGTTATATCATTAAAGGTATTATGGATAAAGTCCAAATTTGGGGTTTGAGTAATTGGATAAATAGTGCTGATATGATCACTGAAATAGCTGATTTTTTTTTTATTTTTTTATTTATTTACGATAGTCACAGAGAGAGAGAGAGAGAGGCAGAGACACAGGCAGAGGGAGAAGCAGGCTCCATGCACCGGGAGCCCGATGTGGGATTCGATCCCGGGTCTCCAGGATCGCGCCCTAGGCCAAAGGCAGGCGCCAAACCGCTGAGCCACCCAGGGATCCCTGAAATAGCTGATTTAAGAATAAGAAAGGTAGGAGGAGAAGCAGCAAAGCCAAAATAAGTATGTACGTATATGTCTATATAATGTGTACAAATAATATATAGAGCATATATAATATCTATAATAACAGAGTTTGGAGAATATAGTGCTCTCTACAATGTCAGAAAGGAGGATGGTGCATCACATTTATCGCAAACCATCTGTAACTGGTGCTGTTGTGAATACTCAGATTTGTTTTCATTACAAACTATTATCTGAACGGTAGGTGTTTGCAATAGTTGTGAAAACTTCATGTGTCTTGTTATTTTAAAGACCTAATTCTATTTGACTTGTGCTAATGAGAGTGGTGAATTATAATGTACAGAAAAAAAATCAGATTTTGATGTGCGTAATCATCCTCATTTTACCTTTTTTGTTAATATGCATTTTCCATATTCCGCTTTCCTTAGACACACGTGGTGTTGATTGGTGAAACGTTGCATTTCTGACATACCACAGACAATCACACCCTACACATAACCACCCCATGACAGTCCATCTTATAAGCATGTGTTGGGGAAAAGTAGTTCCATCTTGCATCACCACATTTTGGCTACCTGCCCTTGAACCCATGCAACAGAATATATAGGGCCTAAATATTCCAGTTGATTTCATCAGTGTGCAATGAGAGGAGGAATGAGCATCTGGAAATTGCAGCTCTCTCTGAAAGGCATAATTTTCCATTAATTTCAGATGAGAGCTTACTGGCTCTCAACTAAAATGCACTGCTGAGTTCTTCCAACCTAAAGGAAAAAAAAAAAAAGGGTGAGATTTTAAATTTGGGGAGTTGGTAGAGATTATTTCAATAACGGCATATTCTTGGATCAAAGTCATATGTATTCTGACATAATTGTTTTTAAAAATATGAAATCACATTATTTGTAATGGAGAGAGCTGAGCACCAATGCTCGTATTTCATATTGTATTTTCTCCCTCTGCTGGCCAAGTGCTACATCAACATTGAAATAAACAAAGAAAGACGTTTTCTTCTGCATTGTATAATTAGGCCCTAAAACTGGAAACATCTATTGAAAGGAAGTGTCATAAAATGTCTTGTACATTTTTCTCCCCTTCAGTGCCCTCAAGCATTCTCTGCACTCTCCCCTAAAAACAAAACAAAAACCTTCTGCCTTCAGGAAAGATTTATATTAGTAATGTCTACCTTGGTGTAATTTTAAGCCAATAGGCCCCCTGGAAGAGTCGATTCAATTTCATGAACATTTATTGGGTCTATATGTGTCAGATGCCCTACTAGTTGCTGGGCACATAAAAATGAATAAAGTACTGTCCTCTATGCCTCAGGAACTCACAGTCTAGCAGGGAAGGGAGATTCATAAACACTTAAAGTTCAACATAAATGCTGCAAGGAGAATTGTATAAAACACCAGGAAATTACAGATGAAGAAGGAATTTTGTAGCCTGAAGAGTCAGGGAAAACTACAGGAAAAACAAATAAACAAAAATTACACAATTGCGATCTGAAGCTTTCAGGATTTTGCCTGATGTACTATGGTTGGTTTCGGCAGTGTGTGTGTGTGTGTGTGTGTGTGTGTGTGTGTGTAATGAAACAAGATGGGCAAGAGTATGAGGGGATAAAACTTCGTTTATTGGTAAGAATGACTCTGTGGGTCTAATGTTGGAACACGGGCTACAAAGTTAGGTTTGGACAGCTTTTTAAGATAGATACTCTAAAGGATCAAGACCTTGCCTTACAAGAAATGAGACCACAATTATTTTTTAAGCAGACACTTAACATGATCTTACTGTATTTGCATTTTGGGCTAGATTTTGTTCAATATGAAAGAATTGTAGCCTTGCTAAGAAGGAAAGGTAGAGTTTTTATGACAGATGTTTCTTGAGACACTATTTACCATAGCAGGTAGGAGGCTGGGACTAGCGGCTTTCAAGGCTGAGATTCAAGTCTTGGCTGCTTTTCTTTCCATTTATTTACTTTTAGTTTTTGATCATTTAAGGAGCGGAATTCATGTCAATTTGACAGAAGTGCAGGAGATGGAAGGCATAATATTGCACCACAATTTCATAAATGACTAATGTACAAGTAAATATTTTTAAAAATATGAGAGTATGTTATTTCTAATTTTCTGAAGGACACTTTTAGATTGGTTGATGCATAAGTACCATCATTTGCTTTGGACTGCACGATCTCAATTTGCTTCCGACGTTGTACCTTTTATTCTGTGTTGTATTAAAAAATCTGTAACATTCTGATAGACATGAAGGCAAAGCATCTGAGCTACTGCTAAATTAATGGTCCATCTCTGAACATGGACTTACTGTCCCTGAGGGTCTCAGGAAGTTTTTTGCTTTTATTCTTTCTCTGCAGCACCAAGACCATGTCACATTTCCCAAAAAATGAAGATATTATTTTACTGGCTATTCTCCTCTCTTCCTTTTCTTTCTCTTTCATGACTAGTTTGCTATGTGTCTGTGCTTAAATGAACAGTATTCGGAGAACCAAACCACCTATGAAAAAACCTAAACACTTCTTCAGGAAACGCTTGCTACATAAGTTGATGCATTGAAGGGAAAGGTTTGCTTCTTTCCCAAGAACCAGTTTCAGATTCAAGAAAGTCAAATACTTTCTTCCATTTCCATGATCTTCCAATGAAGTGAAGGATTTATGTTAGATGATCACTGAAGTCCCCTCCAATCCTAAAATTCTGTATTTTTGATATCCAGAGTATCCATATCTGGCTCTAAGAGATTGTCCTACATTGTGTCCCCAGGCCCTGAACTGGAATGGGGCACCGTCTCCATCAGACAATGTCATGGCAGGTGAACCCATCCAAATAGTCCCAGAGCCCAGGTAGCAGTATCAACAGATGCCAGCAAAACCTAAGTCCAAATATTAAAAGTTTAAGAGCCATCTGCTAAAGAAAACATGTTTTATACTGCAAAGAAAAAACTCCGTAATGACAAGAGTTTTAAAAATTAATAAAGTTAGGCTTATTTTAATGCCAGAAATTTGTCATTAAAATATTTTAAAAAGTGGATGAACTTAATTACTTTTGGACATGTTAGGTGTTTTGTTTTGAGTTGGCAACGTTTGGATGAGTAAAGAATTTAAAATAAGTAACTCATAAATTAGCACACCTTTACTTAGATGTATTTATCTTGGCTTAATTTTAACAAAATGACTAATTTTGTTATAATCAGGACTTTCATATAGTTTGTGTTCTGGGAATACTAGTGATATAAGGTTAAAAATACCATATGTTCAATGTGTATAAAGTTTAAATATGCTTACAACAATAATATAAAGTGAAAGATTGAAAAAGTAAAATTGTGTTTCATGTTTTAAAGTTTTTTCTTCTATGATACACAAATTTTCTATTAAAATGCATTATACACATTATAGTTGATTAATATAAGTTGTATCAATAAGGATGAAATCTTATTTAACTTTTGAAATAGTAAACTTACTAACTTTAAGTACAAATAACAAGATTTACAATTCTTGTGTTCAAAGTCCATGTGAAAACAATGGAAAATGTCAGTATTAGTCTTAGGCTTGTTATTTCTAACCCCCATATATATAAATTTAATAATATGATTTATTTAATATTACAAAAATGATTCTCAGCCCCTCTTGTAGTTGTTAGGAATATCACACTGAATATTCAAAGCTATCAATTGGAATATCCAAAAAAGAAGCAAGAAAATAAACACTTGGCACTGCCGAAAAATATTTTGCTAAGAATCTATTACATTTGTATGATCTCAGAAGATGTGTTTAATAGTTTAATTAATTTGATTTTTTTAACCTAAGCACTTTTATATTCTGATATAGGCAGTGGCACAACCCATAAACTTTTATGGTGTTTGGATGCAGTTGCCTTTTTCCCCCCTGAATAGTGTTAATTATAAGAATTAATGTTTGGGATTGGGCTCTGCTAGGCTTGAATTCTGCTAGGCTCAATTCCAAGTGACAGATGCCCCTATGTGTCTTTAATGTATTTTTGTGGTCATGTATTTATAATATGGGGGCCCTGCAAAGTATGGTATCCATCCATGTCAGCACCTCTAGCCAGATCTAACAGGGAGATCCCCGGCATGGTACAGGGGAGTCTTGTATAAATGTGTTTATATTCTACTTCATTGTCAGTCACACTTTGCATAATCCTCTAGAAGCTACATGTATTTTTGAGGGCATGAGGCTTTGAAATTACTTCTTCAATTGTTTTTTTCTGACAGGGACCTCCTCTCTCTCTCCTACCCCTCTCCCTGGCCCTCTCCCTTCATGTCCTTAGTTGGGTGGGAAAATCAAGTTGAGGCAAAGAGGGAGATTGTTGTGCAAAGTATATAGGGTAAGAGGTACTTAATGTGGGGTAGCTTTATTTGTATTTTATAAACTATTAAAATGTAATTTTCAAAATGAATGCTTGTATAGATTAAAATAACTTAGATAAATTTGTTATTTGCAAGTGGGCCATTTTACAAAAGTGAGTCTTGAGATTGAAGGCAGTCAGGGAAGATAGATGCAAAAGTGCTTCACGGAAATTAAATAATGGATAGTCATTTAAAAATTATTAAAAGGCTAGAGAAAGTAACAATGAGAAGAAGTAATAGAGAAATTAATATCCTTGATCGGGCTAGTCAGTCAGAGAAGAAAACCCTCCAAAATTAAGTGGGGAACTATATTTTGGGTAAAATGGAATACTAGTGAACATGCTCACCATGCTTATTAGCCAGAGGAAACAAGCCATTCTGCTTCTTATGATATTTGCCCTCCTTAGGAGTTAGTTTCTGCTATGTTTTGTAGTTGAAGTTTGAGTCAGTGACTGACAGCACTGAGGTTATTCCAAAGCAAAAAACAAAAGAAGTTAGAACTGGAAGGACCTAAAAGAAGACAAACATCTAGTTTCTTCAGTTTATACATTAGGCATTTCTACTCCAATAGATTTGAATTAATTACATTTCAGCTTATTTAATAGAAATGTATTATTTATATGAATTTTGTTCTAATTGGTAATTCTAAGTGAGTCAGGAACCTACTTATTTTAATTGTGCTTCTAGGTTAATGGTTTCATTTTTATAAGCAAATACCTGAACTGCACATTTGTGTTATCTTGAAATCTAATGCATCTGTTGAAGGTTGTTCTGTTTTAGTCTTTGTTTTAAAGTAATTGGTACTTGCTCTCTCACAGCAGCATTAAATTTCAGGGTGTAGAAAATACTCCGCACCTGAAATGTGAAAAGCTAGATAGAAATTACTCTCAACTCTTAAAAATAGCAAGTGGCAGCAAGTATGTTTATGAGGAAATTGAGAAGAGAGATTTTGTAAAGCTCCAGAGCTGATTGAGATTTTAGCACAGATGACTGATATCCCGAATATTAGAAGATGAACAAGATAAATAATATCCTGAGATATTATTTATCCTGAGATATAATATCTCAGGATATCACATTCAGGGCAATTAATTCCTTTTTACCCGCCTCACTCACCTACCTGACACATTAACTTATTCATTCTTTAAAACATTTCTAGGACTTAGGACAATACCTAGAATGTAACAAACCCTTAAAATAAATGGGAGGCAGTAATATTCAAATGAATGAAGAAATTTTATAACACAAATGTCTCCTCTACTGTATTTACTTCTGATTTCAAAAGAAGAGCAATTCTTCTGGTATAATATTTTTGTTGAAAAGCTATATATTTATGTCTACCAGTATTTGTTAGTTTTTTAAGTTGAGCTATAATTTTGATATCTAATGTTTTGTCTATTAACTGTTGACAAGTATATCTAATTCTATGAGCTAAAATTGAAGTATAAACTTCAGTGTAATTAGCTATTAGGTCATTAGTACAGACTTATTCTGAACTATACCACAAAAAAAAAAATCTCAAAAAGTAATATAAGAATGCCAAACAATGCATACTCTCTGGTACAAGGAAATCAGAATAAATGTGAGAAAACCCTAGGGCTAATGTCTACATTGTCTTTAGATTCTTTGCAAGTATTTTGAAGAGGACATACATGGACTTGTCCCCACAACCCACTCAGCCATGTTTCTAATAAAATAAAAAGTTCTTGACCTGATAAAAAACAAAGAAGCTGGAGCAGTCAGATCTAAGCATTAGATGCAGATCACTGAGGTGGTATCAGTCAGGGTCCAGTCAGGTAATGGTAACAATAGCAATAATTTTGGAAGAATTTAAGATAGTTTTTATGTTAAATTTTCTAATGAGGCATAAAATTATTAACTAGGAAACAAAAAAACCCTCTAAGTCATCATGAAATAGCTATCACCACTAAGGAACAAAGGGAAGAGTTTGGAATAATATAAAACAAATTTTTAAAGGAAAGTCTCTGTGAAACTAATACCTCTTGGCATTCACCTGCTCTCATGGAAGAAGCATTGTTGCTGAGATCCCTTGTTGCTGGAACAAATGACAAGAACAAGTGGGAAAGGAGTAAACTGGAAGGACCTCCTCTTCTCTCATTCTTCCAGCCTTGCTGACTTTCTCGCGCCCCCTATTGGCTGAGCCTAACAGGGAGCCAAGTGTCAAAGCAAAAATGTGTTTGCTGAGTCCCAGCCTGGCACCTGGAAGTCGTGTTAAAAGTGTGGGTTTGGAACTGAAAAGTAATAATAGCCTAAATAAGTAGCATGAATACCTTAATGACCAACTTCTAAGAAGACAGGTGAGGTGTAGAGGGAGTACATGTTAACATATCTCAGAGCCTTTGAGCATGGCTAGTAGTACCTCTCTTTCTGTCCACTAGTTGCCCTCACTAATCCATAGCTAGTAGCATGTCCCTGCTCTCTGCAGCCTGGCCTGGGTCTGAGAATCAGATCTAGATTCACTACGCTGTATGGATGACCTGCTCTCTGACACATGTGGGCCTAACACAAACTAAGCATTTCTTACGATTCTTGGACAAAAAAAAAAAAAAAAAAATCTTGGCTATACAGTGATGCCAGAGAAGTGATTTTAAGAGCCAAGTGAGTCCTGAGATATTGATTTTTGTGTTCAACAATTCCTCAATTAACCACATGAAAAAAGAAAAGCTAACAAAGTAATCATGATCAAACTTGTTGCTGTCTTGCAGAAATATTAATATTAGCAATACTTGTCATCTCCTCTTACAGGTGGGAAACCGGGTGGAGACATATACACTTAAGTCCCCAAAGAAAGAGTTAAAACCCTACACTAATAAAACTCATTAATAGATGAATAACTCTCAAACGGGAAAGAAGGGAAGCTTTTAAACCCCATGTTCATTGAATCATTTTGTAAAAAAAAAAAAAAAAAAAAAAAAAAAACTCTTTTCCACCTTTGTGTGTTTCTTATTATTTGAGGGTTAGAAGTCACCCAGCTAAGAATCAAATCAATACCTGTTTTACAAGACAACTTAACCTTGGGTACCCCTAATGCTTCTACAAGCTTCCTTTAAGCTAGTTAAAACTGCCAGGTAGTCAAAATTAATCTGAGCTCACTATCACTGAAACGTGAAGAAAGCATAACAAACCTAAATTAATAAGACAAACGATATCCTACTGGTGCTGAGAAACCTACACTTATAGTCATTTAAAGATTTTTTGTCTCTGATAACAACTTACCTTTCCAGTTTCATTTCATACCATGCTTCCAAGGACTTCTATAAACCAGCACACTGTGTTATGCCATTGTGTTAAGATAAAAATGTAATATGTTCTTGCTTTTCCCTGTGCCCCGAAGGTCTCCTTATCCCTCCTCCCTGGCAAAATCTTTTGAACTTTCATCAATACTCCCACTGAATCTGCTTCTCTATGAAGTTTGACGTGGGTTTCGCCCATTTCCTCCTTTGTTCTTTAGTAAGATCATGTAGCATTTCTATCTTGTAATTAGAGTTGTATTTCTTAAATCCAAGTTCTCCTTGATTGGAACGTAACCCGTTAGCTTACACACCACTAAGAAATAGAAATGGTTCAAGTGAAACTATGATGCCACCAATCTTTTTTTTTCCAAAATATTTTTATTTTATTTTTTTTAATAATAAATTTATTTTTTAAAGGTGTTCAATTTGCCAACATACAGAATAACACCCAGTGCTCATCCCGTCAAGTGTCCCCCTCAGTGCCCGTCACCCATTCACCCCCAACCCCCACCCCTTCTCCCCTCCACCACCTCTAGTTCATTTCCCAGAGGCAGGAGTCTTTATGTTCTGTCTCCCTTTCTGATATTTCCTACCCATTTCTTCTCCCTTCCCTTCTATTCCCTTTCACTATTATTTATATTCCTCAAATGAATGAGAACATATAATGTTTGTCCTTCTCCGATTGACTCACTTCACTCAGCACAATACCCTCCAGTTCCATCCACGTTGAAGCAAATGGTGGGTATTTGTCGTTTCTAATGGCTGAGGAATATTCCATTGTATACATAGACCACATCTTCTTTATCCATTCATCTTTCGATGGACACCGAGGCTCCTTCCACAGTTGGGCTATTGTGGACATTGCTGCTATCAATATCGGGGTGCAGGTATCCCGGCGTTTCACTGCATCTGTATCTTTGGGGTAAATCCCCAACAGGGCAATTGCTGGGTTGTAGGGCAGGTCTATTTTTAACTCTTTGAGGAACCTCCACACAGTTTTCCAGAGTGGCTGCACCAGTTCACATTCCCACCAACAGTGTAAGAGGGTTCCCTTTTCTCCGCATCCTCTCCAACATTTGTGGTTTCCTGCCTTGTTAATTTTCCCCATTCTCACTGGTGTGAGGTGGTATCTCATTGTGGTTTTGACTTGTATTTCCCTGATGGCAAGTGATGCAGAGCATTTTCTCATGTGTGTTGGCCATGTCTAGGTCTTCCTCTGTGAGATTTCTCTTCGTGTCTTTTGCCCATTTCATGATTGGATTGTTTGTTTTTTTATAATAAATTTATTTTTTATTGGTGTTCAATTTGCCAACATACAGAATAACACCCAGTGCTCATCCCATCAAGTGCCCCCCTCAGTGCCCGTCACCCATTCACCCCCACCCCTCGCCCTCCTCCCCTTCCACCACCCCTAGTTCGTTTCCCAGAGTTAAGAGTCTTTATGTTCTGTCTCCCTTTCTGATATTTCCCACACACTTCTTCTCCCTTCCCTTATATTCCCTTTCACTATTATTTATATTCCCCAAATGAATGAGAACATATAATGTTTGTTCTTCTCAGATTGACTTACTTCACTCACGATTGGATTGTTTGTTTCTTTGGTGTTGAGTTTAATAAGTTCTTTATAGATCTTGGAAACTAGCCCTTTATCTGAGAGGTCATTTGCAAATATCTTCTCCCATTCTGTAGGTTGTCTTTTAGTTTTGCTGACTGTATCCTTTGCTGTGCAAAAGCTTCTTATCTTGATGAAGTCCCAATAGTTCATTTTTGCTTTTGTTTCTTTTGCCTTCGTGGATGTATCTTGCAAGAAGTTACTGTGGCCGAGTTCAAAAAGGGTGTTGCCTGTGTTCTCCTCTAGGATTTTGATGGAATCTTGTCTCACATTTAGATCTTTCATCCATTTTGAGTTTATCTTTGTGTCTGGTGCAAGAGAGTGGTCTAGTTTCATTCTTCTGCATGTGGATGTCCAATTTTCCCAGCACCATTTCTTGAAGAGACTGTCTTTATTCCAGTGGATAGTCTTTCCTCTTTTATCGAATATTAGTTGACCATAAAGTTGAGGGTCCACTTCTGGGTTCTCTATTCTGTTCCATTGATCTATGTGTATGTTTTTGTGCCAGTACCACACTGTCTTGATGACCACAGCTTTGTAGTACAACCTGAAATCTGGCATTGTGATGCCCCCAGCTCTGGTTTTCTTTTTTAAAATTCCAGTGGCTATTCGGGGTCTATTTGTGATTCCACACAAATCTTAAAATAATTTGTTCTAACTCTCTGAAGAAAGTCCATGGTATTTTGATAGGGAGTGCATTAAACGTGTATATTGCCCTGGGTAACATTGACATTTTCACAATATTAATTCCATGAGCATGGGATATTTTTCCATCTCTTTGTGTCTTCCTCAATTTCTTTCAGAAGTGTTCTATAGTTTTTAGGGTATAGATCCTTTACCTCTTTGGTTAGGTTTATTCCTAGGTATCTTATGCTTTTGGGTGCAATTGTAAATGGGATTGACTCCTTAATTTCTCTTTCTTCAGTCTCATTGTTAGTGTATAGAAATGCCACTGACTTCTGGGCATTGATTTTGTATCCTGCCACGCTACCAAATTGCTGTATGAGTTCTAGCAATCTTGGGGTGGAGACTTTTGGGTTTTCTATGTAGAGTATCATGTCATAGGTGAAGAGGGAGAGTCTGACTTCTTCTTTGCCAATTTGAATGCCTTTAATGTCTTTTTGTTGTCTGATTGCTGAGGCTAGGACTTCCAGTACTATGTTGAATAGCAGTGGTGAGAGTGGACATCCCTGTCTTGTTCCTGATCTTAGGGTAAAGGCTCCCAGTGCTTCCCCATTGAGAATGATATTTGCTGTGGGCTTTTCATAGATGGCTTTTAAGATGTTGAGGAATGTTCCCTTATCCCTACACTCTGAAGAGTTTTGATCGGGAATGGATGCTGTTTTTTGTCAAATGCTTTCTCTGCATCTAATGAGAGGATCATATGGTTCTTGGTTTTTCTCTTGCTGATATGATGAATCACATTGATTGTTTTACGGGTGTTGAACCAGCCTTGTGTCCCAGGGATAAATCCTACTTGGTCATGGTGAATAATTTTCTTAATGTACTGTTGGATCCTATTGGCTAGCCCCTTGTTGATAATTTTTGCATCCATGTTCATCAGGGATATTGGTCTGTAATTCTCCTTTTTGGTAGGGTCTTTGTCTGGTTTTGGAATTAAGGTGATGCTGGCCTCACAGAACGAATTTGGAAGTACTCCATCTCTTTCTATCTTTCCAAACAGCTTTAGGAGAATAGGTATGGTTTCTTCTTTAAACGTTTGATAGAATTCCCCTGGGAAGCCATCTGGCCCTAGACTTTTGTATCTTGGGAGTGTTGATGCCACCAATCTTATGATGCATCTCAATTTCAGAAATGATAGCGTGTAAATAAAAGGTATGTTTTAGAATCGATAAAATGTGGAAGGTGTGTATAGGACTGTCTTCCTCACTATATTGCTAAATTGTTGAGCTCTATCATAGAACAAATGACTCGATATTGTATCCCTAACGTCAAGTGTGCCGTTTGACACATAGAAGATTCTTCAGTAAATGCTGGTTGTAGCGTGCCCCCTAAATGAAGATGCAAACTCTATTTGTATCATTAGCTGTACTTTCTTTGCTTGGACTTTGTTCTAGGATCACAACTGATAATGTGTAGGGTACAAATAACGGATGCACAATCATAAGATCCAGACTTTCTTCTTGTACCACTTCATGACTTTCATCCAGGAGTAGCTGTATTTGCAGGCTGACTGAGTGTGTATGTATGTAGTTTAATTTTAATAGACATGGGAAGACTCTGTTCCTAAATCAGCCATTTGTTGCCCAAAAAGCCCACTTTTAGGTAATACTTCCCTTGTAACAAAATGTACCTTTTCCTGAGGGGAAATCTCATTAAGCTTTAGCAGGTAGAACCATTAAGGGAATTAGTTCACTAGGTCCCTCTTCCACAGCAAGAAATAATAGCCAACTTAAAAATAGTTCTGGTAAAATAGAATCCTTCCAGTTTAGTTTTAGCATTGCCCAAGAAAGGCAGATTTGGAAGAGAGGTTTCAGGGCAAAGGACGCTAAGAGGATACTGTGGGTAGCAATTCAAGAGGCAGAAGCGGAGGCTGGCCAGGGAACAGCAAGGCAAAAGACAAAGAGCCTGGGATCAACTGGAATGTTCTCTCTGGGAAATATGTGTCTTTATTTTCCCTAGTCCTTCATTTCTATTAAACACTTCTCTTCTGCATCCCTGCCATTTACACCTGTTGACCCTATCCGGATGCATATTGCTCTTATTCCTTTAGCCCTTTTCCTTCCAGTGCCTCCATCTTCTCTTTTCCTCTCTAGATCCTTATTCCTCAAACTTCTGTATGTTTTCTTTCCTTTCATATTAGCTTCCTAGAACAGGAACTCTACTGGGGAATGAAGCGCATATCTTCCCATGATGTACACAACTCTGGAAGGATTCCGCTTCTTCCTTAGCCTGAACGTCATTGTTGCCTGGGTCAGCTTGAGCGCCATGGGCCATAATTGAAGTAATATGGGCAGTAACCCCTAAAGTCAAAATATGTCCTCTGAAATATGTGTTTTCCCCTCTTATCTTCTACATATTTTTTTTTTCTTTTTGTTTTTACAGATATGACTAATTGGGCTAAATATGTTCTTCCATGTCATATACTTGGCTTGAAATATTGTTTTTGCACCTGTGTGTGTTGTTTTTCTCTCCCATATTTAAAGCAGTTAAATATGGGATCCCTGGGTGGCGCAGCGGTTTGGCGCCTGCCTTTGGCCCAGGGTGTGATCCTGGAGACCTGGGATCGAATCCCACATCGGGCTCCCGGTGCATGGAGCCTGCTTCTCCCTCTGCCTGTGTCTCTGCCTCTCTCTCTCTCTCTCTCTGTGACTATCATAAATAAATAAAAACTTAAAAAAAATTTAAAGCAGTTAAATAAAAAATACCCTGTTGCTTATCTCTGGCAGCCCTATGTATCAGCTATTTCCTCTCTATTTAGGGAAAAGAGTCCTGACAGATGTCTCATATGTGTCCAGGAGAGCGCACCTGCCCACGTCATGAATAATGCCTTGCCATCGTATGACACCTTGGACTTAGTCTAAATGCTTTTACTTGTATTTTTCATTTTACCACTTCCTTATGTAGTTCAAACTTAGGACATTTCTGGTGCCTTTTTAGTCATTCACTTTTGTCTTTTCTAGCTGTCATTCCATTTCTGAATAGCATTCATATAGTTTTTATCACTATAATTCTGCATAATCAAACCAGCAATTCTGAGATTTTTTTTTATTTTAAACTATATTTCTTTCAAAACATACTCCATTACCCCACCTCTATAACTTCCATTTAATCTTTGGGAGTTGAATTACTGCCAACATGTCTTACAGAGTTATTCCCAGTAATTTTATAATCATAGCTCTCCTAATGTGATCACTAGGCAAACACTCTCTGACTCCTTTCCTTTCATTCTTCTCTTGACAAGGCATCATCATCCTCTGGATAATTACTGAGTTTCTTTTTCTTCTGTCTTTC
Organism: Canis lupus dingo; assembly: GCF_003254725.2. Classification (NCBI taxonomy): domain Eukaryota; kingdom Metazoa; phylum Chordata; class Mammalia; order Carnivora; family Canidae; genus Canis; species Canis lupus. Next base: position 52,196,221 of record NC_064252.1, on the reverse strand, counting down.
CTTCAGAGACTGCTTCTCTTCACCTCTCCCCAACCCTAAGCCTGACATTTCTCTCATACAACATTTGGGAATCAACAGCTCTTACTCTGATATTGAGAAGTCTTTTGTAAAAAAATTATTTATTTGAAGGGGGCAGGAGAGACAGAGGGAGAGGGTGAGAGAATCTCAAGCAGACTCCACGCTGAGCATGGAGCCCCACATGGGGCTCAGTCTCACACCCTGAGATCAGGACCTGGGCCAAATCAAGAGTCAGATGTGTTTAACCAACTGTGCCACCCAGGTGCTCCTCATATTGGGAAGTCTTTTGAATATTCCTCCTCCTCTTTCCTTTCCTGTGCCTTTCATTTCTCCCTTTCTCAGATACTAATTATTCACTCTCTGTGATACCTAAAATTCTACGACGGCCCTCAGAATCCCTACCAGCTGCTGTATTTGCCGTACACAATCTTCTCTTCAGTGGAGAAGGTAGGCCTGTGGCTGTGATGGGCTAGCACCACTCCATGCTATGGTTAGGTGATACTGCAAAGGGAATTTTGTAGATGTAATTAAGTCCTAATCAAAAGGAAGATTAGCCAGGTGTGCATGACTGTCAGATAAACTGGTCAGAGGAACAGGAAGCACCACCAGATAATGTCCAACTGTCCTTGAAGAGAGTGTAGGAGAGGACCATACGGCAGGAAACTTTGCACCGTCTTTAGAAGACAAGAGTAAACCCCAGCCAATAGTCAACAAGAAACTTGGATCTCAGTCCTATAAATGCCAGGAATTGAATTCTGCATTCTGAATGACTACATGAGCTGGTCTGGTTCCCACCTTGATTTCAATCCTCATAGACCCTGAGAAGAAAACCCAGCTATGTCATGACCAGATCTCTGACCTACAGAATAAAATAAGTTAGAGTTTGTTACACAAAAATAGAAATAAAACCCCAAAAGTATGTCCTTTTTCTCTTCTCCCTTTGCTGCCTCTTTTTCCTTTATGACTATAATTCCTGCTTAACCTAACTGCAATTTCTTGGAGATAAAATGCCTTGAATCTAATAATCTTCAACTTTTCCTTTGGGCCTATGAGTGTTCCTCCACTGTGATCCTCACTGTGACTTTATGCAGTCTTTCTACACCTCCAGGAATGTGCGTATGTTTCAAGCTCCAAAGTAACAGACTTAGTCTGTTTCACTTATTTGCTTTCTCTCATCAGCAACATTCCTTTGCCATACTTCTCATTAGTAATCAGAGTGGCATTCAAGAGCAAGCCCGTTGTGATGAAATACTTTGTGATGCTCTAGTGAAATTGATTGATTCATTTATTTACTCATTCGTTTATTTTTTCATTCAACAGTTAGAATATCAACCTAAAATGCCAGATAATCTCCCGGGCACTGTTATAAAAATAAAAAAGACCTACATTTTGGTTCTAAGCAAGTCATGTTATAGTAGAAAAAGGGTGGTTGTGAGAATCATATAAAATATTAAATGGGATGTTTAAATTATGCACATTTAAAAATATTAATACTTAGAATAAGATAGTTACATACACATAAGGAACAAACACTTTAGGCATTTATGGAACAAATAGAAAATCAGTTTAAGAGAAAAATGGGGGAAGAATATGAATTCAACATGTTTTATTCCTGAAAATATCAATTGGTGTTTTGTCTTTCTTTGAAGCAGTTCTTCACTGTCATGTTTTAAGCAACTGTTAACCATAGAGCAGTGTATCAGGTATTCATGAATGATTATAAGGGGGGGGCAGGATGAAGGGGCACTACTTTGCCCTTTAAAAGCATATACTCTATTCTGCATAGTGACTACATTGCCTGTCCTCATGACTGATTCTATAGAGTGTCTCACCTTGTCCACATAGACAGATATTTTTGTGGGTGAAAGTCCAGGCACAGACTGTAAGCAGAGAATTGGTATGGTAGTGGTACATCATTATGTCATTTTGTCAACAAGTACAATTTGACCTGCAGCATCCGGTATAGGCAAAGGGTATGTAAATTATCATAGCCCAAGGATATGCAGTAAAGCATGAAGTTAGCAGAATGGATATCAGTGAATTGGGGTAAGAAACATTGGAGCCTGAGCAGAAAACAAATATATTTCATATGACGAGTATGAATTTTCCATGGAAATGAGAAAAGAGAATTCCTAAGAGAACTTATTTTCCTTGTCTATTTATTTCTGCCCTGTAGGAAGATGATAATGGGAAATATTTTAATAACATTGTAGGCTTAACAAAGGCAGTGCTATTTTTGAATGATAATATTTTTTTCTAGAGTCATAAACATAACCAATATCTCACTTTCAGAATATGTGCATTATCTTGAAATCGGTGTGGCCATGATGTTTAAGTGCCTGAGCGCTGGGTATGCAATGAGAAGGCAGTACATCAATGTTCAGATATTGGTGCCCTGTAGTATAAACTGGCTCGTCTCATATCTGTGAGAACATATGAAATCGCTAGACAAGAAAAGGTCATTGTGTGCAGCACATGTATCCTAGGTAACAGTTTTTATCTGAATCTTCATTCCTTAATTATTCCGTGTTAGAATTGCTAATTCCTTATTGCCCTTCTAACCTATGTTACCAACAAAAGTTGGCACAGTTTCATTTAGGCAATTCTAAAAATCTAAAATTACATCTCAAATATTGCTATAATAAAAAACCAAGATGAATGTTTTAAAAGTCCTAATTTATGAATCATTTTATATTTTATTTTTTAAGTTTTTATTTATTTATTCATTTTTTAAGTTTTTATTTATTTATTCATGAGAGACACAGAGAGAGAGAGAGAGAGAGAGAGAGAGAGAGGCAGAGACACAGGCAGAGGGAGAAGCAGGCTCCATGCAGGGATCCCGATGTGGGACTCAATCCCGGGACTCCAGGGTCCCACCCTGAGCCAAAGGCAGGCACTAAAAGGCTGAGCCACCCAGGGATCCCCTTATGAATTATTTTAAATGACCAAGTTTCAGTATGAAAAAAAATTTTTTACAGCCTGCTGAAAGTGGATGTAATTAGGATCTGCTCCATTAAAAGTTGCAAATAGACTGAAAATCTTCATAGAGATGTAATCAGGATGGGATTCAAAAAGCCCCAACCCTGTTGCAATAGTTGCAATCCAAAACAGAACATTAAATGGAATAATTTCATAGATAAAAGCTAATGGTTGAATTGGGAAGGAGTCTCCTTATCAATTTTGATTTATACAGAATCAATTTTTAACATGCACTTCATTTTATTTTGTTTGGTATTGAAAGAGACCTTAGATTTTGTTGTTCACAACACCAAAATATCCTCATATGTAGTTGTATGTATGCCCATACATGTCCACATATGCAATTACGTACACACGTATAAATCCCTGCTTATATATGCTGAGGAAATTTCATTATTCTCCCTATTCAAGTACTGACTATAATTGGTTGCCAAATGTGTTTGTCTAGGCCAAAACTTCTGCTGAATATCTAGACTTGTCCCTCTTGCATCTTAATAGACAGCAAGGCATCCCACAGATATCTGAAAACACAAGTCCTAAAACAAACTCAAGGCATCTTCAAGTCTACCTGTCTTCCAGCGTGCCTTATTGAATGAATGCTATCATCAACAACTATGCTTCTCATCACAGAAATTCAGGAGTGTCTTAGAAACACTCATAATCAAAATCTGCATGCCTATCAATCACCAGATTCCCACAATTTTCCCTCTAAATTCTCAAGTATGTCCTCTCTTTCTCATCTTTACTTTGAATTCCTTAATCTCAAGCTCTTTGCATATTTAAACAGACTATTTTTCTGGATTCCTCATAAACCTTCCTCCTTTTAGGCCAAGTTTCATTCAAATACCCTTCATATGGCGTGCTCTTATTAAAAGCAAATCTTAAAAGTCAAAATAATTATATCTACTCTTCAGTATCTACACAAGAAAATTTTGCCTCATTAAGAGGACATACATAATGCTTGCTTCATAATTTCTCTTTAATATTCCATATTCAACTTCAGCTCCTAGTATTCTCTCTTGCAGAACTTGTTAAGAAACAATGACTAAGGAACCACAGCCAACAGACAACAACAAAATCTTGAAAGGACAAATTAGAAACCACTAACAAAAGGTAGTTATAAAACCGAATAAACAACTGAATTAAATGAAAATGCAATAAATATTCCAATTATGACTGGATTACGTGTCCTCTATAAGACATGTTACATATAAAGATGGAGAATGATTCCAAGGAAAGAATGGAAAAAAGGTATGTGAGACCACCACCAAAAGATTTTGCATACCATGGCCATATTGATATATGTCGATATTAACATGTAAAATTAGATGAAGTATATCTTAAGACAGAGTATTTCTAAAGGTAAAATGGGACATTTCCTGATAAAAGGGAAAATTAGGATGACATAGTAATCTTAAATATGCATACAACTAAAGAAGTGAGCTTTAAAATACATGAAGTGAAAACAGACAAAGCTAAAGAGAAAAGGACCATGGCTTTTAAAGCCATTCTATCAGTAATGATTAAACAATTTGACCAAGAATACGATGGAAGAGGCAAATAACATTGTCAACTAATGTGACAAAGTTGACATTTGTAGACAACTTCAAAAAGAATAGGAGTATAACATTTTTTTAAGTGTCCATGGACTATTTTCCAAGACAGATCATATACTTGGTCATAAGTCTCAATGTGTTTCAAATTGAAATCTTAACAGTATGTTCTCTGATCATAATATAATTCAGTAGATATCAATTATAATAACTATAAAATAGCCAAATATTTAAAAATTAAGAGACTTCTAAAAAAAAACACAAATAAGCCTCAAGGGAAATTTAAAATATTTAAAACTCACTAATAAGGTAACTGATAGATCCAAATTTGGGAGGATGCTTCTAAACAAGTGAACGGGGGGAAATTTAAAGATTTAAATGCCTATAGGATAAAAGAAGAAAGAAATAAGTCCATGATCTAAGTTCCCACCTTAAGAAGTGTTTTAGTCTGCTTGGGCTGCCATAACAAAATACAATAGACATTTTTGGGATAAAGGAAAGAAAAATGATGAATAAGAAGTTGAGAAAATATTTTAACTCTTAGCTACAGTAACATATTTTGTCTTCATATTTAAATAATCTTGTCAATTGATGGCATCCATAGTTCAGCATATAGGAAAAATCAAATCCTATTCATAATATATTCTTTTTCCCAGGTTAATCACTGATGACATGTTTGTAAATTATTGTGTATTGTACTTTAATAGAAAATTCAACATTTTCCCATTCTAATAATGCTGCTTAATATAAGGAATCAAGAGCCACTCATTTTTTTTTACCATTTTATTATTAATAGGTATAGACCACCTTTCCTGAGCACTATGTAATCAGTCTCTATATTATCCGAGGCCAAGAGAATGGATATTTTTGAAAACAGTATCAAAGAAAGACTAAACTTGAATTTTCTTGGAGAGGAACTTAAAAGTATTCTTAACAGTTATCACATGAGAAATGTTCCAAAAGATTGTTCCTTGGGCAGATATTTGTCAGCTAAATTAACATTGTCTATTGTACAATAATGAAACCAACCCCCCCAAAACTATATTTGTTGGAGACAATCTATAGGGAATCTCCAAAAGAAGTTGCTCCAATCCAATTAGCTGCCAGACCACAAGCCATGGTCATGCCAGATGGACCATCAGAAGGAGGCCCCTCCTCTAACCCCTTAAAAACAAGATCAACGATTGTCTCACGATCCTTTCTATGGTTTTGTTTTTTAACCTATACTTTTAAAAGATACTCCTATCATTCAGTCGTGGTATTCCCCACATCTTTATTCTTGACAGTCACCAAATAGTCTACCAATACCTCAGATACTGATAAAGTTGAATAATAGTTATCCAAATTAAAATGACAAAGCCACTGGTTATTCAAGAAAGATCTTTTTTTTTAAAGGATTTTTATTTATTTATTCATGACAGCATGACAGACATACAGAGAGAGGCAGAAACATAGGCAAAGGGAGAAGCAGGCTCCCTGCGTGGAGCCTGATGAGGGACTCAATCCCAAAACCCTGGGATCATGACCTGTCCAAAGGCAGACACTCAACCACTGAGCCACCCAGGTGCTCCTTAAGGAAGATCTTAGCATATATCTGTGTTTCAGTCACCAAATGTTTGGTTTACCAAATGTATTAGCTCCTCAATGTCTAGAATCTTAAATTCTGCTTTGTGACTACCATTAAACAATATATTTCAAAAATGTGATCATTCAACAGTAAGAACAAGAAAGTCCAGCAAGTATAGAAATCAAGACTATTAATATTTGACATACTATCATGAAATATGGAGATTCAGTGAAGATCTGGAATGATCTTGTCCTCTTAAAAAAATGTACCATCCTCCATCTTAGGCTAAAGCATAACCAGAAGTAGGATTAGAATTAAGAAATGCAATCAAAACTACATCTTGCAAAAATGTATTATGATTTGCAAAAAAGATAAATTGTACTAAGCCATAATGTGCAACACAAAGTATCTAAGCATTTGCACCTATATGTATGGAGCTGGAGTGTATTAGGCTAAGAGAAACAAGTCAGTCCTGAGAAAGACAAGTACCATTTTCACTCATGTGGAATTTAAGCAACAAAACAGATGGCCATGGCAGAGGGGATATAAAAAAGAGAGGTAAGCTTAAGTTACTTTTAAAACTGATTGTCAAAGCCATTCTATTACAGGAAGATCAGAGCAATACTAACTCTCCACATTAGTGTTTTATGTTTCAAAGTTTGCAGGTTTTAAAGAGAAGTTAACTGTTGAGAAACTTGCATAGTTAACATATCTTGACCAATCCCTTCCCAATAGTATTCTTACTGATTTCAACCTAAAATCAGCCTGATACTTCAAGTAGCCTTAATATCTCTTCCCTTTTAGATGCTACTGAGGCCCTGTGAAGACAATATTCTTTTGTAGAGCAAATTTATTGAACTCAGCTTCACATGGCCAACATGTTTTCTTGGTGGCATTTGCCTGGTAAATCTAATATTAAGTAATTTTAGAACAGATATAATAATAACAGTAGTAGAAAGCCAGGCTTTTTCTTGCCTAAAGATGAGATAAATGCATAACCTACTGAGGTAAATGTATAACCTCATCATATATATGTATATATACATATTTTTTTTAAGATTTTATTTATTTATTCATGAGAGAGAGACACACACACAGGCAGAGACATAGGCAGAGGGAGAAGCAGGCTCCATGCAGGAAGCCTGATGTGGGACTCGATCCTGGATCCCAGGATCACCCCCTGAGCCGAAGGCAGATGGTCAACCACCGAGTCACCCAGGCATCCCTAACTTAATCATATCTTAATTAATACTCTGATCCTCATACTAAATTGAAGAATTGGGAGGATTAAACCCCAAATATTGAAGTGAAGTTTACCTGTCTCCCTTACTGTCACACCAATGAACGATCATTCATTTTGTTTGAAAAAATTCACTGACCCTGAAAGTCCTTAAAAATATGTAAATGTAAACATTCACAGAAGTTTTCCCAGACTTCTTAAAGTAGCTATGAGAACTCCAACTATAGTAATGGAATATCGTAGTATAGATTATAAATGGACTCTAATGTTGTTAAGCCTTTAAGATGGACTTACGGGGTGCCTGCGTGGCTCAGTCAGTTGAGTGTCTGCCTAAGACTCAGGTCATGATCCCTTTGTCCAGGAATTGGCCCTGGGTCAGGCTTCCTGCTGGGTAGAGAGTCTGCTTCTCCCTTTGCCCCTACCCCTACTCATGCTCTCTCTCTCTTTCTCAAATAAATAAAATCTTTTTTAAAAAATGGACTTACCCGATTTGGGTTCCAAAGATGTACCATTAGAAACACAAAGAGGTCTTTGAATTTTCACAGCAGGTTATAGTCATTATTAAGTTAATTTGTGTGACACTCCAGTGAGAGAATTTACTGCTACCTTTCTTGGACAAATGAGGACTGTGAGACATAATGAAGGCCAAGTTTCATTTCTAATCTATTGTACATATTTTTTGAAGTTTTTTTATTCATTTATTTGAGAGAGAGAATGAGCAGAGGAAAGGAAGAGAGAGGGAAGGAGGACTCCCCACTGAGCAGTGAGCCCTACATGGCGCTTGTTCCTGAGGAACCTGAGATGATGACCTAAGCTGAAGGCAGACGCTTAATTTGACTGAGCCACTAAGGTGCCCCTCTATTGTACAAATTAAACATTTTTTTTCTATCCCTCATCCCAGCCATCTTAAGAATAAGCATAGACTCTTGCAGTATTGTTATTTGTTCCAAACCATTAATGTTTAAACACAGAAGGGAAGTTCACAATATCTAAAACATCAGTCTATCAGTGAGAATGGTCCCATTAATGGGATTTTAATACGTTTTATTTGTAGAGATCAATACAAACCCTAGTTTTCCAGTTCAGCATAAAATACCATATAAACAAACTGCTCAATACACATAATGGCTCCTGTAGTGGCAAAACAGTTCATCATCCAAGAAAAGAAAAGGTCCCTCCACTAAGCTACCCCCAACAATTGCCAGTTAGGCTTTATAAAATAATAGTTTCTGATTATAAGCTCATATAATAAAATACCTATCCCTGATTTTCTTTTTTTTTTTTTTCCATTCTTGTAACAAAATAGCAATCAGAGAAATTGGGTTGGCACAGAGCAGGACTTGATTTTGCTCTGATAAATTGTATTTACCAGCATCAAAATAAAATATTTTGTGCATTTTACACACATTATTTCATGTGCTACTTATAACGATCCTGATAAAACCCAGAGCAGATACTATTCTACCTATATACAAACAGAGAAACTGAGACAAAGTGCTTCTGCTACTTTACTGAAACAAGCAAGTAATAGTTGCGGTAAGAATTCATGCCTTTGACCCTAGGTAGTGTGTCTCCAACAGACAATTGCATCTCATGTCCAGAACATTCTTTCCAAAGTTCAGTGGCCACAATTCTTAGTAAAACTTGTCTTGGTAAAAATAAGCCTGTGATCACAAAATATGAATAGAATATATTAGTTTAAAAGCAAAACTTTCCAAAGACTATTGTCATGCTAAAGATATCTCTTACATATAAATGTCAAAAGTTTTAGGTCACTATACTACCTTTTAGATCTACTAAATGCCACTTTAAGGTTTTTTTTTTTTTTTCTAAAGATATAACTTTGATGCTATGAAGATGTTTTTTCTTCTGGATTTTAGATTTCCAGAAAGGTGATATAATTCCTTTTAAAACATTCACATGATTTTATATTCTAAGCTAAACTTCTGTGTTTCAATTTTAGCAAAATGGGTCATCCTTATTATACCTGAGGCAAGATACCATCACTTCATCACACCCTTTAAAACACATTTTAGTTACACTATCATAAACTCTTAGTAATATGAGAGTTCATGGTCTCACATCTCTAATGTACATCTGAACCAGCTCTTCTTCATCAGACAACATGATTTTGAGTAATGAATGGGGTCCACTCTTCAAAGGCACTCATTTTGACAGACTTTTCATAACTAGGGTATAAAACAACTAAGAGCATTCATTTAGTAACTGATGTACTTGAATTATTAAATATACCTCTTACCTGAAGTCTCCTGGCATGTGTTCCACATTTAAATAGGGCTACAGAATTAAGTTTAGGTATAATAAAATAGAGTTTAGCAAGTAAATATATGACTAAAATATTTTTAGCTGTAAGAGGGAAAAGAAAATATTCTAATAAACAAGATAATAGCTGGCTTTTTACCTTAGCTAGAAGGTTAATAAATAAAAGCTCATAAGAACAACTAGCAAAGAATGCATTACCCATTGAAGCAAACCTCAGAAGATAATGATAGTAAAAATAGCATTTATCAGATGTGTTCATCATTGTTCTTAGCATTTTACATAAACTCTCTCTTTTAATCCTCACACAGACCCCATGATGTAGTCAGTCTTACATCTTATTTTATAGTGAGAAAATGCAATGAAGTTTGTTTTAGTTTGTTAGGGCTCCTGTAACTAAGTGCCATAGATTGCATGGATCAAACAAAAGAAATATATTATTTCACAGTTCTGAAGGTTAGAAGTCTAAGGTCAAGTTGCATCAGGGTTGGTTCTCTCTGAAGGGTCTGAAGGAAGGCTCTGTTCTAGGCCAGTCTCCTTAGCTTGTAGACGGCCATCTTCCCTGGATGTGTCTCTGTGGGTCTATATTTCCCCTTTTTAATAAGAACAACAGTCACGTCGGGTTAGGACTCACTCTAATAATCTGGGTGTTTGGTTACCCCTATAAAGATCTCACCTCCAAAATGTTATGTCGTAATATACTGGGGATTATGACTTTAACATGTGAATTTTGAAAGGACACAATTCAACCCCTGACCCAGTTCCTCTGTAGTTTATTTTTTTTTCCTCTGTAGTTTAATTCAATAAATATTGAGACTCTACTATGTGCTAGAAAGTATACACAGTATTTGGGAGAGAAAGAAATAATTCCATTTTATCTGGTAAGAGATAGGGATGTGTTATCTGAACCCTTCTGTCCTCTTCAAGATGAGATCAAGACTGACCTAGCTGTCTGGATTCTGACAAGGTACCAGAATAGTAAAAAAGCTCTGTGGAACCAGAAGTATAGAAAAGAGTTCCAACCAGGAAATATGCGCGAGGGAAGTAAAAAACTAAAGAAAATAGGAGTCCAATGCCTAGAAAGGCAATCACCAAGGTACAGGTAGGACCCTTTGAGACCCCAGTGAATGAGGCAGAGGTCAGATAAATCGAGTTTTGATCAAATAGAACTGAAGGGTCTCTGTAAATTGGCTTAGAATTTAATCAGTTGGCAATAGTAACAAAAGTTGAATGATGACATAATTTATCCTCCAAACAGAGGCATGTTTTGTAATAAAAGAGGGTGCTATAAAGAGGTCAGTGGGAAATACAGGCATAAATAGATACTGTTTTAGGTAACCAAGGAAGAGTGGTCACCTTAGACCACAGGAATGTTATGATTGGGAGGGTGAGCCCAGTTTTGAGATCTGAATAGCTTTAGAAACAAGAAAACATAAAATATAATTTAACTTTATGAGCATAGTACATCCTACATATGTACAAAGAGAGGAGAGAGGAGGGAATGACAAATAGTGAACAGGACCACAGAAGAAGCAACATTTGAGTTAGGGTTTGATTGATAGATTACAATTATATCTATGAATAAAGATAAGGAAAGACTTTCAAGAAAGAGGAACTAACATGTGAAATATTATGGGGGCAGCAAACATTAGTTTTAGGATCTTGCTTTTATTTAACAAATATTACTTAAGTACTTATCCCATGAAAGATTTTGGTCAAGACCTAGGAATAAGTTATTAACAATATGGTGTTAGTGCTGACGTTTTTTTTTTTTGGGGGGGGGTGAGGGGAGAAAAAGATAGCCAGTTTGGAAAAAAAAATGTTTCATTTTTATTAATATTCAAAGGAAGATGTCACTGGTTCCTTTATTGTTATCTTTTAAAATATACTGTATTCATCTTCCATAATCATAAATGCTTAGTAATATTAGAGGAACATATACTGGGACACCTGGGTGACTCAGCAGTTGAGTGTCTGCCTTTGGCTCAGGGCGTGATCCCAGGGTCCTGGGATCGAGTCCCACGTCGGGCTCCCTGCGTGGAGCCTCCTTCTCCCTCTGCCTATGTCTCTGCCTCTCTCTCTCTCTCATGAATAAATAAATAAATCTTAAAAAAAAAAAGGAACATATACTAACACATCTTTAATATATGTCTAAATCAGTCTCTTCCACCAGACAAAATGATTTTCAATAATAAATGATTATATAATTCCAGGTACATGTATGTGATGCCTAGAAAATAAAGAATAAGTATACATAAAGTGTGAGCAGCTTGGGCTGGCATTTTAAATGGGGTGGTCATGGTATTTGTCTAACTTTAGATGGCCTCCCTTCTCCACACTGTAGCTATTTTGGTCTTTTCATCATAGCGACCTGGTAATTTTAGAACATGAAGAAATAAGAACAAATTAAATGATTTCCAGTGCCACGCTTTGCCCACAAATTGCAAAACACAGCAATATTTAGGTTTTCCTAGTCTGCCTTATGTGTTCTGCCTAGAAGGTGTGATTTCAATTGTGCACATGGCCCTCTCAGCAGAACTGGTATTCCTCATTCATGTTTGGTAGCAGAAGACAGATTTTGTTTGTTCGTTTATCGGTAGCCGAAAACAATTTTTCTGCAGGAAAATTCCCAGGTGACTCATTTAGAAGATGGAAGGCATGCTTTGGCCTTTGATTAAAAATATTTAGAGGCACAATTTATAGACTCATATCAGAATCAAGCCAGTAGCCTGAACCCATGGCAAAAAACTCTATTAGATTAGTTCACCTGAGATCACTTATTTTTTTCCTTCCCTCCTTCCCTTCTTTTGTTTCTCTTTCCTCTTAAGCTCCTCCCACCCTTTTTGCTGTCTCCTGTTTAGTTAGTATTTTGGGGAGATCAGCATATAATAGCAAATCTAAGGAGAGCATTTGTAAAGTATTCATTCTACCTTGAGACAAATGTAGTGATTTTTGAACTATTTTGTGGACTTTTAATTCTACTTTAGATAAAGGCCCAGTGACATTAAATGGAAAAAGGACAGTAGTTGTTCTACCCTTCTCTGTTCTTTTAAAAGGAAAGGTGGTAGCTGAGGTGGTCAGTCTTCGTGTGGGGGTTCTCTGCAGGATCTCTATGGGTGGTCGCAGGGATTTCCGATGCCAATGTATTTCTGAGGAAGGGACAGCCAGAAGACCCGGCAGGACTCAACTCCTGAAGGGTCATGGATGGCAGGTGGAAAGCTTGCATGCTGGAAAAGATGGGAAAACAAGGAAAAGTTTAAATCTCCAAGGAAACAATAACAGATTTTTATTGTATTTTATTGTTTTAAGATTTACTTATTTATTTGGGAGAGAGAGAATGGGCATGAGAGTAGGGGGAGCCACAGAGGGAAAGGGAGAGAAATCTTCAAGCAGAGTCCCCACAGAGCACAGAGCCCACTCTGGGTTCAATGTTGGGCTCAATCCCAGGACCCTGAGATCATGACATGAGCTGCAGTCAAGAGTCCAACACTTAACCGACTGAGCCACCCAGGCAACTCACATTTTGATTTTAGAAAAATTCTCTTTGGTAAGAATATAAAGAATGCATTAGAGGGATAATTGTCTATTTAAGGGAAAAAAAAAAAAAACAACTTTGAGTAGTGGAAAAGAATGACCTATCCTAAGACAAGGGTGGTGAAGAGAGAGAGAAAGTGGTAGATTTGGAATTTGGAACTATGCTTTCTTCCACTTTCTGCCACATCTTACAGAATGTCTGGCAATCAATGTCCTTCAAGAAGTGCAATAGAATTTCTAGAATTTGGGTAAGAATTCTGGGGAAAACTGGTAGTGAAAGGTTTTAAATATGGCCCTCTTTAAGCTCTTCTTACCAAAGAATAAGATTTGGGTTTTATCATTCATTTACCAAGTTATATGGGCTTTTCCCATAAATAACCATTTGCTTACATGCACACGAGCAATTATCTTTTTTGCTCTTTAAGTCAATCATAAAGGTAATTGGACAATTCAAGCAAGAATTAAGAGCAAAAACATAAGGTGAGACTTAGATCTATGTAGTTTGTCTCTATGTGTTCATCCCCTATCATTGATGTGACCCTGCCAAAATTTATCTATATATGCCTGATTCACAAGTGTTTTTAGAGGGATCTTTCAGCTCTGCCAATTAGATCATAAGTTTTGGTTTCGGGGACCAGGCAAATAGACTGTAACTGTGTCCTGAACAGTGTGCTTCTTTCCTTTATTTTTCCTCCCTTTCCTTTTCTTTAAGGTTTGAATGAAAGGAAACACCACTTTAATTTTGTTATTGACTGTCTGAATAGACTTTCATGCTTGTCCAGTTCCTGTTTAACTACACAGGAAAGCTTCTTTCAGTACTATCTCTACAATCACAGCAATGGTAATGCAACCATTGCACACTGTTTTATGTTTTCATTATTTTTTCTGCACCTAAATAATGTGTCAAGAGTTCTAATACTTCATGAGCAGTATTCTGTAAATTATAGTAATATACTGTACTTCTTTGACCTTTTCAATATTGTGTGATTTGGTTGGCTGGCCTCCCTATTTATAGCTCTGCTGACTAGAGGGGCAGGATGAATATCCTGCCGCTAATGAAAATATCATACATTGAGAGAGTCAAATGATGATACTGTCTTGGGCTAGATGACCATATTTCACGAGATATACAGCATTAGGCATTGTAATTCTGATAAATCATTCTACTGACAAAAGGTATAATGAGATTAGAAAATAGCCAAAAACTAATTCATTTACTGACGAGGTTTGTACCCCATCTAAGAAGTGTGAAATTTTAACAAAATCTCATTAGAATCCCAAGTTTAAAGTCACATTCTTTTTCATTCTCTGTCAATACTTAAGGTGGTACATTTGGTATTTACATTAGTAAGTATGGTTAAGAATGATGATGGAGAATTTTCTTTTATGGCCTTAACAAAAACATTGATCAGATTACACTTACCCAGGCTTCCTTCTGGAATTTTCAGCTTGGTTTTGCCTTTTGAGAATAAGGAATGCATTCTTCGGGTTTTACATTAAATGGTTTTATAAGCTTTATTTATTTTTTTTATTTTATTTTATTTATGATAGGCACACAGTGAGAGAGAGAGAGAGAGAGGCAGAGACACAGGCAGGGGGAGAAGCAGGCTCCATGCACCGGGAGCCCGACGTGGGATTTGATTCCGGGTCTTCAGGATCGCGCCCTGGGCCAAAGGCAGGCGCCAAACCGCTGCGCCACCCAGGGATCCCACATTAAATGGTTTTAATGATAGAGATAATGTAGTAGAAAACACCCTGAGAGAATTGTTCATATCATTGTCTTTTCGGCTACATATGTATGCTGACTCATGCTATGTTGCCTGCCTGAAGAATACTTAATGGCATTTCTAATTCTCACAGGCTATTCATGAAACAAATCATATCATTGTTATTCAACTTCTTTCAGACTATGCTTTTACCTTTCAGGAAAGGGAAGGAATATATAAGCCATTTTTATCCCAATAGAGAGGACCTCTTCTGTGTGTCAATTTGTGTAGCTACTCTGCCATTATTTAAAAGTACCTTTTGCCCTGAGAACACTGGAAGAGAAGATGGGCTCTTGCAGTCCTCCTTACTTTGTCGTGATCCATCAATACGTGCAGGAGCAGGCCTAATTAATATAGTGACCTGGTTCATTTCACAGGCATCTGAACTCTGCCCCAAGACATCAATGCATCATCTATAGACCAAACTTTGAGAAACATGGCCCTGCACACCTCACTCTGTTCTCAATAGCTTTTTTTTTTCTTTTTTGCATTGTAAATGAAGAGCTTTCACTTTCAAGGAGACCAGCAACCTCCCTTCTGAGAAGCAGCAGAGATCTGCTCTGCTGTACAAGTTCATTTTCAATTAGTGTCTTGGATTTACTCATTTGAAAAGCTTATGGGAAGCCATTATGTATTAAAGGATTTTAGACAGGTTAGGTATGATTTATAACATAAGGTGGAATTAGACAGGTTTAGTTTGATTAAATAGCACATCTGTTGGGGTCGTGGTAGAAAGATTTATGAAGTAAAATCGAGTCAAAGAAAAATGAAAAAGCTATGCGTAGCCTGAAAGAGGATAAACGGAACCTATGTGATTGGAGATACTTAATCATATCTGTGACTGGGTCTATCTGAATTCCTAGTAGATGCTCAGGTATTTTTGTAATGTGATCTCATTTCATCCTGGCAGTGATGATCCAGGATAAATTTGCTATTCTCATTGACGGCAGAGGGAACTGAGGTTTGGAGATGTCAAATGATTGACTCAAGGACAAACAGTCAGACTGAGACAGAGTCATGAAGTACATGCAGGTGGTGGTTTTCTTCCTGCCTTTAAACTGTGTGTTCTTTCTATGTCTCCATCATGTTCTACAATTTGGGAGTCCATTTTTCTTAGACTGCTCACACGAGGCAGTGTTGTGGGCCACACCTGAAAGGCTAAAGGTATTCCAGTCTGCCCATGTACAGAGAAACCAGTGGGAATTCCTGCTTAGAGCATAGGGTGTCCCCAGACGTGTGAAGGACTCATAGGGTCAACAGTCAAGATATCTCTCTTCTGTATGTAATATTCAGGTGCCTCTCTCTTTAACTAATCACACATAGACACACATTGTTCATATGTATTATTTATCCCTTGGCTTGCTTCAGAAAGGATTTCAGTTGGCTTTCCCACTGAAACGCTATCTGATAAGGGTTTGCTTAATTATCCCTCTTAGAAATAATAATACTTCCTTGTGGATTCAGAAGAATTTTGATCTTTACTAGTTAACTGATTGAAAAAAAAATAACAGCACTGACTTGCAAAAACTGTGAGAAAGAAGAGATTGATGTTTTTAGTCAGCAAAGCATTCCTAACAATACATAGGAAGCTTATCACCTTGTCTGTCCTTAAGATTGGTCTCGCACAATTAACGGTTGTAGTGAATTTTCATTTATCATCAAATGCAGGCCCCAGATCAGAAGGACAACTGGACTAATCCAAATTAACTAATCCTTTTATCTCTACTGAACATGGTACTCTTTTGTTGGATATGAAAGGAAACTCAAAACCACTTGAAGAGAATTTACTGAATATCCATATGATACCCAGACAAGATGCTCATGCTCAAGAAGGTCTTGTGAAATCAACTTTAGATATCCAGGTTAAAAACATGTTTTAAAGAAAATGTATACTATAATTACCTATTTGCTTCAAGTATACAGCTTCTAAAAATGAGAAAGAAATAGAGCCTTATTGTGCTTTGTTTCTCCAATGCCATTGATTCCTGCACACACTTAAGAGATTATTCAAATTTTTTGGTTGTTCAGGAATTTCACAGAATTAAATACCATTCAAGGTAAATAGGCTATTAACAGAGGATTATAAAGTTGATTTAGTGTCATATGAGGTAATTCCACTTCGCTGTAACAATATTTGACCTGTATATTAGGTTGAATCAAGTTACAGTAAATAGCATAGCATAATACAGCAAAATCATTTCCTGTATTATGTTTACATCAATAACAGAACAATTGTTTTTCATATGATCATTTGTAAAATTTTAGCATCACATGTTGGTGCTATTTTAACTCCACATGGGGGAAGTGGTTACAAAGAATGTATGGTTCCTGTCCTTAAGTATAAATTCATTTGGAGAGAAAAAAGGTAACAAGACCAAGAGAATATTTATCACCTACAGGCAAAGTCCTGGTGGGCTGGGCAGTCTGTCTAAACACTGTTATGCCCACTGTGTATTTTATATGCCTAAAGCATTGAAGAAAACCCATGGGATGAGTTCCCAGGACTTTCTGCTGGGTGTTTCTACTGGAGAAGATGGCATTACCTCTAGGTGATGAGCCCCAAATACTGAATTATTCAGTAGAACCTCAGACTTCAGTGGTAAGCCCTTGACCTATCTGTTGCTTTCTTGATTATGGCCTCTGGGTAGTAAAGAAAACCATTTTACACATGTGACTGCTGCTAGAGCTTGGTGAAGAAGATTGCACATAGTATTAGTTTTTGTTTTGTTTTAACGGAATTGGTCCCCTTAATGGTACCCATTAACTCTGTTAGAGGTAAGAATCTGTCAGCAGTTTTATAGTAACCAACTCCTGTCAGGACCTATAACTTCACCACAGAAAAAGGTCTCTCTGGGCTGGAATTTGACATACAAAAATCTCAGTCTGAAGGGAAAGAGAAAGAGGAGAGAGGGGGGAAAAATACATTCAGGAGCTTAAAGTGAACTCTTTATGTGCTAGATGATTCCAGCCACACACTTCTCCAAAGCCACCTGAGATAACTTTATGGTCCTAACCTTTATTTTAAATTAGGGAATTCATAAGAGAGGAACTCAATTTTCTGTCAGATATATTTGATATGCAAGAAATAACTCTTGTGAATAAGTAGTTTAAGAAGTGGAATTTCAACTCTTTTATCAGTTTTATTATTTTATCAAAAATTCTTCTACCTCAGGGTAAACAGTTGCCAAGTTTATAGATCAATCAGCAATATTTATGTGTTAAATAGTTTAATGCATGCCTAAGTATCTAGGTATTCCTCTTTAAGAAGTTTACATCTAGAGTGGTAACATAAATCACAAAATACAGAGAAAAATACCCAAAGTTGGTAATATAAGTTATTTCTTCTCCTAGTTATGGCTTTGTTGTTTCCTCTTGAGATTTCAAAATTCTACCTATTTGCTCCCGCAATTTCTTCACAAACTACTCTCCTCACTTTCCTGATTCCAGGGCCTCAAATGTTGGCAAGTCTTAGAAAAGAAAAATAGGGCCATTTTAAATAAATAAGGTTATTAATAAGAACAAGTCCCTGAAAGAACGGCCAAAACAACATTCTCCATAAATGGCTTATATTTATGTTTGTGTTATTATTCTTTTTTTAAAGATTTTTATTTATTTATTCATGAGAGAGAAAGAGAAGCAGAGATAAAGGCAAAGGGAGAAGCAGGCTCCCTGTGAGGAGCCTGATGTAGGACTCCATCCCAGGACCCTGGGATCTCAACCTGAGCCAAAGGCAGATGCTTAATCAGCTGAGCCACCCAAGGCACCTGAGAGGGAGTGTTTTGTTAATCAATAATGAAATCAAAAGAATTGGCCAGAAGTGCCCCTGTCATTCGGGACTTATATAGTCGTAATTATGGTGTATCTACCTGAAGACTTAGTCTCCTATTTCCTGTGCCTGTGCTGGACAGAACAAGAAAAACATTAGATAGAAGCTCCTTTCTCAAAGGACAGTCTAGAATTTGCTCCATTACTCTAATCTGCGTTCTGAGAACCTAAGATAAGGCACAGAACATTCACACCGTCACCAAACACAACTTTGCTGTCTCTATACTGGCATGTCCCTTTGGTGCTTAACACTTCCTATCCTCAGCAGGACTGGAGCTGTACCATAGACCCCTAACTGGAATCTCACCAAGCTCTTGCCAACATCCTTTCCCACCCCCTTTTTCCTGCTCTGACTGGGCTTTTTCCTCCAAATACTGGAGAAATACTCAAGCATCGCCATCTCTCTCAAGTTCAGTATTACCATGAAGCTGATAATTGCCTTGATTCCTTTGTAAAATAGGACCTCATGAGTATTGGCTCCAATGAAATAAGCTGTAGTTTACCATGCCTATTTAGACATTGAAAATGGAATGGTTTTCATTGCACATGACAACTGATCCTTTACCCGGGTTGGTTATTTTAGCCCAGATCCCAGCTTCTTCTTCCCTAATAGACTGGAACCAATCTTAGAATTTTATTTACTGTTGGGCAGAGACAGATCACTGTTTTGAGGAATTTGAAGCTTATAAAATGTGGGAGGGGGGCTTCTTTTAGAATAAGAATACACATTTTTTTAAACTATAAAATTTGGCTTAGGAGCCCAAACAAGTGAGAAGATTGACCTAAAGCTTAAGTTGCATTAGCTTTATGGTAAATATGCTTGTGCCTCTGAAAATTAACAGGGTAATTAGTGACACTCATATATTTCTATACTGGAATAATGTCATGAACAAAAAAATATAGTTTATTCAGCCAAAATAATATTTTTAAGTTTTTACTTTGAAATAATTGGACTTACAGAAAATTTACAAAAAATAGTATAGCTTGTTTTTATATATGCTTCACCTAGCTTCCTCTAATTTTAATATTTTACATAGGATGATATTATTATAAAAAAATAAGTTAACATTGGTTCAACACTACTAACTAAACTATCATTCATTCATTCTAAACTATTTATTTCATTCTCACTTGTTTCCCCACTAATGTCTTTTTTTCTGTTCCTGGAGCCAGTCCAGGATGATATAGTACAATTCCTTATGATGTCTTCTTAGTTTGTTCCAGTCTATGATTATCCCATGGTCTTTCCTTATCCTTTATGACCTTAAAACTTTTGAAGAGTATTAGGCAATTATTTTGTAGAACATCTTTTGATTTGGGTTTTTCTGATATTTTCTAATGATCAGTTTGAGGATTTGCATTTTTAGCAAGAATATCACATAAGTGATATCCCTCTCTTCTCAGTGCATCATATCAAGAGGTACATGATGTTGATTTGTCTTATTACTGGTGGTGTTAATACTGACACTTTGGTTAAGATAGTATCTGCTGAATTTCTCCATGATAAAGTTAGTAACTTTTTCCTTCAAAATTATTGAATAGCTGCAAATACTCCATTTCTCTTTAAACTTTTCCCACTAAATTTAGCTCCATTTGTGGATTATTTTATTAAAACTGCTTTATAGTTATAATGGTAGTTTGCTGTTTTCCTCATTCCTTCTGCATTTATTAATTAGAATCCTCCTATAAGACGGCAGTGATACTAAAGACAAGATACACCATTTATCTGCTCAATTATTTACTTATTACACTATGGACTCATGGATATTTATTTTATTCTGTGGGTAATAATCTAGTGTTATCATTATTCCATTGCTGAGATTATTCTAGCTTTGGCTATTGAGAACTCTTTTAGTCTGGCCTCTCTGTTACAAACAATTTTGAAATAATTATCTTTCGTATTTTTTCAAACACCTTGAAGAGGATACTTCACAATCAAATTTCTTAAACTTTATGTTCCCTGCTACTCAATGATGGCTACTCCTACATCTAGGCCCTCAAACCTGTGCCAATCCTTCTAGCTCTTCCTGCACTAGTGTGCTTCCTGTAGTCCTCCTCTGTACTTGACTCTCCTTACAAAAGCCTGAGAATAGTCCCTCCTGTGAATTCTGGAAGATGTGAAGAATGAGGAGACTGGCTGGCCAAGCATTTTCTTTAGCTGCCAGACAAAGGGGAAAGTATGATTAATTTTTACCCAGCCCATATGCACATACCAGACCTATGACTAAGTCCTAAACAAACTTAATTATCTTTATCTCACACCATTTACCTTATTGTGTATTTTAGAAATGAAGAAACTGAGTTTAAGTGACTACTCAAAGCAACAATGCTAATAAGTGCTCTCCATGATGACGTGTCTCACAGAGTTGGACCAAGACTACTTTTAGCTATGTGAGTTGTAGAGGATGACTGGCTTGAAAAGACAGGAATTAGGGGAGGGGATTTATCAATGGGCTACAGGATGGAAGCTTCATAAAAATAAACAAGGAATGGTCATAAAGAGATTTCCCTAGTGTCTCAAGTTTCAGTGTCATCAAACTTGTTCTTTCAATAAGAGGTTTTGTGAGGACATATTTTTGGGCATAGAAGCACAAACTGAATAAGGAGATTTTTAAAAGATAAGAAAACAGACTCTTAAAACTATCTTTACGTGAGAGGGAAAATTTCATGTACTTCTAAGCAGAACTGAAAGTTTGATAGATTTTGGTTCAGATCACTTTTACTGTTCTGTTAGAAAGGGAATCTGGACTTGTGGGCTGAGGATACCTAAAGCTTCTTGCAACAGTGATGGAAGTTAAGCCCTCAATTTTTGAGATCCCCTCCAAATTTTATGAAATGATGGATCACTTCATAATTCGTTTCTTTCAAAAGCTATGATTACAATTGTCCTCTCCTTAATTACTTTAGATAATCATGATTTATTTGGATATGTTGTCAACATACAGTGATTTATGCTTATTTATCATAATGGTTTGTGAGGCGAGCATATAATCCATATTTTATAGGATAAAATATTCACATGTTCCTTTCAACGCCTATCCTATGTGTGTGGTTGTTAAGAATGGATGGTATTGACACTTATTTCTGTAGGCTATCAATGTGGGAAGATTGAAAATGCTGAATTTCCTTGAGAGGACTGTCAAAGTTCAGAGACAATATTACAAAAATGAAGAATAGTGATAAGCAATCATGCTGTGTTATATAAAATTCACAGGAGAAAAGTTTGAGGCACAACATATCACATCATAAGGTATACACAGACGATGCCTATGTGTGTGGGAAGTCTGTTATAGATTCCAAAATGGTGGGGGGGGGGGGGGAGAGATAACCTCTGTCCTTCTTGGATACCTAAAATTGTTGCTTCTCCATTGAATTATATCACTTTCCAAAGTCTAGAGCCAGATTTCAGAAGAGTGTGATGTAAGCAGAATTAAGTCTGTGAGGGATTTATGTAAGAAAAGGATTTAAAATCCATCTTAAGGAACAAGATAAAGACTTGGACATTTTGAAATGATTGTATGGAAGTCAAGAGCAAGTAAGGTTTTCAGGCAGATGAAATGACTTAAGTGAAAATCTGGGGCATTATAAAAGGAATAGAGGGCAGTATTGTAAAGTAAGTTTGAGAAAGTAGGATATAATTAGATGAACTTGGAATTTGCATTTTATTCCATAAACAGAAAAAAGTCAATGAGTTTTTCTATTTGTTTTTGAGAGAGAGAGAGATGATTGCACTTTGTGTTTGGAATTTCCTTGATTTACTTATTTTTGGAACATCATAGCTCTAATGATTTGGTTGTTGTTTGATTAGTAGAAGGACATGGTCAGAAGTATACTGTAAAAAATGTGAATCTAACTCTAAGATGGCTTGGAGAGGGAAGATATTACAAACAGAAAGAACAGGTAGGAAGTTAGTCTACATACATGTTAATAAATATTTGATTTGAAATGGGAGCCGAAATGTAATGGGCAAAGTGGATGACAGAAGTATCACTAAGTTAAAATCAGCAGGGATGATCTTAAAAAAAATTCTAAACTAGTAATTTTTTATATTAATAGGAAAAATGGAATCTATGAAGACTGAAGACTTTTATGTAGTTTTCACAGATCATTTAAAATATATATTTAAGAAATATATTTCATAAATGGTTAAAACTTGCTCATTAAGAGGGTACTAAAATAGA
Organism: Canis lupus dingo; assembly: GCF_003254725.2. Taxonomy (NCBI): domain Eukaryota; kingdom Metazoa; phylum Chordata; class Mammalia; order Carnivora; family Canidae; genus Canis; species Canis lupus. Next base: position 52,173,278 of record NC_064252.1, on the reverse strand, counting down.
CTTGTATATACAGTCTATATTGATATTTTTCTGAATCTCTAATATGTGATACTTACTATGTATATTCATTTGCCATTTTAGCATGTAGATACCATGTTTTACTGAAACATTAGTAAATCACTGAACTTAATTTAATTTTCATATTTGCTTAGCATGTAGGTACAATTATAAGATAATTCAGGATAGCAGAGAAACAATTTTTTTACTTTTATTTTCACTGTGGCATCTAGAATAGTTGGTTAAGCTATAGCAGGTGAATTTATATGTGCTTGTTTTTTAATTGACAGATTGAATCAAAGATTGGGTTAACATGGAAAAGCAAGAAACTTTCACTATAATTGGTGTAGCAGCTGCAAATATACTGGGTATTTTTCTTTGAAATTGTCTAAAACTTTATGGACATTAATGTTGGTAAAAATGCAGCTTTATTTCAAAAGAAATCTTTATTCTCTCTCTTTAAAGGTAGAGATTGTAACCTGCATTAATTTTTTTTGATGAAATATAATTGACATGTTAGACACAACACATAATGATTTGATATTTGTATATGCTGTGAAATGATCACCACAATAAGTCTAATTAACATCCCTCACTACACAAAATCATTAATTTTTCTGGTGAGAGAAACTTCTAAGATTTACTCTCTGATTCTCTTTTTTTGAAAGTAAGTTTATGAGAGAAACTTGAAGTATTATATTTCCATTTTTGAGTCTAATCAAGTGATGTCTCATGGCAGGTCAAATAGAAGGCTAACATTTTGAAACTTCTTAGAATAAAGTGAGTTTTCTAAGATTTCTGCAGAAGAATGTTAGATAATAAGATCAAACCTCTTAACATTAAGAAGCTAAAACAATATAACACCATATGAACGCAAGTATATTGCTAGTAAACTCTATTGATTATATATACCTACATTCTTTAAATACACACAGACACATACACACCTTCCTATCTCCTCATGGCTCCAGAGATGCAAAATAACATAGGTGGTACATTTTAGTCAAGAGAGCTTTTTTAACCATAGCTGTGTGATAAACCTCCTTGGGTACACAGTAATGGTCTCAAAATCATTTCTTCATAGAAGGTGCATATATATCCCATTCTTAAAAGAATAAAATCAATTTTATATTTTTCCCTCTTTTCCCTCAGTTGCATTCATTTAATAGTACCAGCACAAGCATCTGCCCTCAAAATTATTTTGCAATTAGCCATCATCATTCTGACTTCCAAAACATTGTTAGGGAGTGTTCTTGCTTCTGTTTATATATTAAGTAGACTGATGTGTATCCCTGACTTGTCTCACCATCTTGATGCTCTATTCAGATCCCTCCACTTTCGACCTTGGCTCCTGTTGCTGTTTCTACCTTTAGAGTACTTTGAACTGCTTTTCCTTCTGCTCACTGAAGTACTGCCCTGTGGCAACCTCACAGACATGATGGAATGGCGTATGTTATGTCCAAGTGATGCTAAACAATTTAATTGTTGAGAAGAGAAAATGTGTGTGGTTACGTATTCAGAAAAAGATTCAAAAGTTAAAAACACCGGAGAATACCAAGTCCTATAGATTTCAATCAATAGGTCAAGAATATCCCAATTTTTGGTCATCTTTTCTACAAGACTATATTTTACTTATTTTTCCTTCAAATTGAAATATTTAAAAAAATTTTGCATTCATCTTCAGCAACATTAGACATATCATATTTGAAGTCATAATTAAAAATTTTATTCCTACACAACTACTAAAATTATTTTCTCCACTTATAACTAATGTATGTTTCATTCCTTGGTAAATACTGTTATGATTAATGAGCAGCTAAACTATTAAAGCTTTAGCCAGAGAATTTTAGCAAGATTAAACTTATGGTGGTATGTAGGATTTTTGGAGGTAGGATAATAGAAGATTAAGGTAAATACAGAATCATGAGTCAATATAGACCTGTATTAGAGTCTTCTCTGAGTGAATAAAGAGAAGAAAATAATAGATGTAATAGGAAATTAATAGGTTTTACTGATAACTTGAAGTGGTTGGCAAGTTTAAAAGGTTAAAAGCGCGTTAAATTTTGAGTCTTAGTACCTGAAAAAATGGTAGTACAATCAATAAAAATGGGAGTGACTGGAGGAGTACTGTTTTGTGAGAATGGATGATTAGTTTAGTTTGGGAGTTACTAAAATAAGGATCTGATAGAACGGACTAGAGCTCCTAGAAAATGTTGATCTAAGTGTCAGTTGCTTAGTGATGATAGTTGTAACCATGGGAGTAGCTGAGGTCCCTGAGGGGGAGAGTTTGTTGAAAGAAAACAGCAGATGACCAAAGAGGAAACCTTGACCAGAGGTCTATATTTATTGCACAGAAGGAAGAACAAAAGGCAACAAGGCAACAGAGAAGCAATGATCAATCATGGAAAGGAAGCGTCAATATAGTGTGTGGATGTGTGCACTGAGGAAGAATATCACCTAAAAATGGGGCAGTGGCCAAAAATTGAACACCTATTCTGTAAACATTTGAGAATGTGCAAAATGCTTTTGAACAAATTGAGCATCAGGTGGGAAGGAAAGCGATCTGGTCAGACTGTGAAGATTTGATCAAATACAGAATGTAGGAAAGTTGGTAGCAGGTAGTTGGTGATAAAGATAGCTGAAAGCAAATGGCCTGATAAACAGGGACCTTGGTTTAGATATAGAAGAATAGATGAGTGGAACAGGAGAGCTTGGCTGCAGGTGCGAGGGACATAGAGTAATGGGAATGTGATCAGGGTGGGACAGTATCTTGGTAGGAATAGGATATGGATTCAGTAACTACTTTCAGTTCACAAGAAAGATTACCATTTGGTCAGAGGAACAAGGCTGAATTCCAGTTCTTAAAATTGAGAAATAAGACCAAAATTATTAGCAAGTTTGACTTGATACTGATACTTAGGATCCTGAGCTAGGACTGCCCCCGCCTCCCAACTCGCCCCCACCCAAAGAGATTTCCCCAGAAGTTGGAATGGGATTTAGAAAATAGGTAAGAATCACGTGACTTTACATAGGGAAGAGGATTCTGCAAAAGCCCAATCTTAAGATTCATTTTTTTATTTTATCCTCACAATAGCTTCAGGGCATATAGTTATTGTCAGAACCAGAAATAGAAACTGCATTTCAAAATTCTCTTTGCAGTGCTCACATGAGCATAGTGAGGCTAGGGACAACGAAGGAGACCATTCATTAATGATGGAAATTCCTATTGATGATTTCAGGGAGAGTAGATTCATGAGATTACTCAATACACTAATGGCTAATTAATAAGCCCTTCCAAAATGTTCTTGAAGCTTATGTAAAAAGGTATTTTGCTTTTGTTTCTGATAATTCTAGTGCTGCTGATTTAATGCTTCAGATAGCCCTGATAGAATCATTTCCAGAAGAAACACTAACTATAAGAGGTCCTCCCCTTCTAGGTACGAGGTGAACTTGATTGGCCAGTCCATGGCATTTTCCTGTGAGGTAGAAAGTAATTGCCCTGTCACGATGTTCCATTACTACTGTTAGTGCGTGTTTTATTAATCAAATGCCTACAAGATAAACTACCGAAAGCTACACTATATTTTACTGGACTTTGTTTAGTGAAAGTTTTTTTTTCCTTTCAGAAAGTGTTGACCTCCCAACCAGAGCTGTGCCTTAGTGTTTTGTTTCCTGTTTGCCTTGAGTTAATGACAGAAAAGGGGAGAAATAGGCTGCCCCTAATTCTTATGTAAGGAGGGATGATACATTAGCACATGTTACATGTTTGGCCATTCTCTGTAACACACTATGTAATGAGAAGGTCCTAATGTGCTCCAAGATCCAGCTTGTCCTTGGTGAACCCAGACACATCTGTAGAGTCCAGGTTAAGTTCCCTGCTCCTATAGCACTAGTATCCCTATCCTGATCCTTTGACAGGAAGTGTGATCTCAAATTCCTTGTGCTAACCTCGTTAGTTTTCTCACCTATTCTAGTTTCCATTCGTATCATGGGACTGCTAAAACATTTAGTGGCAAGAGAAGCTCATATACAAATTAGAATTCCCTAACTCCCTAATTCTTGCTCCTCTAATTACCTACCAACTGAGCTGCTTAAAACCATATAAGAGGAGTTGAAACCAATTGTATGTAGAATAGGAAATACAGAGATGACCTCATGTATGTTTTCTAATATGACTGGGACCAAAGAATGACAAAAGGCTATCCAATGCTTATCCGGTCAGTTTGGTCCTTGCAGTTGTATGGGAACTAGAGCATTAGCATGACTTAAAATATAGTGAATTTTGACGATGAAAACAAACTGCTTTTGAATTCTCCCTTCCCTAAGATACTGGTTGCACCTGGGTACAAAAAGTGAGTCAAAGACACATAGTGACAAGGGGATTTTATAGAGTGCCAAAGCCATGCTGAATTTATTTCTTTTAATTGTATTTCCATATTCCCCTTTTATGAGTATACCCATATAAAATGGTACATAATATTTAATGAATATAGGCCTATAAGATCTTCTGGATTTAAATTCTAAGTATGCACATGAATGGAGTTCAATAAAATTATTTTATTGGTGCAAAGGAATGCACCCACAGATGCTTTCCTACATCTTTGCAGTTTAATTTTTGTTAAAAAACACAGAATCTGCTATGGGAACAGGGTAATTAATGTTGCCTGTCTCACAAGCGAAGTCTATTCGCCAAATTTACAGCTAAAAACGCAGTTCCAATCAATTCTTACTGTGTCTTAACACCATGTTTTTCATCCCTATCTCATTCTTTTGTTAATTAAATAAGATTTGTTATTTTCTGGCTCGCAATTCAAAGAGCTCACAGAACTTCCTTAGTTCAAAATTCAAGGGCTCAGTACTATTTTTATATTGAAAAAGAATCAATTTAGTTTAGAGGAGATTATGTGCAGAGTAACAGTCTAATCAGAGACCTGAGAGCTGGTGAAATATTGTTACATTTTTGTTTCAAGTTATTCCTCTTGTCTTCCCCCCCCCCCCCCCATTAAACTGTGATCAGAGTAGAGAATGCCTTTTATAAATGGTTTAAATGCCAGGAGATGATCACTAAGAAATGCAAAGGTTGATAAACAGCATTTGTGCAGGCGGGTTAACTACCAAGTAAAAGTCCATTAATGGCTTTTAATAATACACATTCAATTATAACTCACCTGGGCCAGACCATCCAGTCATCAAATGACAACTGCACCTTGTATACCTGGTCCTTTAACAGACAGCACATATGCCTTCTGCAACTGCTTTGTTCAAACAATGCCATCTGGTCATGTGTCAAAGCTTGTTTCTAAGTACCCTTACTCCTCTTCATTCATTTAGGGGTCCAAACTACTTCATCTTGTCTGACCTCCAATTTCTTATTGTAAGAGCTCTTGCCAGAACTAAAATTGATAATTCACCTACTAAAGCCCATGTTCAATGCTGTTAATCAAGATTCAATTTTTAAATAGAATATCTAACAAAGATATAGAAATAAAATAGAAAAAAAGCTCCTCGAACCAGAAGATGCAGTCCCTTGAATATTTTCTGGAATAAAAAACCCCACATTTCCTATATCATTCACATTTAGCTAAAAGCATTTCTCCTAAATGCTTGAAAGTATCTTGAGTGAAATAAATATAAAAAATCTTCTTAGAAACACTAGCAATATAAAACTAGCTCTACTTTAACTGGTTGGTTCCTTGGATCAGTTGAGCACACACCTCAGTGTGGTACATTAGAAGTATAGCCATCTTGCTTCATCTGAGAACAGGTGTATTCAGCAAAGAGAACTGGTACATGAGTCTAGAGGTGGAATCAACCTTGCATAGCCTGGTGAGCTGGATCAGATTTTCATACTGTGTTGTGTAATGATGAGTTGCAATATAGGCATCTCTAAAGGGGATTAATGAAGAGGAGAGGTTGGCAGCTGGTGAATTTTTTTATCCATTTCTTTTTTTTTTTTTTTTTTTTTTAGAATTTAAATTTTTTTTTTTAATTTTTATTTATGATAGTCACAGAGAGAGAGAGAGAGGCAGAGACATAGGCAGAGGGAGAAGCAGGCTCCATGCACCGGGAGCCTGATGTGGGATTCGATCCCGGGTCTCCAGGATCGCGCCCTGGGCCAAAGGCAGGTGCCAAACCGCTGCGCCACCCAGGGATCCCCTCTTTATCCATTTCTTTGAGTATCTGTAGGCTTACTACCTGGTCTCACATCCTTCCTTTATCCTGTTAATAATAATAATAAGGAATGGAAACAGTATCTTCTTCTAGGGCTTTATAAAGAAGATTATATGTCCCATTCCTACTACTATTACCCAAAACAAACCTGGGAACTTCTTCCTACCTTAGCTATTCCTCATTAGTTAATTCTTTTCTGTATGTATTTAGCTCCTGATATATATATGCTCTTTTCCTTTGTGCTTTTTCTTTGGACCCAAAGTTAGATTGATACTAAATCAAGTTTGTACTCACCATTGGCTTCATGCAATTCAGCTGCCTTGCTCCAAGAACTAACTCCCCCCCACACACACACCTTTTTTTAACTGCTTAAATGGAACTACAATCAAGACACTGTAGTATTCCTTTAATGTAGAGGTTGGCAAACTATATAGCCTTTGGGCCAAAAGTGGGCCATAGCCTATTATTGTAAATAAAGATTTTCTTGGAGCACAGCCATGCCCATCCACTTACATATTGTCAAAGGCCATTTTTTTTTTCAAATCTGTTTATGGCAGAGTTGAGTAGTTGCAATAGAGGCCATGTGGTCTACAAACTTCTTCACAAAAAAGGTAGGGTAACATCTGCTCTCCAGCGGTTGGATAAGAGTTTGGACAAGAAGACAGCTGAAATTTTCATCCTCTCCATCTAGGAAATTGTGTCATGACTCCTCTTGTATAGAGGAAGCTATTTCCAGGTCAGCAATTAATTCCATTTTTTCTTAAAATAATTATTAGCTAGTCCTAGGTCATAACTGTGCTCCCTATGTGTTGTATTTACATATTTTGTGCTTCTAATTAAATTAGTTTTGCTTAATCACTGAAGAAGTAGTCATTATGTTAATAAGAGGAATTACAAAAATTTTTCTATTCAACTGGATTATGGCAAATGGAATGCAAAGGCAAATCTTTTTTCAGGAACTTTCACAGAAAAACTTGTATTTCTGCTTCGTTTTAAAATTTTGAACATAAGACAACCTGGGCCTTCATTCCCACTTAACAACAGTGGGTTGGCAATGAGTAGGTATTGCCCCCATGGGCTGAGCCCGCACCCTGTAGCATGCCCACATTCACATTCTCATTCTATGTATGCAAATGCATTTGCTCTGATACATGCCATCACTCCTGTGGGCATCTAAGTGTGGAATGATCTCTGCTCTGGTTTTCAGAATTTGCTGAACATGTGGAGAGCCACACATGCCAGGACTATTGGTCTAAAGGGATATTTCAGAGTCTCCTATACCTTATATCTTTTAGACTTTATGAAAGCCACTTTTTGGCCTCTTGGGATTACAAGCTTGATGAGTTGCTTCTAATCAGACAAAGGCACTTGAGAAGAAGATGCTTAACAAAGCCAGAGTTCTGAAATATTAGACTTGGCTATAAAAGTCTTTTGTTCTAATGAGTGAAAGCAGAGATAGGAACCATTAAAGTCAAACCAGCAAAGATGTGTTTTATTAGCAGGACGGAGTAGTAAATGGGAAACTATGAGCATGAGAATTTATGGCTGCAAACATTTTGGAAAGCCTAGAATGAGCAAGAGAGAAAATGTGCTGCCAGGAGCACCCCAAAATAAAGCAACTTTAGCATCCTTATGAGTAACAGATGGTTCAGGGGATTGATTTTTGTGATCCCTGTTCTGTGGGGAACAGCTCTCTGGTCTCCAAAAGAGGCGTTGACCCATCTCACTTGATGGCCTTTTACTGCTTTTTCCACTCTTACCAGCTCACCCATGTGGTTCTTATTGCCCATCCATTGGCTTGTCTTAAGCAGAAGAGTGTGTATGAGGGTGGAAGAGAGGGTGAGAGTGTACTCTTGGGCCTGCCTGAGGGAGATGAAGGTTGCAAACTGACAAACGAAGGCAAGAGGATCAGAGTCAGGAAGAACTATGGAACATCAGGAGAAAAGGGTAAAATAAACCAAGAGAGAATGTTTATGACTCAGTGACCACTTTCTATCTTGTTTAACTAATTGGCAGTATGGCCAAATCTAGCTCTCACCCTTCCTCCAATTTATTTGTTTTACACACACACACTTTTCTTAGAGCAGAACTGAACTCAAAGATAGGAAAGAAGAAAACTCAGCCCTCAGTGATAGCCTAGAAGTTTAATGGTGTGTGCTTGAAATCAGAAGAGAGGAAAAAATGTTCAGGGTTCATATTTTTATCAGCATTTTGTCAGATTTTCAGGTTAAAGACTTTGTTTTTCATTATATGATGCTAATACATCTTTACTATGTCAGGATGTAGATTGTTCATCCAATATGGAGGAAGCCATTTTACGATTTTTTAAATATTTTTTTAAGATTTTATTTATTTATTCATGATAGACACAGAGAGAGAGAGAGAGAGAGAGGCAGAGACACAGGCAGAGGGAGAAGCAGGCTCCATGCAGGGAGCCTGAAGCGGGACTCGATCCCGGGACTCCAGGATCACACCCTGGGCCGAAAGCAGGCACTAAACCATTGAGCCACCAGGGATCCCCAATTTTACGATTTTTAAAGAGTAGGATTTTTGCCTTTTTTTTTTTAAAGTAGTACTTATTTGCTTCTACTTACATGTATATTCCTAGTGTCTGTATATAGAGCTAAGATTTTCAGGACCTCTTGTGTAATTTTATAATTACACTGCGCAACCATGCATATTTCATGCTGCACAAGTATCTTAGAATAATAAATGAAATGCTATGTGTAATGAAATCTGTTATGAAATGTTATGAATAAAACAATTAGATCTAGCTAAGACCTACATGAAAAGTTGCTCATGTTCATTCCATTTCTGTGTCTGTCCTTAAAAATGTTTCACAAGACCTAAAGCACAGAGAAGCAGAATGAGGGAAGCGGAGTGGGTCTACAGCTATGCCCTCAATCATTCCATTATTGAAAATTGATGCACAAAGGAGAACTAGCAGGTGACACTTCTGTAAGGAAAAGAAGCTGGAGATTGTGGTGTCATGGAACATAAGGAGAGTTTTAGACTTCCTTTGGTGCTGTGAGAATTGGGTAAGAACATAGATCTGGCAAGATGAAGATTGCTGGTGGCCTTGGTAAGAATAGTCAGAGAACTAGTGGGGAAATACACACTCCTGGAAGAGGGTTAAGAGGAGAAAGACATGTAAGTAGAAATATCTAAGGCATTTTGTTGGGAAGGAGAACAACAACATTGGACATGGATTAAGAAATTTTCTTTTAAGGGGATCCCTGGGTGGCGCAGCGGTTTGGAGCCTGCCTTTGGTCCAGGGTGCAATCCTGGAGACCCGGGATCGAATCCCACATCGGGCTCCTGGTGCATGGAGCCTGCTTCTCCCTCTGCCTGTGTCTCTGCCTCTCTCTCTTTCTCTCTGTGACTATCATAAATAAATAAAAATTAAAAAAAAAGAAATTTTCTTTTAATATGAAAATTACAAAATTACTTCTGTATACTAAAAGCAATAAACCATTATAAATACATTCATTTAACAAACTAAGGATTATAATCGAATAAGAATTCTTGTGAATGGAGGCAAGTGGGGGTGAAATCCAATACAAAGATAAAAAAGTTGGCCTTTAATGAAGGACAGGAAGACTGTTATAATTGAAATGAAGTCAGAAAGAATGATCATCAGTACAAGGAATTTGATGGTGATTTGATGACTTCTGTTTTTGCAATGATTTAAGAAGCAAGAGGAAGACGTGTTGAGGATTTGACAAAGATAGGAAATAATGCTTTCAGAAGTGAGCACTCTAGGATTGTTCAATTTGAAATTAGTGATTGTGAATGTAAAGTTAGACCAATTAGCAATTTTAGTATCTTGAATGTGGGCTGTAGACACCAACTAGATTGATAATAGGTTTGATTAGATTTAGGAATTTATTTTTAAGGCCATCTTCTTTAATTACTCTTTTCATATAAAGTTGCGTGTTGTCTGAAAATTCACTTTCATGAAAACTCAGAACCATAATTCTTACAGGGAAATAGAGAACAAGAATGAACCCAGATGCAAGTTGGTGTGATTATGTTCATAGAGGACCTTTGTGTTGAATGTTTAGGGGGCTCTATTGCTTAGGAAGACCTGGGTTCTAATCAGACTACTGTGTGTTCCATCACCATGTGGATCCAATCTACTCCCACAGGAAAGGGTCTCTTAGCAGGAGCAGGTATGGTGGTTCCCCAGTCTTAGTTTTATGCTTGCATTAGTTGGTGCAAGCTGCCAAAACAAAGTCCCATGGACTGGAACAAAAGTTTATTTTCTGGCAGTACTGGAGGTTAGGACAGCCAAGATCACGGTCTATCAAGATTATGTTTTCGGTGAAAACCCTCTCTCTGGCTTGCAGAAGGCTGCTTTCTCGAGGTCCTCACATGGTCTTTCCTTTCAGGGTATACTAATCCTACTGGATCAGGGCCCCACCCTTGTGACCTCATTTAAATTTAACAACCTATCTCCAAATAGGTATTGCAGGTGAGGGATTCAACATATGGATTTTGGTGGGACACAATTCAATACATAGTAGGACTTTTGCTGTGTTTTATAGGAGCAGAGTAGATTAATGCTTTGGTGCTCAGTCTCTTTTCATCCCTGGGGCCTTCACAGAACTGGATTTGCAGTATGAGCTCATCACACTCGCCATCATCGAGAAGGAAGAGTTTAGTGAACACAAAGTCTAAGTGCCCGGTAGGGTAGTTTCCTGCTTTTCCACCTCATATGGTATATATCATTGTGTGTGTATACAGTTAGATTGATTTACTATGTTTTTGAGTTTTACTTCTATGCTCATGAGGAATATTGACCTTTGTTTGGTTTGGTTTTGGTATTAAGGCAGCCTGTCTCAGAGAATGAAATGGAAAGTATTCCCTGCTCTTCAGTTTTCTGGAAGAGTTTGTGTAGTGTACGTATTATTTTTTCCTTAAATATTTCTTAGAAGCTGTCCATGGAGCCCTATCATCTTGTAATTATCTTGAGGAAAAGTTTAAGCCATAAATTCTTTTTCAGATCTAGGGCTATTTGGTTTATCTATTTTTCTTGGGTGAGCTTTGGGAGTGTGTGTCTTCTAAGAAATTTGTTCATGTAATCTAAATTGTTGAATTAATTGCTGAAAAACTGTTCATAAAATTTCCTTGCTATTTTAATAACTTATATTTTCTATATTTAATATTTATATTAATTTTATATAATTTATATTCTTTTTATTTTTAGTGTTTAATAATATTTGATATGCTATTTTATTAGAATCTATAGTGATTTCCCTCTCTCAGTCTTGACATTGGTAATTTGTATTTTTTTTTCTTTTTTTCCTGGTCAGTATGGGTTTACCAATGAAATGTTCTTCCTAAAGTATGAAGGTTTAGTTCCATCCACTGTCTCTCTTTTCTCTTTTCTCTTTTCTGTTTTCTGTTTCATTTATTTCTATTCTAATTTTGATAATTTCCTTCCTTCTGCTACCTTTGGGTATACTTTTTTGTTCTTTTTCTTCAGGAAGAAACTAAAGCCATCATACTTGCCACTATATCCTTCTGATTTTTCAGGCCAGAAGTATAAATCCTCCTTGGTATTCCTTTGGTTGTCACACCTTTTATCCAACACACCCTGGAATTCTCTTGTCTGCATTTGTAACATGCCCCAGTAATTCTCACCCATCTCCAGTGCTATAGTCCTGGTCCACTTCACTATTAGAACTTGCCTGAATTATTGCAATAGTGTCTAATTATCCTCCTGCTTTTATCCTTGCCCCTTTATAATCTATTCTCAGTGCACAGCCAGAGTATCCTTTCAAAATGTAATTCAGATCAGGTCACACGTCTGTTCAGAATTTTCCAATGGCTTCTCATCTTCCTCAAGCCAAAGTTCTTTTTATGACCTACAAAGCTCTAAATGATGTGTCTCTTTATTAACTCCCTGACCTGATCACTTACAGGACCCCTATCTCTTAATCTGACAGGCTAGCCTTTTCACTATTCTTCCAACACAGCAGGAATATTCCCTTTGCATATGTCCTGTGCACTATTTTCTCTGACTAGTAAAATCTTTCCTCAGATAAGCATGTAGCAATACTTAACCATCTCTTCTAAATCTTCGCTCAGTTAATCCTTTTCAATTACATTTTAAATTTAAAATGGGATGCCTGGGTGGCTCAATGGTTGAGCATCTGACTTTAGCCCAGCGCATGATCCTGGGGTCTTGGGATGAAGTCCCACATTGGGTTCCCACAGGGAGCCTGCTTCTCCCTCTGCTTACGTCTCTGTGTCTCTCATGAATAAATAAATAAAATCTTTAAAAAAATAAATATATATTCCTTATGTACCTCTCTCATCCTTGGAACTTTACCTAATTGTGCATGGTTCTATTTTGTTCTATTGTGACTTACTGTCCTCTGAATACTACATTATTATTATTAAAAACAATTATTCATTGGTTTCTCGTGTTATTTCCCCCTCTAGAACATTAACCCCATGTGGGTAGATGGTGTCTTCTTTTCTGTCTGATGTATATCTAGAGCCTAAAATAACTTAAATTCAAAAGGATACTTGTAGAGTAAACTGATGAAAACTTTTACATTTCTCTGTATTGTACCATTTTGTGAATAAAGCCATTAAACCTTTATTTGGATTCTCAGGTCATTGTAATAATCAAACTCAGAAGAAAATATGTACAGTCCCATTAATGCCTTGATCTATATAGTGAACACTCTATATATTGGGCACTCTCACATTAACCTCTGATCTCTTTGCCATATTCTATGTGCCTCTCTCCTAGCTTTAGTGAACTTTGCTTACGCAGCTCCTACCTGTGACTCTTTTTTTTTTTTAAGATTTTTATTTATTTATTCATGAGAGACAAAGAGAAAGAGAGAGAAGCAGAGACACAGGCAGAGGGAGAAGCAGGATCCATGCAGGGAGCCTGACGTGGGACTCAATCCCGGGTCTCCAGGATCACACCCTGGAATGAAGGCGGCGCTAAACTGAGCCACCAGGGCTGCCCACCTGTGACTCTTCTATGAATGGTCCTTGGGCTCCTAAAGCTTCTTTGCCCACATGGAGCCTACAACAAGTATGGGGCTCTGACAGTCTAGCTCCTCGTTTCTGGTTAGGACAAACTTTGAGATATAATTCATACTACAAAATCTCCCTGTGTCCTCTGGGTGAGAGGACCATAGCAGGACTTGACCTCTTTTTGCGCTCTTGCTTGGATTCTTTCTCTTCCCTGTTCTTTTTCCTCTATTCTTTTCCTACTTTCTCCTGGAGCACTTCCATAAAAAGTCACTTACGTGTGATTCTTATTTCAGAGGCTGCTTCTGAAGCCTGACCTAAAATAGTTTATCTGGGAGCCTAACCCAAGATAGTCTATCTAGATTGTATTTCTAGAAGAATAATTGGTGGGAAAGATAGAATTTTTATTTCAAAAGTTCTTGACCCAACACTAACTTCTAATGAAGCCTCAGCCTCAAGGAAAGGAAATAAAAGGGATTATATGATGTCTTTTTTATTTGGTTGACAAAGGCATAATGAATGGGATATCTGGTCACTGAATAGTACAGATTCCCAGTAGTTTCAGGTCTCTCAGAAATGAAAGATTTCCTTACTTATGAATACAAAGATTTTTCTGTAAATGTTTTTCTGATTTCTCATTCAACAAATAATTTTTTTTTTTTTGAGAGAGAGAGAGGGAGAGAGAGAGTGTGTATGTGACACATGAGCAGGGGAAGGGGAAGAGGGAGAGAGAATATTAAGCAAATTTTACATCCAGTGTAGAGCCCAGCATGGGGCTTGATCTCATGATTTTGAAATCATGACATGAGCTGAAATTTAGTCAGACACTTAACCAACTGAGCCCTCAGGTATCCCTCAACAAATAACGTTTTGACAATCACATGCACACACATACACACGTATTTGGTTTCTGTTTATGAGGATCTTTAGAGTTTAATTATGGAAATGAAATGTACACATATGAGTATGCTTAGGTGAATGATAATAGATGCATCCTTACAATAGTCTACCCCAATACAGGAGGAAAATCCTTATTATTGGGAACATAGTTCTCTTCAAGCTCCTGGAGGGGAGCCTAGACAATGAGTAGAGGGATAGAGGGATAGAGTAGAGGGATTTATTCTTAGGCTAAGTGGCTGATCAGGAAGAGATATATAAAAATATGTTAGAAAAATCATGATTTCTCCTTTTCCGAGACTGAGGTTGGGGGGGGTGGGGATGTCATTTTGCTTTTCTCTGAATAACTGTTCTCTGAATGATGTTCCATTTTTAATTCTTTGAGCACCTAGGTAGTTGTGATTATCCCCATGCAGGTAAGTGAGGTGATGAGGTGGAGGAAATGGTATTGTGCTATCCTTTTCTTAATAAAGGTGCTTACAACATTTTTTTATAACTGACTTCTTCACACACACCATGTGAGAATACAGCTGAATAGCTGTTAAATGGAGCAAACAAGAACACCTTAGCTGCATTAATGAGACTATTTCCTTAAAAAAAAAAAGGTTGCAGAATTACTCTTCTACTCACCTTCCAAAACCAAATCTACTTAATGTTCACTAAATATTAAGGATAATTATTTGTCTACAATTAAGTAAGCATTCTCTTTGTTTATACTTCATATATCTCTGTTTGTTCTTCAATGAGATCCAGAGCCTTGAAAGCTCAGAATCCATGAAATATTTCTGTGTAATCTTGATTAGAGCTGTTCAATCAATATAATAAGGCGATTGAGAAATATTTAAAACTACCAAAGTGTTCAGTCATATAGTTAAAAATTCTATTAATTCAACTTATTAATCCCCATTAAAATTCTAGTGCTTTAAATTTACTCAAGGTTACAATATATTAAGCAACTGTCTAATGGTGTGCTTCTATAATGATTAAACAATGCATGTTTGATTCTCTCTCTCTCTCTCTCCCTCTCCTCTCCTCCCTATCTCACCACTCCCACTCCCCCCACCATTTATTAACTGTGTTCTTGGAAGCATTAATTAATATCTGTGCCTCAGTTTTCTCACCTCTGCAATGGGGAAAAATAATAGAATAGCTGTGAGGATTTTCTCTAATTCAGAATTTACATTGATTAAACTCTCAACAGCAATCTCTAAATTACTTGTGGGTCAGATGATCTCTACAAAAACCTTGAAAGCCAATGGCCAAGAGACAAAAAAAAAAAAAAAAAAAAAAAAAAAAAATACAGTAACCCTTTCACCTTTCTCCTGGAAACTCCTAAAAGGATCTTATATTTTGTGAGCTCTTATGTCTCCCTCACATTCTAAAGTCTTCAGTGGCTCCCTGTTTCCCACAAAGTATAAACTTACGGCCTGATATTCAAGGATTTTATTTGTCTACACTCTTCTTTCAGGCCTACTTACCATCATGTCCCTATACTTCATTCCAGTAGATGACTTACTATATTCTGAACTTTTCCAACTTTACATCCATATCCTGTCATATTTTTCCTGAACTTGACCATTCAAATCACACGTGTATTTCAAAACTCATCCCAGATTCTCTTCATAGGCACAGGCTTTTTCCAGAATTTACATACTACCACACTTACTTCCCATCTTCCTCTGCTTAGCAAACAGGTGAATCAGCTATGTCCTCTTCATCATTTGCACTTCCTAGCAATCTTGTGCCTGTATCATTGAGCCTATTTATGCCTATATTTTTGTGCCAATTGTGACTATATCTTTGCAATATAGTCATTTATATTCTTCTTTATTAAGTGTAAAATTGTTTGAAATAGGGATGATGCTGACTCATCTCTGTTTCCTTGGAAATGTCTAGCACAGTCTTCATAATAAGACCATAATACATATAAGGCAATTATAATTAAATCAAGCCTTTCTCCTCCTCACTGGGCAATTCGGAGTCCAGCATTGCTCATATCCACCCTTCATCAATAGGCTACCAACTTTGAAAAGTGAAAACTTGGCCTAAATCCTCCCCCTCCTTCCTATTAGTTCATGCACTCAGCATCACGAGCCTATCTGCAGTATAAATTGCCAGAAGGGGAGAAAGACTTTGATTACAGTTATCGCTTTTTCTCTTTGTTGGCTTCCACAGGGTTTGTCTCGTTACTGAGGCTTTCTCCCAGTAGTCTCATACCCAGCTCATGTTTACACTTATAATTATTCATGTCATTAGCAAATTCATTTCACCTCTCATTAGAATACACTAAAATGTTCACACTAATATAGAACAACAGAACCAATAATACATCAGATACAACCTACTCAGATAATCTGATAAGAGCGGAGGGGATTTAACTTCAAAGGGGGAAAGACAAGTGAAGTTAAGACAATCCTGCCAGGTTATCATGTTGCCTTTAGTAATTTATTTGAAGAGAATGAGTGCTGGCTCTGAAGTTGACGCTCTGGAAAAGGAGGTGTGAACTAATCGGGGGAGGGTGGGTGTCATGGTGCTGGAGAAAGCAGAACCCAAGAAGTAATTGACATTTTTCTCAAAAGGGCCTCAGATTAACTGTGCCCACAGGGAGTTTGGGGAATTGTAACCAGGACCTAATAGTAATAGTGACATTTCTTTGAAAAGAAGATTTCATCATCCTTCCTATTTGGAATTTAGGAGTTGTATGCTTCCAGACCCTGTAGAAACTGGCTCTTCAAGGCAGAAATAACTCAATTATTTTTTGAAATGCTTATGAAGTCTTTCAGCAATATACAGGCCACTTTATTTATTCATCCGTTCTAAAAATATCTGATGAGAATCTGCGATATGGCCTGGCTCTCTTCTAGGGCTGAGGGACACAACAATAAACAAAATGGATAAAAGTCCTTTGCTAGTAAAGACTTCTTTCTAATGGTAGGAGACAGGTAGGAAAACAATATAAATAAAAGATACAATATATTAGATAAGAATGGGCAGTGGGCAGGGGGAAAAACCCCACAAAGATTTCACAGAGACTATGGCAGTTAAGCAGGTAACTGAAGAAGATAAGGGGAAACATTTGCATTTGCATAGGTAGAAGAAGAGAATTTCATGCAGAATAAGTATAAAGGATCTGAGCAGTGAATGTGATTGGTTTGAACAAGGAAAAGCAAGGAAGCCATTCTAACTAGAACAGGATGAGCAAAAGAAAAGTAGTAGGAAATGAGGCCAAAGCTAAGGTAGACCCAGATCTGAGAAGGTTTTATAGGTCACTGTTGGAATATTGGCCTTGATCTGACTGATATGAAAAGTAAAGTTTTGAGCAGAGGAGTGACAGGATGTTTATATTTAACAGAATCATGTTGTACCTTATTGAAAATAGCAGGAAAGCAAGGTTAGAAGGTTGTTATTATAATCTAGGCAAGAAAGCTAGTTGCACCAGCTTTGTAGTAATAGAAGAAGTGAGAAGTTTTTGGAATCTGGATTTGTTGATGAATCCAACAGGTAGATACGGAAAAGGATTCAACAGTGGTTAGAAATTTTTAGTTTGAGCAATTAGCAGTTGGTAAATGGAGTTTTCACAGACTGAGATGAGGAATACATGTAAGGAAAAGAGTAAAACAGGTTTGAGGGAAAAGAATTGCAAAAAGCAGGACTGCTTTGGGTTTATGCAGAGAACTACAAATAATTTAGCTGACATAAAACATGGAGAGTGTGAGAGGAAACAATAGGAAATACAGCATAGGACCACATTCCTATAGGCCCCATGGGCCGTGGGGCTACATTGGTGCTGGGCACAGTTCTTGGGAGTCCTTTACAGTTTCCTAAAAGAGGGGATGATTTTCTCCAGTATAAGAGTTCCACATGTGGCTTGTCCATTCAAACCTCCAAAGTCACAGTTCAAACTCAAGTAGGTTCTTCATGTGCACTTTAAAAGATGCATTTTGTTAAAAGACCCCATGGACACAGTCTGCTTTGCATTAGTGCCCTTTGGATGACTCTTGGCTGTGGAAAGAAAGGTGGCTTCCCAGCTCTCCTGCTCTCTAAACCGTTTTGTTGCCATCCGAGAAAAGAAGAGGTATCCTATATTTCAGTGTTAATCAGGCTAGTGAAACAGCTAAGAGACAAAAACAAAACAAAGTAAAACCCATAAAAGTCTTCTAGATATAGTCTCTGCTCTTTAATTTTGACTTCCTTCTGAGATAATTGGAAGTGAATTGCTAAGAGTGTACTTTATTTCACATTCCCCAGTCTCTATATTGACTTGAGATGCTCAGCTACAACTGTATGATGTAATGCCATTTTATTATTAGTGAAAATAATCATTCAGCGTAACAAACTGTTTTCCCAAATAACAGTGCTGTGACAAGACCTAGAAGACAGTGCCATAAACCACCTGGCTAATTGGAGAAGTCAGGTCTTAGCATCAGAAGCCCTCAGTGGAGTTTAGTGGAGTGAGACTGGCTGCTCAGGCAATGTGGACAGGGTCCAGATTCAGCCCCCTTATTATTTTAGGCCACAGCACACTGACCAGACTCAAAGTGTACCCTTAATAAATATGCTGACAGTTATTTGAAATTTAACGAGTAGAAATTTGTGATTTTGAAAAACTCATTCAAGTAGGGAGAATAGTATAAAGCATGCTGCTTTCAAAAGCAATTCAGTGTACCAAAACTTAAAGTCAAGGCAATGAAAGGTAATAGTCTTTGAACTGAAGTACTGCTATTGTTGGGGGAAAAAATTGTTTACTTTTACTTTTCATTCTGTGTCTGTCTCTGCTATTGATTTAATGTATGACCTTAGTCCAGACAATTCACCTCCCTCTGTCTCATTATCTTTTGAACTAGAATAATAGCATCAATTTTCCTTTTAAGGCATGTTAGGAGGAATAGGTGCTTATTATAAAGAACACTCAGTTACTGAAGCACTGCTTACATGAATATTTTCGTGAATATTTTTGAAGAAACATTCTGAATTATAAGCATTTGGATTTGGCCTTGAAGGAACCTCTTAAGCTGTCTTAAGTTTAATAGGTAAATCTGGCTAAATCACATCATGGAGGCTTTTTTTGTTTATTTGCTTTTGTTGTTATTGTGGCAAATAATCATGTGGTGAATAATCACTAAATAGTCATATGGTGAAGAATCATGCTCACTGAAAGAATACAGGACCGAATCCCAAGAAGGAATCTAACTTGGACACTTGGACAAATCATTCCTTTTTTAAAACCCTCAGTAATGGAAAGATACAATATGGTCTACCCATTTTTCTCAGAGCACTGTCTACATTTGTACCCATTAACATGCTATGCCTTTCAGGCAATAATAGCTAAATGAAAGAGCAAAAACAAAAGTTTAATGACTATTTACTATGCACCAATGTTTTACATGTACTAAATCCTCATAGCTATTTTACTATCATTTCTCCCCATTGTAGACCTGAGAAAATAGGCACAAATAAACTAATCTACCCCCAGGTCACAGAGCAGGTAAATGGCAGAGAGAGGGAGAAAGAGAAAGAGGGATCAGTGGATGTGAGGTAGGGGAAGAGAGAGTGAGGGATGGGGGAGGGTAATACAGGGAGAAGAAGAGAGAATATAAAACTGTTTAGCACATAGATGTTTAATGGATGCTTGCCCCCTTCTCTTGCTCCCACCCTCGTTCCTTTCTACACACATATTAATTTGTTTGGTGGTGATTACTTAATTCATCCATTGGTTTATTTTTGGTCATCATCCTCTGAGCTTGATCATATGACCAGAATTGTGCTCAGCAATTTACAGACTTTATTTCATTGACTCTTCACTGTTGTTGTCTAAATAGGATCCTATATTTGCCTCCACTTTATAGATGGAGAAATAGGCTTAGCAATACTAAGCAAATTGTTCAAGGTTATTAAGTAGGAAAGTTGTGGCATTTCACTGTTAGTATTTTATATTTGCTGAGTACCATTAGTGTATTTGTTTCTTTCACAGAATACTGTTAAATTTGTTATGTTGGACTAAGAACACAAAGGTTGCAAATTCCTCATGTGACAGAATCATGTCATGTGTACCCACAGCATTTCCTGTGGGCCTAGGATAGATGATAAAAAATTCCTGCTGACTGAGCTTAGAGTGAATATTTTCCCTATTACATAACTGAAAACACCAATTATATAAACTGTTTAAATAATTTCATTAACATATAGAAGGTTAATATCATGTGTCATTCAAATCATGATGCTTCTGGAAGTGAAAAGTTATTCAGTTCACATAGGGGCACTGACCTTAACTGGGGCTGCTCTGAGATAACCCAGATATTTAGCTGCCCTATTGATACTGCACCAACTAACACATAGGAGAGTCTTCAGAACCTAAACATTTTATAGGAAGAAATTGTGGGAAAATGTTATTTCAACGCCTTATCTTTCCTTTCTCAATAGCACAAAATCTTTCACTTTTTCTTGTGGCAGAATCAGAAATAAAGAGTATTAAGCTCTTCTCAGATCTTCATAACTTAACATTTAGTAACAACTGATATGCCAGCCAAATAATTTCTATAGGTTTAAAGAGTGGATGCAAATCTGCAGCCTGTCTGAGGTTCCAAAAACATCAAGCATTTGGTAAATGGATATTGCCTTTATGTAAACCATTTCAATTAATTAGCCTTCATTTTTATATTCTGTACATACACAATCAATAAACTATTTAGATATTTATATCTACCCAGATATCTCTCTCTCTCTCTCTCTCTCTCTCTCTCTCTATATATATATATATATATATATATATATATATATAGTGCAAACAGAGTGGCTACAAATTAAAGCTGGAATCATTTGTAAGCCATAATACTGATGTCCTCTTTAAACATATGTATACGAAATAATAGGCAAAACAAAGGTCACCAGCATGCCCAGGATCAGTTTACACCTTGAAAAAATAAAAAAGTAAGAGATTGTACAAAATTTCCCTGAGCATCAGTTATGCCAAAATGATTTTATAACATGTAGGAAACTGATGTAATTGTGGCTTAACAGCAACTAATGATTGGTAAGGGTTCCATTCGATAACAAATGTTCCTGGCATTCTTGCTTTAGAAACTACTGCAGGCATAGCTTATTAAGGAATTAGTTCCTGGCTAGGTGAGGACTAAAAGCTCAATCATTGCGTAAGGAAACAGTTATTTTCATGTAGCTGCAGGAAAATCCAGTAAATCTAAAAAATTTGGGAGGTGATTGTGGAGGCAGGCAAATGGAACATCTAGTACATTTAAGCTACATAATTTGAGACAAATGATGTCCACTGGGAACCTGAAAAGACTACAAAGCACAGAACTAGGTGTATAGTTGGCACGAGCAAGAGTAATACCCCTGTTTGTACTTCGTGTTTGATAGCTAAGTTGCATTTAGGGAAAGATTTATAAAGTCCTTCTGTAACTGTTCAACTAGAATCTGTGCACAGAATGCCTCTTATAGGTGTCGTACCACTGATCACATAAACATACACATGTACGCACACCCACACACACACACACACAGATAGCTTGTGACCTTAGTAATGCTTCTCCACCATTAATAGGTATTAGCAATGATTCAGAGGTAGAAAGGAAACTTTTAATGTGGGTACTTTTTTTTATGGCCAATTTTAATGTTATCCATGTCTTCCTGTCTTGGCAGAGTACATAAGTTAACATCGGGAGGCTTTAGGAGGCTTGGTGGCCATGTAATAGATAAATAGTTTCCACCTTTTAAATTCTGCTTCTATAAAATAGTGGCATTTTCTTCATGAAAAGTTGTAAGGAAATGAGCTAAAAATAAGATACCCCATCTGAAGAACTGCGCAGTAAATGAGACTCTTCAAGACAGTTCTCCAAAAGCATTTGATATCACACAACTACTCTGTAGGACATGTCCTGATTCAAATGTCTTAACACCTGAGGTGAAATGTGCTTTCTGCATTCACAGTTCGAATGCTTTCATTCTGAGTGTACAGAAAAATTCTTTCCATAGATACCATTTGAAAAGAATATTGCTACCTATACCATGAGAACACAAACATTTCTTTATTAAACAGCTTCATGAGAGACTTACCTTATCCATCTATCTTTCTAGAGCTATGGCTGAATTAGAGACAGCCATTAGGCCATAGGATGAGAAAATGAGGTTAGATGAGCTCCATCCCTTAGTCTCCAACCCCATACCCTCCTCAATAAAAATAGCAACAGTAACTAGAACTTGACATGTTATGTAAACAAACTTCTTTATTTCATCAGTAGGTCAAGTCCATGGGTTTTATTATTCATTAAATGTGCAGCATATGTAGTTACTAGACCAGGAATAGATCAACTGAGATAGTGATGAAAGAATGAACAGTTCAGAGGTAACAAAAAAAATATTTTTTTCAAAATACTGATATTTCAGATTTCAAAAGAAATTGTCTCAGGAAAATTCAAACTTTTGTTTGATTTTCTTATTTTATTTCATATTTTCCTCAGTTTTTTATTTTTTTTATTTTTAAATTATTTATTTATTTATTTATTTATTTATTTATTTATTTATTTATTTATGAGAAAGAGAGCACAAGCATGGGGAAGGATAGGGAGAAGCGGATGCCCCACTGAGCTGGAAGCCTGATGGAGAGCTCGATCCCAGGACCCTGGGATCATGACCTCAGCTGAAGGCAGATGCTTCACTGACTGAACCACCCAGGTGCCCCAACAACTTCATATTTTTGTAAATATCAGACTTTGTCTCAGAGTCTTCTCAGTGTTTAGGGGCTCTTAATTTTTTAATATGATCCTAGTATATACCACAGAAAACTTCACAGGTCTTTCTTTGCAGCTATACATGAACATAAAATCTAAGCTCAATATCCTATGCTTCAATCTATTGCCTCATGATTCCGTCTCCCTGTTCTATTATCTCACCCATCCTTGATTGACCCCAAAGATCATACCATGCTTCCTTTCTAGGCTTAATCACACTACATCTGCTTGAGTGGATGTGATTTTGCAAGATGCCCCTTTAAAGTCATATTAAAAAATTCCAAGAGTCATTCTCTATGAAAAAATCTAACTGGATCGATCAGAGAAAGCAAAACTTTTCTGTATCCAGTTTGGCCACGAGATGATCAGAGCTTTTTCCAACCCATCATAATGATGAACAACCAAATAAAGTATAATAGTAAAAGTAACAAGTATAATATGTACACAAACAGTATGGGAGCCCAGAGGAAGGAGCATTTATCAGCAAGGACTTTGAAGGAACCAAAATGGACTCTGGCTTGCTGTAGGGAGAAACATATTGGAAAGATGGTAAGACAAGGTAGAGGGCTGGAGAACAAAGCTTGAAAACTGGGCAGGAATCAAGCATGCAAAGACCATGCTGCAGAAGAATATCTAGTCTATTGGCCATTGTACCCCTTACAGTTGATCTGATCTGTGAACAACTTTGCTTCACTCAATCAAAATTCAGTGTGCTGGAAACCAGGGTACTGGGAGCTTGATCAATCTTAGATCACATACTTGTCCTTGGGCTATAGGGTTTGGGGGCAAGGACAGTTGGGCCTTCAGGTTTTAAGAGTGGGAGGGAACATTGAGAAGCAGTCATTGGGATCCCTCCTCCCAAAATATGATACACAATGGTGAATTTCCCAAAAGATGAGGAAGGTGCTAATGGAAAGGTTAGGATGTTTGGATTTAATCAGCCAAAAGATTAACAGATGTCTGTCTTCTTAGAGAAAAGAACTGCAGAAATGTGCTCCTCAAGGAGTATTATTTAAACTCAAAGAAAAGTCAAAGTTTGCAAATGAAAGAAGACAAAGAACATTTTAAGTGGAAACGCAATATATGCAGAGACATAGAAAGCCCAGCATTTTCAATAACAGGAATGTATTTGATATGGTGAGAGTGTAGTCTACATGTGAAACAGTTAAAAGAGATGAAGCTGGAGAAATAAGAAAAAAATCATAGAAATAAAAATTTAAATGTATTGTTTTGGCAATGCAGAGTCCACAAGGGATATTTTAAGCAAGGGCTTGTCAAGGTCAGATTGATGTTCTAAAAAGACTACCTGGGCCTCAGTGAAGAGAGTGAGAATCTGTGATTCTCTCAAATTTAATCGTGTTTTTTTTTTTTTAAGACTGTAATACAGATGTTAAAAGTGGCAATTTTATGTCTGCTTTACAGTTTATATTAACTCTCTGAATTCTTTGTTTCATTTAGACACTCACCTTTCTGATGTGCAAACTCTTGATATTAGCATTCAAAAGACCTTACTTAGTGTCAAATATCTTGAGTATTTGTTTTCTATTGCTGGTATACATTTTACCACCCACTTCCTGGTTTAGAACAATGCGGATTTATCACCTGGCAGTTCTACGGGTTGCAGGTCTGACATGGGTGGGTCTTACTGGGCTAAAATCAAAGTGTGGCTGAGCTGCATTCATTCTAAAGGAACTGAGGGAAAATCGTTTTCTTGCCTTTCTAGTGTGTAGGAGCTGCCTACATTCCATAGCTCCTGTTCCCCCTTCTTCATCTTCAAAGCCAGCAATTTCTGATTGAGTTTTCCCATTGCGTCACTCCTGGTCTGCTTTTGTCATTATGTTTCTTCCTCTCTTCCCCATTTTTAAGGACTCTTTTGATTACATCAGGTCTACTTGATATCTATCTAGGATAATCATCCTATTTTAAGCCTAATCCTATCTGCAACCTTAAATCCCCCTTGGCAATATAAAACAACATGTTCACAGGCTCTAGGGATTAGGATGTGGCTAGCTTTGCGGGGCCAACATGATCATTTGCTGAATATCCTCCCAAGCATGGTCTCAGAATTTCCATGATGCAGTCACAGGACTAAATCTACCTTCCTCATTGTTGAGCATTAGGTCATGATGAACTGAGGTATAATTTCTTCAGCTTCCACCCAAGTTTGTTTCTGTCCTAGATCACGATCATTCAAAATCCTCATTTCCTAGATCTCTTGAGGAGGTACAGGAAACTTCCATGAAGTCTTCTCATAATTACACATGATCTACTGATTACTCTTATTAAAAGAAAGGTTCTTTCATAAGCATTTGCATTTAATTCTTATACCAAAGCTCTAAAGTAGCTTTTAGTTTTGCTGTTTTGCCATTTTTCAGATGAGAAAACTAATGTTCAGAGAAGCTAAGGGTAGAGCTAATAAAGCTGGGATGGAAACTCAAACCCAGGCCTCCTGTTACCACATTAGTGTTGGGTTGGCCTTGTTTCCCATGCTCCTCTTGGCATGTGCTGCTGGGCTCACCTATTAACATGGCTCCTGTACAGAATCCCTACCATTCATAAGGAATTCTCATCATTTCCTATCCACCTGTCCTGAACCCCATCTGAACTTCCCCTGCCATGAGTAATCCTCTCTCCACTGCCAGAGCCCCCGGTAACCTGTCTCCCCAGCATTGCCAGTTCCTGCCTTTACAGGTGAGCAGATTTGTTCTGGCTCCAGCCAAGGTCTTTTCCTTTTCAGAAGAGAGGAAGGGAGGAAAAGGAGAAGGGAGGGGAAGCGGGTCCTCTTAGAGATAGGGAAAGCTTTAGTGCTCTCCTCTCAGTGATACCTGCTGTTTTGCTTTTGTTAGAAATCACCACCAGCCTGGCAGTATCAACCTGAAGTCTATAGTCACAATCAGATCACACTCTTATTTCCTGGGATTCTGAGAGGGACTGAGGCTTCAGAAAGTTATAAATATAACGCTTTACAAACTGAACTCGATGCCCAGGGAGAAACCCCCTGCAATTAGCAACAGGACCTTGTGCTGATTAGATACAAGGCTTTCAAAGGGTTCAGAACATGTGTTGTCAGGGGTTTATCACATATCCCCTACGCTTCCTAAAATCGCTCTGAGAGCACAAAAGACATTAGATACTAGTTGGGTCTTTCTTAATGACCCTACTTTAAAATTATATTTGTAAAGTATTTTAAAAGTTTTAGACTCCTTTTACTTACATGATTTTGTTCAATTCTCACAGCATTCTGAGCAGTGGGCAAGGTAATTCCTTTTACACAGATGAAGATTTTTGAGGCCATCTTTACAAAGCTATTACGTAGCAGAGCCAATAATAGAGTCCGAGCTCCAGGTTCTAATTCAATTCTTATTTCCCTACACCATATTGTTCTCATCACTACTCACTTTCTCTCTCTTGATGCCTTTCCCACCTCATTGGAACGGGCTTAAAGGAACTGAACTGGCAGTCAACTCCACATTAGAGAGCTGTCTTTTAAAATAAAGCTTTCAGTGACAACATAGTTATCCAAAGTATATTTGCATTAGCCTGGTCCGTTGTTCTCGATAAAAATTCCTCTTCCTTTTCCAATTATTGGCATAATCAATAAATATGTACTGTCTGCCAACTTTGTAACAGCACTGTGCTAAGTGCTAAAAGAGATTGCAAAAGGTAAGGTTACAATCAACACACGGCTTATGTTGGGTGGGGAGAAAAAGTGGAATGTTAGAGAACCATTAAATTTTTAAAGAAACACATGCTGATTATAAGTGCAATGGGGGTTCAACGAATGGAGTGACTAGAAAGGGGGCTTGAGCTGAGTTTGAAGAATTTAAAGAGAAAGGAGGAAAGCAGGCTTTGTTTTAGTTTTTTCATTTTTGTTTTAAGATGGGGAGCACCTTGAACTAATATCTGAGAGATCAAGTCACGAACAACCATCATGAGCTTCCTGATTTTGAGAAACCTTAACCTTCAATCCATCTTCTCACCTTCAGATTGATGACAAAGCTTAAACTAACACCCTTGCACAACTTTGCCACTGGACTCTTGCCACTAGTCAGTCAATCAACCCCTCAGTTTTGAGCAGGAGTCCAAATGATTAAGTTGCCCTTCTCCTTATGATTCTGTGTCCTCATACACACACATTTTTGTAGGAAATAAGACAGTTTTTATATAAGACAATGGCTTACCACATTCCAAAAGAATATAAACATGTATATTAGATAAAAGCTTTGTTGTATACATCCTATATAAAAAAAACCCTGGTGCACTTAAATTATGGTAGCCTCTAATGACGTTTGTAATCTACTTTTCTTTTTCCAGACCCATGGGGAGATTGTCAATCATTGCTCCCTTCTTGAAATTGGATAGGGTTGTTCTAGCCAATGGATTATAGGCAGAGGTGACATGAGTGGCATGTGTCACTTTTAGATCAGAGCATTTCATTATGAAACAAGACCCTCAGATACTCTTCTTCACCATGCCCCCACAACCTAGAAAATCCATCAGAACTCCCAGAAAGAGGAATACATGGAGCTGAGCTTTCCTCTATGGGTGTGATTGAGCTTTCCTCTCTACTGTGAATGAGAAATGAAACTTTGGTACTTATACCACTAAAATGTTGGAGTTAATTTACTTTGCAGCTTAGCCTAGCAAATTCTGAATTCCTTAATTTAAAAATTTTTGAAAGAATAGGTGGGAGATGCCTGGGTGGCTCAGTTGGTTAAGCGTCTGCTACTCAGGTCATGATCCCAGGGTCCTGGATTCGAGCCCCACATTGGGCTTTCTGCTCAGTGGGGAGTCTGCTTCTCCTTTTCCCTCTGCTGCTGCCCCTGCTTGTACTCTCTCTCTTTCTCTCTCACTCTCTCTTAAATAAATAAATACAACCTTAAAAAAAAGGAAAAAAGAGAATAGGTGGAATAAATTCAGTGTACTCTAAACCAGTGTCAGATTCTTTCTGGCCCCTCTTTATTTTCCTTAGAAGTCCTTGACTTGTATGTTCATTTTAGTGTTAACCTTAAAAGTAAAACAGCCAGTAATTTTATTAGCAAAACTGAGTTTATTCCAGAATAGCAATTTAGGACAAACAAACTATGGAAGAACTGTAGGCAAGTTCAACAAGACAAAGGGAAGGGAAGCTTTCATTGGGCTTTAGGGGTAAACTGTGGAAGGTTGTTTTGAATAGAAGTTCACTACTACAGAAGAACAAGATTTGGAGGTTGTGGCCATTTCTTATTGGCTGCAAGTGGTGGTTAGTGCTTCGTTGCTGAGGTGGGGAGGGATCTTCTGTCCCCACCCCCCACCCCTGCTGCTTATGCAGGCTGCCATGAGCTGTAGGCCTGTGACAGTACCCTCTTCAGTCCTCCCCCCACCTCTCTTTTAAATGAGGTTTCTCTTACTCGTATTCACACGAGGCATGATGAGTATGTATTGTTTCCCTGCCCCTATCCAGCTGGCGGTGGTGAAGAGAAGTAGTGTCCACAAAGTGGGACCAAGCTCTGGAAAGCTGGGCTGCGAAGAGAGGGCTAGATACACAGACCTATGTGAATCACCTGAACAGTTGTACATGTTCCATGTTTCTGGATTAGATGGGCTCATCTCTTCTGCCTGCTTTTAGGAAGTTACTAGATACTAAATTTCCCTAGGAAGAAATTGGCCAGAGCAGAAATTCAACTTTTCTAAATGAGCCAGTATATGTAGGCTAAAGAATGGAAAACTTGAGAGTCCATATGGTTTTTTTTTTCCTTCCTCCTTCCTCACAGTGCACTTCCTTTCCCTTTCCCTTAAAGTTCTAGCTGTTCCTGCTTGTTAGATACCATCTTCATTATTAGAGTACACTTTGTTGCCATAGCAATTCGCTCCCACTCTCACATTTTATTGCACTTAGAGTTGCTACGGGCAAAAGATAGTGGGGAGGGGAGAGCATGATTTTATTTTCTCTCAAGTAGCCAGGCTTTCTCCTGATTTGAAAAACTGTTAACTCCCCCTAAGAGGGAACAGTCTCATAGCCAGGAATAGCATGGGTGGGGCATTACACAGAAAGACAGATGGTTGCTCTCTAGGCTGCAACTTGCACCAGGCACAATGCTGTGGCTCAGGTAGGATTACATCATTCTTGAATTAACTCCTTCCTTTTAGGCTTAGTTAGGTATTTATATTGAAAGAAAAAAAAAAAAAAGTAAGCCCTCTGTCAGTAATGAAGATCAAAGAAACAGCAGAAGTTGGCAGGTTGTACCAAAGTGCCTTTCTAAGGTCACCAAGGATAGGGTTTCAGGGTAACCATGAACCCCAAAGTTGTAATAATGGTAATAATAGTATCTTACGTGTGAGTCGTGCCTTTGACCTTTCAACATATTTTTACATGCATTGCCTAATTTTTTCTTTGTTGTTGTTGTTAAATGGTACACCCTTGATGAAGACATCTCCATTTTTCTTACTGATGTTTTGATTCCTCTGTTTAGTCTGTTTTCAACCCATACTGTTTATACCTCTTATTGAGTTATGATTTGTATTGAGCAGATATCATCTTAAACTACCTAATTGTGTTATTTTATCTTAAACTGTCTAATCCTGCTACTAGTTTACTTTATGTACATCAATCTTACCCCACCAGACAGATCTGGCTATTAGAGAATGCATGCTTAGCCAGCTTTTGTGTCCCACATGGGGACCACTGTAATGTAAGACATTCTCTAAACTTTGTAAATTGGTCAAGATTCAGATTTTCATCCAGTATTGCGACTATGGATTAGACACTTAGAACTTTGAAATTATCTATATGCCACAAGCCAATGACTTTTGTTATTTGTGTATTAAAAAGTACAATTAAATTTTCCTCTCTTAGCATGGTATTAAACATAATCAAACTTTATAAATACTTCTTAAATATTTTTGCAGGAGAAAAATCTGCCACTTTCAACTGTAATTTTTAAATGCTCAATATGTATAGACAAGCTGCTGTATTTTATATAAATGAATGTATTCATAGAACAAACTTTAAATTTCAGAAAACAACACAGATTGCAGGAGTTTAAATTCCTGTTCATATTCCAGTAGAAATGAGTAATGTGTCCATTTTGGGAATAGTGGCAAATGATTGAGGAGGAGTGCATTTCTACACTTGCTTGAAATTGCTATTTTGTGGAGAAGCATTTGTGGTCTGGTGACTCAAGACTGAGAGATAGGTAACTACCCATTCTCTATTCTGAACTCGGCTTCCATTGCTCCATCTGTCCTGCACTCAAGCTGAGATCTTGTCTAGGTCACACTGCCCTCTCCTGGGCGGAACCAGAACTCCTCTTCAGTCCTTCTATTCAGGAGCAGTGTGTTAAACGAATTTTGACCCTGAGATTTGAGGGATTATTTTACTGATGAGGAAGCTGAGACCCATTATGAGACCCAGCATAATGGTCAGGGCTGTGACTCTTGACAGTTTATATTGGAGACAGTACAAACAAACAAACAACTCTGCTTTCCATACTATTACATGGCTAATATCCCCCCAAAGTAGAGTAGAACTGAGGCTCTGAACACAGCACAGAACTGAAATGTATTACTTGCCCCTATAAGAACATTTGTTAAATAACCAAATGTCTATTGCTGCATGAATTACCTATACTATTTAAATCTAGGTCAGGTGAATTATTCAAGATGTATCATAGACCTTTGCATTATTCTTAAAACCATTAGAGTACACTGCTTTCTCCCTCCTTTCTTTCTTTTTTAAATATTTCACCATTTGCTGTTTCAACAGAAATGTATCTTCAGATGGAACTTTGTCCTAAGGGGCTATGGAGCTTTTGTTGGCACATTTTAAGAGCAGAATTTTTCCAAACAGGATCTTAATTGGTGTCCTTCCACTTTTGCACATATTTTCATGCGGCATGATGTGTCTAGCTCTGCTTGCATAGAGTTGGCCGATGCACAGATAGAGAAGGCAGCCATTCACATGAGGAGGTGGGATTTGAGGGGCCAAAGTACCACATGACCCAAATTATAGTAACTCCTCACCTCTTCATAATTCAAATCTTTCAATCTCTCCTTTCTAGCATATGGTTAAGAATCTAGAAGTAGACAAAAACCCAGTATTACCTGGAGCTTAATTTCATGAATGGCACTTGAGCCCTTATGTAATATCTGTATTATTTCACACAAATCCCCTAAAATTGGTCCAACTGTATGAAGACAGCAAATGATGGAGGAGGGGCAGGTGTGTGGCGGGATGAGCTGTTACAGACATGGATCACATAGTAGTTCAGAGTAAGCTCATGGCATGACAGAAAAGAAGAGACAAAGGAATTAGAGACAACTAATAGTATTGTGGTATCAAGACCACGAACAACCCTTTGCAAGGGAACAAAATTCACATGAACACCCCTCAGGAAAATCTGAATAGCTAATTTTATAATACCAAGCTACATTGGTTAAACACTGTTTCACTTGATCCAACTTATAGTGAAAAACAGCTGCATATTCTCTGTTTATTTAGATTTCTATTCAAAGATAGTTAAAGTTAATAGGAATTTCATGAATTCATCCTCAGCTATTCAGGAAACTCAGCTATCCTGAAGAAACCATGAAATTACGAGAACTTGATGAATTTTCTTTTCCTGGCTCTTTGGAATTCCCACACTAAAATATAAAATTGCTTTTTTCAAGTCATTCAACCAAAGTATATCAAGTGCCTAAGCTATGTACCAAGCAATGTTCTAGTCACTAAAGATGCTATAGGTACCAAACAGACACAAATTTTCCTGGTTTGTAGACTGATGTCTTCTAGATGGGTCCTCAGATGGCCCAAGAGGAAGGGATCACTCTGAGGTCTCTTTTATGAGGGCAGTAATAACATTCATGAGGATTCCACCCTCATGACCCAATTACCTCACAAAATCTTCACCTCCGACTACCATTACACTGGGAATTAAGTTTCAACATATCCTCAGTTTGGGAGAAGCACAAATAAGCAGCCCATAGCAGTGCCTGTTATTTTTCAAACTGAGTGTCTAATTTTGCAAAAGGATCTAAACCTCTAGAGTTCCTCAGACAGAATGACCTGAGAAGGTTACCACCATGGGTATTTCTACAGTTAATCTTTGGACACAAATAAGTCTAAGCAATTCCTAAGAGACTAAAAAATGTTGCTTATTAACCATCTGCCAGGCCCTCCTTACCTCTCTCCACCCACCCCGCAGCCCCTCATTCTCAGTCTCTCTCTCACACCCAAGTAACCCTTGGCTTTTGTATGGAAACAGTGGCAGTTCAAGCTGGTAAAGCATTCCACTGAGCATCCTCTACACAGATTAAACCTTTGTCTTTCTTTGATCTGAAGCTGATAGAGGAGAACACTTAGATGAACTAAATAATAAAGAGATCCCATTACTGTCATTTACTTCCACACATAGAAGGATAAAAAGGCCATCCTCGCATGAAATTGTAATGCTGATTACCTTTCTCTGCTCACTTTAAATCCAATCACTTAGCACAATCCATCAGCATTCAAATACACGGAAGATTGCAGTTTCCTAAATTGAGACAACACAATTCAGTGCCTTGACACTGCATTTGCTATCAATTATGGTAGTCATAATCTCAAGTATTAGAGGAGGAATGGTATATTAACCTAAATACTACTCAAGGGACTGAGCTGCTTTTACAAAAGTGGGTTTTTTTCCCCCTAATTTAAATGATTTTATTTTATGCATTGAGTAAGCCTAGAGAGGTCAGGCAGTGTACCTCCTCTGACCTCTGCCCCTTGCCCACCATTTAAAAATTTACTTTATCCTTACAAGATCTTTGAAGTAATTTGCTTCTCTGTATCTAAGTCTCATCACATGTAAAAGGATGACAATAACACCCACCTCAGTGGATTACTGTGAGAACTAAGTAAGGTAATATGAGTCACTGGAACTTGTCTTCTCTTTCCCTCACTCCATGGGGTTACCCCAAGAGTGTCCATGTAATAATCAATGTTATGTTTTTGTTTAAAAAGCATCTATCCTTATGTCTTCCCCACACATTCACCCTTCCCCCCCCCCACAGAGATCATTATAATAGAAAAGGAAATAATAGAAGAAGATAAATCACCTATAGTCTTACCACTCATAATACGTATTCATTCATTCAACAAATACTTATCAAAGATCTCTTATTTGCCAAACATTGTTCTAGGGTTTGGGACTATGCCCTAAATAAAATAGATAAAAATCCTTGCCCTCAAAGAACTTATATTCACTTTCCAATTTTATTTTATTTTTTTGCTCCTTTCCATTTCTTCTCTCTATATAGACATATAAGATGTAGGTTCATAAACAATAATCAAACTTCTTATTCTGCTTCTTTAATATTAAATTTTAGAAGTTTCCATGTTAAACTTTATAATTTTAATGTCAACCTAATAATCCTTGGATTTGATACACAATAATTTAATTGCCTATTCCCCTAATGTTGAAAATTTAGCCCCAGCACCCACCTCTAGCTGCTATGAACATCCACAAACATTAACCTTCTTCTTCAGATTTCTTTTGTATAAATACTTCAGGGTTGAATTACTGGATTAAAGTATAAGAACATTATTAGACCACTTAGGTAAAGGTAAGAAAAAATCCAATTCACCATTCTCTGGTGGATTCTCTCTACATAGTTCAAAGACAATAAGTAATTTAGTACTAAAAGGTATGAAACCTATATATCATGCTATAGGAATTCAAGCTACATGGAGTTAAGAGAAGAAGGAATACAGAAACAAATTTTAGCTATACTTAAAAAAAAAAAAAAGTGAGATTTCCAAAGTAGAGGGTGTGTTCCCCAGTGTAGCAAAAGATAATCAAAATGGGTAGAGCGGGTTGAGGTTATACAAAGGCCACAGATGTAGAATGGATATATTTGAACATGAGCTAATAAATGATGGAAAGTCATTGTTGTTCCTTCAACAGAAGAATGGCACAAAGAAAGCAGTGTTACATAATCTGTAAAAGCAATATTATCTTGCTCTAGGGAAGCTGAGGAACCTGGATACTACATTCCATTTTACTGAGCTTTTACATTTGCTATTAAACCCACAAGCTTACTCTCCCTGTTCCTCAGGGCCTGAGGAATTAAAAAAGTAAGAAGAAGAAAGAAAGAAAGAAAAAGAAAGAAAGAAAGAAAGAAAGAAAGAAAGAAAGAAAGAAAGAAAGAAGAAAGAAAGAAAGAAAGAAGAAAGAAAGAAAGAAAGAAAGAAAGAAGAAAGAAAGAAAAAAGAAAGAAAGAAAGAAAGAAAGAAAGAAAGAAAGAAAGAAAGAAAGAAAGAAAAAAAAAACCTAAAGCGGGATCAAGCCCAATGTGCGGATGGAAAATATCCTAAATGGGACATGCTTGGTCAGCACAGCATGCTTGTGATGATGCAGAAGCAGAATCAATAATCCCCAGTAAGGGATGGCAGTTCTTTATGATGGAAAACTTCTTCCAGGTCCTGGACTATCCAAATGCAGCCCCTCCATTCCAGGTAATTAGGCTAATACTCATTAAATGAGGCATCGTTAATAATCTGACATTTCATCAAAGGCTTCAGAGTATAGATAAGAGGATTTTGCTTTTTGTGTATTTTTTCCTTCTCTTTAAATCAAACATTATTAAAATTGACAAACTGGGGCTGGCTGAAGAGTACACGTAGTTTCCTTTGGAGGACTTGGGTGTGGTAATGATTAGATAGCATTCAGTGTGTCTCCAGTTGGCAGAGTGGGAAGACGGACTCAAACTAGGCTAACATATTTTGAGCACAGGATGTCTTTACTTTATGCTTGTTTATCCCCAGCTGACTGTGGTACAGTGCCTGGATTGGTGCTTGACACATAGGACATTCTCGACCAACCTTTGACTAGTAAATGAATGAACCATACATAGTAGTTGTGCATCAAATATCTGATAATTGCCTATTTGCTTGGCTTACAAGTTTTTGGTCTCCAAATCTTTGTTATTAGAAGTTAGTGGGGCAGAAAAAATTATTTTTTCCCTACAATGCAGTGAGGGAAGCTTTGGAGAAGAGAAGACTGAAGTATGAACTTTTCTGAAACGTACCCTATGGGCCATCATTATCTTAAGCTATTGGAAAGTCTCCTGGTGGTTTTAAGAATAGTTTTCAAAGCTCTAATCTAAAATAAAGAGATAAATTAAGATGTCATTGTTGTATTCAGTATGTCATGTTCAAAGCCTACCATAGTAACTAGTAGATGGGACATATTTATGCATGTTTGATGAATGATTGAATGGAATATGGGCCCTTCCTTTAGGGATTTCACAGTGAGAATATGAGAGAGAGTCCCATAAAAGAATTGTGGAAAGTTAGAAATATTTTATAGCCTATTATTCCATTAGTGGTCAGCTCTTATGACTATTCCATCAGTGATGAATCTGCCTACTGAGCTGTTTTCCAGAGTAGATAATTCGATGTCCATAAAGATATCTTGAGAAACTTCCATGATTAACTTCTAATTCTGTTTGTAACTCTAGGTAGGTATTGGCAGAGTGCAAAAGAGATGAAAAAAGAAAAAAAAAATCCAGGAGATAAAATATTACTTTCTAGTAGGAGAAATAATACCAATAACTATGAAATAGAGAATGAAAACACAAATGCAAAATTCCCCAATTGAAACCTTTCACTTTTAGATGATTGCCCTGAAACACATGACCAGAATTTAGGAATTAACATCAAATTTGTGGAATATAAAGCTAGTCAGAGCCATAGAAGCTCCCATTTTACAAAATTATCTGGCAAGTATAGCTCACTACTAAGATATCCTGGTATCCAAACCAGATGGCATAAGATTTGCTACCTCAGATATGCAGCACACGTGTCCACTGACTTGTATAAGGGAATAACGGAATGTTAGGTAACAACCCAAGCAACATAAACATATGAAGTCATAGAAAACTGTATGAAAATATATAGCTTTCTAAAGATTTAAAATGTTTAAAATCCCTTAAGAAATGGAACACATGCAAAAATAAATATAAGAAATGTTAAATTGGCCTTGGATTAACATGCTGTAATGCAGCAGTAGCAGCAGTAAATGAATCCCTTGGTATATGAATTATTAAGAGCCAGGATAGGATTTATAATCTGGGACAACTAATACACAGAGCTGTAAATGATGGAATTTAGCATTAGGAATTTAGCACAAATGTATTGATGTCTTCCTGTGGAGGCTTTTTTGGGATTTTTTTTCTCCTTTATTTTAGGACAGGAGTGTTTCAGGGATAGGTGCACTGGAGATCTAGCTATATCTACAGTTCTATTTGATACCACAGCCTGCATGAGAACAGTATTAAGTGGAGAAAAAGTTAATTTGCATTTTGCATTCTTAGTATTCACTGCTTTAAAAATATTTCTGGATTACTCCATGTTCATTTCATCTTTCTTCACCAATTCAGTTCTTGAATTAATTCATTTGAAAAGCATCTACTGAGTTCCCACTAAGTGCAAAATGCCATGGCAGACTTTGAACATGTAAAATGACTGAGATATAACCCATGCGCTTTTGGAGTTCATAGTCTTCTGTAAATCAAATCCTTTAATTATTTGTAGTGATACAGGAAATAGTATGTTTAGGTAAGGGCAAATCCTTTGTGTGGTTGGTATGGACACAAAGTATGAAGGAAATGTAGGAGATTAAGCTGGAAAAGTTATTAGACATTTTCCTGTTAATGAAGGCTCAATGGAGAGAATAATTTGAGTTTTGAATCTGAAGTCAGGAAATAAATTCTCAGGTCATTTAATAAAATGATGACCTTGAAGGCCATGGGGAGGATGGATTAGAAGAGGGAAAGACTGAAGACAGAAGATTGGGGAAAACATCGAAATCTTCCAAGGATACTGAGAGTTTTGAACAAAGGCTGCAGAAATGGGGATAAAGAAAATACTTGAGAAATATTTTTGAGACGGAACTGACAACAATTTTACCAAATCAGTAATGGAATTAATCAGTCAGATGCATATGGATTATGACTAAGGGTTTGAGAGTTGATGAGATTCTAAACAGAAACATAAAGTGAGAAGAAAAAAAGAAGCTAAGAATGAACTTACATAAAGCCCAATATTTCAGAGGCCAAGAAGAAAAAAAGAAGCCACCAAAGAATCTAGAAAGGAGCCATGAATGATACTGTACATTATTACAGGTAAACACAGGAAAGAACAATAGATTAAGAATTATTATTTAAAACCTGAAGAGATCTTCCAAAGCATCTATGATAATCTTGTTACTTTCAGGGTGAGAAAAACAACTTGCCCAATGTACTTGCCTATTGCACAGTTGAGACTTAAATCCATTGTTTTGACTCCATAGCCAATTTTCTTTCTGTTATTTTCTACATCTTTCTCAATATTTAAACATTAATGTTGACTTGCAATCTGATCTTCTTCTTCCTCTTGAGCCTATTTATATCTTTTGGAAATCAATTTCCATTTAATAGTGGATTTTCTTGATATCCTCAATCCAGCCTTGATCTAGGATATTGGAAGCCTGAGTTCCAGGTAAGTGACCCAGACATGTTCGTGAATATTCTGTAGCTTAGTTCTCCACCTGTAAAATGAATGATCAGGCCAAATGGTTTTCACTATTTTGATCTCTGGGATCTTAGCTACCCAGTAGTATATTGATTAGCAGTCAACACTGGGTGTGTCCTAATCTGTGTAGTGACAAATTAATGGACAATTAGTTCTCTGGCAAATGAGAAGCAACTCCAAGACTCTTAAAGCTCTGGAGGACCATGATGTGGACCTTAGAGTTATGGATTCTCAGACTATAGCTGGGGGGAGTGGTCTGTGGCTTTTGCTGTGGCAGTCATTTGTTCTCACATGATCCTAACAGTAGACATAGGTTATTTTGCTATGTCTGCTATTTTTCTATTTTTATGTCTTTTGGGAAAATAGCTGACGAAATTAAGCTTTCAGCCTATTTTTAAAAATTGGTGATAAGGCTCAGAGCTGCAACACCGCCCCAATTTCTTATTCATGACTTGTTATTTAAAAAGAGCTTGCATCTTGCAGTGATATTATACAATGCTGATCCTCCTTGAAAGAAGGAGAATTTGGCCCACCTATATCTGACAGACTTGTTTGTCAAAGAGGACAACAAATATCCTTTGGCCACCTTCCCAATCCATCTAGGCCATCTCTAAAAGTCCCTTTCTGTCCATGACACACTAGAAAAAAGCAGATTAAAAAAAAATTCCTAGAAGGGTGTTATAGTAAAAGGGCTTTTTAATGATGTTTTGACATTTTCTGGGATGAATGCTTTGATAGAACAAACTGAGAAAATGCTCAGGATAGGATATATGGGAAGCTTTAGTGATTTGTATATGAACTGCCAGTAACTATTTTCTATTAATAAAATTATACATAATAGAAAATAATACATTTAAGAATATAACACATTTTTGACAGGGTTGTAATCTCCAAATTTTAAAGTCCTAAACTTCACATATAAGCCTGGGCCTAGGGAGTATCTGTTCCATTAACAATGGTTGAAATAGACTAAATAAATGGACACTGACATTTAAAAATATATATATTAGAATTGGATTGTTGAGTGGAAAGCCTGAATTTCTTTCCCTGAGGAATTTTAAAAATAGAATGAGGACTCATCTTTCCAAAATTATTCAGAAACCTTCTTACCTGAAGGATAGCAGAACTGTTTGACCTCCAGCAATGTATTCCAACATTCAAAGTTTATGATTGCATATCACTCTATGTTATCTCAATTAAAAGATGGCTTCAAATGGCCCTTAAAAACACATGCCTTGTATCTCGAGGTTTTGTTTAAGGCCTTGGAGCAGAGACTGAAATATAGAGTTTTTCAGAAATATGAAAGAGGGTAGTGTTGCTGAAGCGTGAGGACACAGTGGTATCATTAGGGAGAACTAATGCCCTAGCACTTTGCTCTCCTTATGCCTAATTTGATAAATAGTAATGAGCATCTGCTAATCTCCAGTGTAATGGGAACCTATTTGTAGTGATTACAACCTGGAAGAACTTAGTGTATGTGTGTTGGGGTGTGAGGAGGGGGAGTTTCCAATTGCATCATGTGCCTGTGCACAGACATGCACACACCTTAAATCCTCAATAATACATTAATCAATTGCAGGGGCAAATTGATTATAGCTAAATTTAGTAGAGAATTCTAATGATGCAGTGACTTCCTGTCTGAGAATACCTTAGCATTTTTTCCTCCGACACAGCACTTCTTCAGCCAGTTCTAGATGTAGCCCTTGGCAGGTGGTGCCCTTTGCAAGCTGATGTTGTCTGGCTCAGGACTCAGCTGTCCAGGTGCTACGGTTCCATGCTTGGCTGCAAGAGTACTAGTGGGTGTGGCCTAAACTACATGCATTATAGTTCCCTGGCATCCCAACCTCCCCTTCTCTTGCTAAATCATCTGAGAGAAAGTCATGACTTAACATCTCCAAATAATTTTAGTAGCAGTGGACAGTGCTTTACATGGGCCAGCTGCCTTGAGAGAGAGGTGATTATCTTGGTTGGAATTAAGTAGCTACAGGTGTCAACACCTGCTGCACAGTTAAAGGCTGTCCACATGACTACTGTTTACTCTCATCTTGAAACAGGTCATTTGGTACTGAGTCGATGGAAATGAGGTCTTTGTCCTTAATTTGCCTTCCATAATAGGCAAGCAAAATATAAGCCCGGCAGAATGAACACCCAACTGCTTTGGCTTGCCCATTCAGGGAAGAAGTGTGTACAGAAGTTTAGGATTAAAATTTCTAAAAACCTATTTTGAAAAACAAAATGCAGTTTAAAATTTCAAAGGTGAAACAGTACTAGCATTTTAAAATTTGGTACTGTGATATAGGGTCATGGCCTTCCATGGGCTATTGCTGCCACAGCTGATTTGTCTTTATTCATGATCAAATTGATATGAGAGCTTCAAATAACAATTCTGCTATGGGATGCCTTGACCTCAGTGAGTATTTGTTGAATGAATGAAATCCAGTTTTCGTTCACCAGTTTACTGAACCTTATTGCAAACCCAAGTCTTTCTGGTTCTCATTTTCCAGAGCACAGTTCAAGGATCCCATCTTCCAAGAATTCTTCCCCAGTAACATTGTTTGCTCTATACTCCCACAGCACCTTCCTGTTTCCTCAGTTTCCTCTATTGCTAGTCAACCTGTGGTTCACAGACTGTCAGCCTCAGTATCAAAGGGGATGATTAGAAGAAATGCAGACTCTTAGTACCATTCCTAACCTATTGGATCAGAATCTCAATATCTTAAAATCCTCAGAAACTAAAAAAATAAATAAAAAAATAAAATCCTCAGAAACTTATATTTGCTTTAAGTTTTAAGAAATTCTGATATGACACATTTCAGTTCCATATACAATTGTGTGTGTATGAATGAATATGTATATACACACATAAATATATATGCATATGTGTGTCTCCATACATATGTATGTATATGCATATATATGGCTTCCCCAGGGAATGAAAACACCTTGAGATCAAGTTTTTTTATTTGGAGCTTCTAGTCTGAGGTTCCCTTCTCCTCACATTTCTACTCTTGCAACATCTTCCTACATTGTCTTTCCTGCCCTCCTCTCTGGATCAGATGTGGCCCATATTCATCAAATTTCCCTGTTCTACCTACTTCTGTCCCTCCCAGTTTAAAAGCACATGTTTTTGTTTTATTTCTGAAATCAAGTCCCTGCTTCTTTCCACAGTTTGGTCACTGGATATTTACATTTTACTCTGGACTTGATTCTCTCCTGAAAATGTTTCTAGTGCTTTCATTTTTCTAAAAAGCAGACACTGCTTTATTCTTTGATTACAAACTGCCAGAGGGCAGGAGCCAGTCTCATTCGATTCTCCCTTCACAATGTGAATATAGCACATAATGATGTACCAAAAGAGTCCTGATCAATGATTTTTTGCAAGCTATGCCTTCAATTAGATGCAGCTGCTTTAGAAGCTGTGTTATCTCTCTTAGGCCCCTAGCATTTGGTAAATAATTGTTCCAATGCATGAAATTTGTCCTACCAACTTGAAAGAATGAATACCTCTCCCATGCAAATCTAATTTATCCAGGTAATTTGTTACCCACCCAGCAGATTGAGCTCCTTGTGTTGCTGTTGAATTTAGACTCATTTTGGCAGAACTGGAAATTTCCAACTCTGTACAAACTGCTATTTAAAGCTCTTTGGTGGCATGCTTTCTGATTATTTTGGAAAGGACATTTTTTTGCGACCCTCCCTGGCGCTCTCTTTACCTCATTTACAAATGGAAATTGTAAAAAGACTAAGGATAGAAGAAGCGATATCAACTTTTTAGGGTAAGTGGTAACATATTACACTTTTATTGATTTCTTTCTGCTTATTTCAGAGAACCTGCGGGCAATGCACACCCAAGTAAGTGGCCTTGTACAAATACTAGGACTACAGTACTCTCTGTTTCAGTAGAAGAGACCTGATTGTGCCTCTGGCATTCACTGGTGGAACAGGGGTGGAGGAGAGAATCAATGTATACTTATACCTACAGAAAGAGAGTGAGAAGAAGGGAGAGATCAAGCACAATAATAAGAGACACAAATAGTTCCATGAGAAATACATAGGCCTTTGCAGTTACCTAAGTGTGAATCCTAGCTCTATTACCTACTAACTGTGGGAATTAGGCATTAAAAAAAAAATCCCCTGTGTTAAAAAAAAATATATTGCAAATGGGATCTTCGAATCTCTCATCCATAGAACTATGGCTATGAATTCATATTTGAGTTAGAAATCCTATTTCTGACTCAATTCATAGCCACCATACACTTGTGCACGCTGCGTACCGCACGAGGTTATGTGGTGAGGGGTGAA
The DNA here is from genome assembly GCF_003254725.2 of Canis lupus dingo. Taxonomy (NCBI): domain Eukaryota; kingdom Metazoa; phylum Chordata; class Mammalia; order Carnivora; family Canidae; genus Canis; species Canis lupus. The sequence goes on along the minus strand of NC_064252.1, from coordinate 52,131,638 downwards.
GGTAGACTGAAATCTAGCCCTACATGTACCAAGATAGGCACTAAGGCAGAAGACTTCCTCAGCCTAGAGGAACAGACATTTTTTTTCCCTAATGGTCAGAAAGGTACATAATAGGCTAGATCATAAAATGGCCTTGCTCTTCTAATTTTTTATGATTTTTAAAAAAGCTGTTATGTAGAACGATGATAGAGTGCTTGGCATTCATGAAATGTTTTGCCACCTTTCCGGTCCTTATTTTGTCTCTCTCAGAATAGAGATTTCATTTTCCTTCCCTGACTTTGTCCCCTAGGCTAGAACCCAGGCTGCACTACTCTTCTTGAGCCCACATCTTCCCACCTCTGCCACTAGGGAGGTGATCTCTCCCCTCACTTGCAATGTAAAAAAATTTCTGCAAAGACATCTGATTATCTTTCTGGTTATCAGTCCTCACCATAACCAGGTGAGGAACAGGGAGAGGTACAGAGCACAAAGAAGGGCAGTTGTCATTTTTTTCCCCAGTAACTGAGTAGTAGGGGGAGGGAGGGAGATAAAACACATGTTTTCGGGATCCCTAGGTGGCGCAGCGGTTTGGCGCCTGCCTTTGGCCTAGGGCGTGATCCTGGAGACCCAGGATCGAATCCCACATCGGGCTCCCGGTGCATGGAGCCTGCTTCTCCCTCTGCCTGTGTCTCTGCCTCTCTCTCTCTCTCTCTCTCTCTATCATAAATAAATAAAAAAAAAATTAAAAAACAAAACACATGTTTTCAACACAGTTCTTACAAATATTGAGCACTTGCTGTATGCATAGACTCCTGATAACCTCAGTGAAATATACTAGAAAGAAGAGGTAAAATTTGTTTGAAAAGTTAAAACACACAATGATTTGAGAACCATTGCATCCAGATGACTCAGCAAGTGCAAAATAAAAATAACAGTACTAATTAGTATTGCCCTTGATGGAGATCATGTCTACTTTCTGGGTTTCTCTTATTTGAAAGATGAGAGCTCTGGATCAGGCCATTGTTAGGTTCCCTTAATCTCTAAGGTGTATGACCCTTCCATCATTCCATCTATCCATCCATCCATCCATCCATCCATCCATCCTTCCATCAGTCCATCTCTCCATCGCTGTGTTAGATGCTTGAGACACTCAGATCCCAAGTCAGCAAGTGTGTTTTGAGAGCCTACAAAATACAAGGCATTATTTTAGCCACAGTAGTATATGCAAAAAAAAAAAAAAAGTAAACAGCAGTTCTTTTCCTTTAACTATTTCCAGTCTAGTTGGAGTTTATAGTATATATGAAGAAAAAGTTGTGTAACAGACATAATTACATAAGAGGGAACCCTGCAATAGAGGCAAGAGCAGTTCATGAATACTGCTAGGATGTCTGGTGAGGAGGATTTGGACTTCGGAGTCAGCCTGGTGATGGAGCAGGAATGGCAGGAAGTGGCTCTACGGAAGAGCAGAGGTTTTACATCCTCCGGAGACTGAGAGAGAACATACATCACTGATCAGGGAGGGAAGACAAGTGTGCATTGTCCCAGGTGGAGAAAAGGCCTGAATTGTCCACCTCTCTAATGCTAACACTGGATTATTTTGGCTTATAGTTTTTTCCCTCCGTTTCACTGTTTTGTTGAATGTGCATCGTGTAAAATGAAAAATGCTGACATATACTGTAAGTATATGTCAGAAACAGAAGTTACCTGAAAACATTGGAGGTAACTACTAATTGTGTTCATCTGCTAATTAGCACTTTCTTTGTCACTGATTATAACACCAGATTGGATTTCCCAGAGGGAAATTAAAATAAAACGAAAACAAAACAAAAAAAATCAAGAAAGTAGAATACTAGTTGCTGGGGGGATATTAGAAACAAAGATACGTGGAACGTGTGGGTATCATGCTAAGATTTGAAGAGGCTAGCCAATGAGGAATCCAGTACACCTAGGTCCAAAATAGCAGTCGTAACTGCTTTTTAAAGAGTGCTGATTCTAATTGACTGCATATCCACATGGAACTAATAGCTCGTTAGGAATCAGTTGGTACCTGAATGAAGGTGATACAGTAAAACCAAAGAATGGGCTGTGTAAGGAATGTGATTACTTTGGAGGTTCTCATCATGAGGACAGAGGAAAGCCATATTTTTTTTTAATTTTTTAAAATATTTTATTTATTTATTCTTGAGAGACACACACACACACAGAGAGGCAGAGACACAGGTAGAGGGAGAAGTAGGCTCCCTCAGGGGAGCCCCATGTGGGACTTGATCCTGGGACTCCGGGATCACAACCTGAGCCAGAGGCAGATGCTCAACCACTGAGCCACCCAGGCATCCCGAAAGCCATGTTTTAAAGCCAGTGTTCTAAACACAGTTGTGTTAAAATGGAAAGCACATGTTTAAAAGTTATCAGACACAGTAAGGTATTATTCAAAACCCTATGTGATTTGCTTTGGAATTTAATGTCACAAATTGACATAGTTCCATAAAATGCACTGAAATGATCACACCAAGGAGAGGTTGGTAAATTCAGATGGGGCTGAATTTGCTCTTTGTCCTTCCAATGTCACATAATCAATAGGGAAGGAAGAAACATGTAAACAATATGTCTGGCTCTTTGCTTTTGCAGGAAGGGTGATCATGTACAACAGATGTTTAAAGATCTTGCTTTGTTATTTATCACAATGTGCTGTTTAGTATTTCAGTCATGTGATTTCTTTACATTTATTCTCTTCTCTAGTTATCATTACAGGAAAAAGGCACAGAGTTTGCTTTTTTTTTTTTTTAATTTCTTGTCATGATTATCAAGGAGACTATCAAACAGTTGTGTGTATTGTGTTATAGAGATAGATAAAGATTGTTCCATACCATCATGGTCTCACATTTCAGTGGGTCAGGTAAAGAATCATTGTAAGACTATGCAGTCTTTCCTGTAAGAAAATATTACAGAGTATTTACTAGAAAATGAAAAGAAAGGGAGAGAGGGAGGGAAGAAGAAAGGAACCAATCAGTCAAATTGGATAAATTTTAGCATCAGGATTGAAGAATAAGAACCCTGATCATGGGAATTCAGGGCATGAGGGTGGAATTCCCATGGAATCTATGTCGATCACATCTCTCTCCAAAGGAGACATACGCAATGATAGGGCCTTGTGCACGTCATAGATACCACAGATCTTGGGTGCCTCTCTGAGGACCTAAATAAGCTTTAGCAACAAACTCTGTTCCTTCGTAACTAAAATGTCTCTGCTTCTAAGTGTAGCTGGTGTGATATATCAAAGGGCATAATTTATTTCAATAACTTGTCAGAGCAGCTTCCAAACTATGGGATTGCTTGAGATTCCTTTCTCAGACTTTAGAATTGGTCTACTTTTATTCAGGAACTGGCTTAGAGCCTGAGGCCTATTTTTGACAGGGCTGTTCTGGACACTGCCAAACTGACCTTCTGGAGTCTTACCTCTGTCAACAGAAGCAGACAATAGCCTGTACAGTCCCTGTGCTGGCCTTGCCATGCATTGCCCCTTGCCCCTGTGATGCCTTGAACAATAGTCCTCCTTGCCTCACCAAGGAGGGAGTACATGTAATGCTGAGCAGTTGAAAAGTTATATTCATTGAACCAATTACATAGTATTAAAAGGTAAATAAAACCGAGAAATAAATGTAAACTGGAAATTACACTTTTAAGCCTTACATCCATAGTTGATTTATTTTTCTCTTTCCTGCCATATTCATCTACTTTCTTGTACAAACCTTTAACTTCAGCCAAATTAGCATAACTGTTTTTATATTTCCCTATGACATACTTTGTTCATTCCACAATATTCACCTGGAGTTGCTTCCCCACTTCTTATATTCTGACAGTTTTTCTAGACTTAGCAAAAATCTCACTTTTCCTAAAAGCATGTACTTTACCCTTTTTCTGGCCTTGAGAACATCTTGTCTGTAAGTTTGTCAGTTTAGATATGCACTGCCGCCGCCTTTTCTTCCCATTGTTATCCAAAACTATTGATTTACTCTTTTTTTTTTCTAAAACACACATTTTTGCAAGTTTATACTGTTTCCCTGATAGGTTTAAAAAGTGTTTTGAAGGCCTGTATCTCACTTTAGATTTCTATACACTCCAGTAATATCGAATTGGGTCATAGATCAGAACATAAATAAATGTTTACAAGAATGTTTGTTTTTTATTTAAAATTTTATATCAAATTGGGTCATAGATCAGAACATAAATGTTTACAAGTATGTTTATCTTTTTATTTAAAATTTTATCTGGTGTTATATACTTTGCTGAAGAAGTTCTGGTCAGGCAAAACTTTGAAAACTATTAGCTGATGATCATCAGGAATAGCCATTGTTTCTACAATGTCTAAATATGGTACATTTTTTTTCCAGAATTCCAGAAAAGACCATTTTTAAAGTAATTCCTGCACATCACATGTATTACATGTTTTCTAAGTCATACTACATTTTATATGCACTATGGAGTTCCAATTCCAGACAAGATGGAGTTGACATTTTTTCTCCTAAAGAACTCAAAACTATAAAACTTGAACAGAATCCATGGCTCAGCTATCTGAGAACTCTGAAAAGTAAGGAGCAGGAGGTGAATCAGAGATGGATACCAGAATTTGATGCATGCTTGATCCGGCAGCAAGTTTACCTTTTTTACCTTGTGGATTGCCCCGGTCTGAAATCAGTGCATCCTGAAATGTTGAAGTGATCATCGTAGTGCAGATAGTAAGAGATCCAGGAGAGGCTTGGGAGCAGGAACCTTAAAGGAAATCCTAACACTCAGAGACAGTGGAGTCAAGTCCCTTGACTTTCTTGCTCCCCTTTCTGTTAACTCACACTCCAGTCATTAGGAAAATTCCATGTTGCAGAAGGCAGTAGCAGTGACAGTGACAGTAAGAGCAGTTAGCAATGGAAGCCTATAAGAACCAAAACTCTGAGGGTGGGGAACATTATCGACTTTTAGAGGAGTCATGGCACCAAGAGGTTGGGGGCAAACCTGACTGCCTTTTTTCTCTCTCGCTTAGATTGCCTACTAATTTGCCTCAGATGTTGTGCAATCCTAAAAGTAGCTGGTTTCTTTTATGCTATTTTGGAAATTGAACAGCAGGCTATAGGGATAAATCATTTACTGGGAGATAATGCATAGTTAGAGTAAAATCAGTATTATTTAATGGCTTATCCATAAAAAGCAGTATAAGGGTAGTAGCTCTTATGCACATGATGTTTCTAATATCATGTAAATTATCTAAAATGAAGTTTTAAAACTTCACAGTATTTTGAATACTAATAAACATTTTCCCAAGTGCAATATAATTAAAAAAAAAAAAACTTGTGGCATCTAGGTCCACAAAATAGAATTAATTATACTTTTTGCCAGAAAAAAATCAACAATTAATTTCTTAAATTAAGAAAATGTATTTTCTTGATTAAATAATACAATTATATTTGAATCCTTTGCTGTTTAAAAATGAATATTCTAGTTAATGGAATGTCTGCATTCTAGTGTGTGTATAGGAGTATGTGAGTGGATTTGAGTGTGTGTGTAAATAAATACAGATACACATATGGCTGTAGATCAAATAAATATTATTTTCAGCTGAGGAAAAACAATTAGGTGACTCACGAATGTTGGTCCTGTTTACACTTGTATCTTGAAGGATTAGGATTTGTTAGCTCATAAAAACCTCTGAGTTTATTACAAGTATCAATTAAATGCTGCCTAGGGCTGAGTCCATGATGTGAAATATAATACAATGTGAAATTGAATCATACCTATGAAATGTGAAAAATAAAATTTTGTTTGATTACTAATGCACTTATAAAAATAGGCATGCTGAATTATAATAAGTTCTGAGCTTGGTAAAAAATATAAACAGACCACACTTAATAGCCATTAATTGTATATAAGTGTATGGATATATATATGTGTGTGTATATATATGCATATGAATGTGTTCATTTATAATAGCATATCAAAGTAAATGTATTCTACTGTAAGAAATGCACAATAAAATTGCTTAAAATTACCTCTATTTTTGAGGAATTCAAATACCTCCCAAGAGTAGAATTGAGAAGATAGACTTTGATACAAACATATCTGTAATACATGCTCATAATTTGCTTGATTTTATTTTGCAAAGTTCTTTTCCCATAGAATATTATAAAGCTCTGATGCATCTTCAAAAATGTATGAAATCCATCTTAGAAATTCTTCCATTTATAGTATTCTAATGTGGAGAAAAAATGGTTGTGAAAGCTTAAGTTCACTCTTGATCTATATAAATCCCCCAGACAAATATTGAAATGCGACAGTCGAAAATCTAAAAGTGGTGACATCCTTAAGTAATGAATGTATTTACTGAGTCTTGAATAGTCCCTGGTAGAAAAAACATGGTAACAGGGCACTCATCAAGTCTCAATATATGTACCTTTTTTTTCCCTTGTGGTCAATAACAGAACCCCTAAGAATTAATCATAGACACTAAGAAGAATTGAAATGTGCATTTGCAAACAGAAGTTGAAAATCAAGTTGAACCAAGTAAGAGATTTTACAGATATAAATAGAAGTCTCCTTTTGTTATAACCTTGAAAAACAGATTTCTCTGGTATTCTGAAATGATTGAGAATTTTAAATAGTATCCTGAAATGATCCAGGTGTCCATCTCCTGGGAAACGGTTTGATCAAGTGATTCCATACATGAGACCACTTCTCAGGAAGATCACCTCCCACACTTGCAGTCAGGCTTTTTCAAATCTGTGTCAGGAAAAAGCAGACAAACCACTTGGTAGATGTGAAGAACAAAAAAGAAGACTTCCCTGCAAACAAAAACACTTTTTTAGACCTATTGAAGTTTTTTAGAATTATACCTCAAGAGTAGAATATTTTGAGTATTCCAGAGTCCCACAGTAATATACATAAAAATATGCCCAGAAATGTTAACGCCACAAACCACCATCAGTGAAAATTTTAGAGGTATTTCTGTATTTGTTAACAGGGGTGCTATTGCCATTTTCTTGGACACCTTTATTGTGGTATACCTTGCATGCAATAAGCTTCACATTTTAAAGTGTGAAATTTAATAAGTTTTGAAAAACCAGAGCTACAATCAAGATAGTGAACAGATCCATTGTTCCCCAAAGTTTCTTATGCCTCTGTAATTCCTCTGTCCTATAGGCCTCCTTATCACCTCTTTTCCAGGTAACCAATTCTGCTTTATGTTAATGTAGATCACTTTGCATTATAAAGTATTAGATAATTAGAATAATAAATTAGGTGATCTTTTGTGCCTGGCTTCTTTTGCTCAATATAATTATTTTGAGAGATTCATCTGTGTTATCCATCAGTATTTCATGCCTTTATATTGCTTAGCAGTATTCTGTTGTATAGATACACCACAGTTAGTTTGGCCACGCACATGTTGTTGGCCATTTTGTTTGTTTCCAGGTTTGGCTATTCCAGATAATCAGATATGAACATTGTATTCAAGTCTTTATGTGGATATATGCTGTCTTTTGGATAAATAGCAAGGAGTGGAACAGCTCTTCATCTATTAAGTGTACACTTTACTTTTTAAGAAAGTGCCAAGCTCTTTTCCAAAATGGTTGTAACATTTTACTAAATACCAGTATTTATGAGGGTTTCATTTTTTTCCATCCTCTCACCAACACTTGATATGATAAGTCTATTTACTTTTAACCATTCAGACATGTAGTGATATAGCATTGTGGCTGTATTTTATATTTCCCTATGGCATATGATGTTGAGAATCTTTTTCTGTGCTTATTGGCCATCTGTGCATCTTCTCTGGTGAACAATCTGTTCAAATAGTTTGCCCATTTTTTAATTGGGTTGTTTGTTTTCTTATTATTGGTTTTGATATTTTTTTATATTCTGCATTCATATCCTTTATCAGCTATGTTTTTCAAATGTTATTAAATCTTTGTGTGTGAAATGTCTTTGGCTGAGGGGCCCTAATAACAAACTTAACAGCTGAAAAATGTTACCAAAGGCTAATTTCTCTCTTGCAAGTAATAAAGAATAAAAAGAATTTTAAACCTATTAGTACTAAGTTAGTCTGAGTCTTATATTAAAGCATTTTTCTGTAGTGTAGAGATGAAGGGCAGTTTCTGCAGATACTCTCTGAACTCAGATTCACCAGGCTACATCCTAGCTGTGTGATCTTGGCTAAGTTTAACATCTCTATGCTCTGTAAAATGTGGTATTACTGGTAGCTGCCTCATAGTGTTGTAGTGATTCAGTGTATTTATGCACATAACGCATATAGTGACTGCTGCTCAACACGTACTCAGTATTGTTTAATAAATCCATTATTATTGTTCACCCACTCATTCTCCCTAAGTCCTATCCAAGAGCTCATTTAGCTTGGCCACTCTCTCAGGCTGACTTCTCTCCCTAAGAAGAGTGCACTTCAGAGGCTACAGGGTGTCAGGAGAAGGAAATTTATGCTCTTGAGATTGGCGTTTCAAAGAAACTGTACAAATTAAGAGGAAATCGCTGGCTGGATAGTGCCAAGAGAAGGTATTGATAAGGATCAGGGTATTTGAGCATGGAGCAAGGAAGAGTAGAACATTTTTGTAGTTTGCCTTCTTTCAAGGCAGTTTCCTTAAATTTATTAATTTGCTTCTCCAGCTGGACCCTGACACTAAATTTAGTTTAACTTGAGGATCTCTGAAATGACAGTTTATCATTCAGATTTGGGGAAGAGTGCCTAAGTACAGGTCTTAACTTTTGTCATAAGGAGACTAAAACATAAACTCTCCCAAAACATCTGCTGATCGATCCTTTTTCTCAAAAGAAAATTCCAAACTGGCCAGTGGATGGTTTGTGGTATCAAGACTTTGATTCCTTTTGATCCTTTTTCTCAAAAGAGATTGCAAATTGGCCAGTGGAAGCAAGACTTTAAGGAACTTCACTTCCAAAGAAAGTGGTGATTCACTTTGGTTTGAGCCCAAATAAAAATGATTTAGAAATACTTTCCTCCAACAGTAGGGGAAAAAAGAAAAAGAAAGGAAGGAAGAGAGAAAGAAAAAAAGTGTGAGAAGGTGGATAACAGATTTGAAGTGAGCTAGGCTGGGAGCCATATGGAAGGATATGAGAAGACATGAGTCTGACATTTGGGGAAACAGCAGGAAACATTTTTAATAGTCAAGTGAGCTTTGTATTAGCATCAGGAAACACTTAAAAATACGTCATTGTTATAGACCGTAAGTTGTGTGAGGGCTGAAGTCCACGGCCATTTTATTCACCATTTCATTTCCAGTGCCTAGCACAGTGTTTATTGTATAACAGACACTCAGTAAAGATTCAAAATACTTATTTTCAAATGCTCAACCTCATTCCTCTCTCTCCGTAATGCAAACTGCAGCTAAGTTTCCTTCTCTTCCCAAATCTTGATAGATCGGATAAGGCATGATATGGGAATAGTTTCATTTGCCTGAAACAACTACAACATCATTTCCTCTCTCAGACTAAATATTGCCATGGCTAAAACCTTTTAAGGACCCACCTGTGTGTGTGTGTGTGTGTGTGTGTATCACAAGGACTATTAACTGTTGATTTAGAGAATACCTAATGAGCTTAATCTACAGCAGGATGAGAAGATTTGAACTTTGAGAATCTTCTTGACTTTCCTTTACCCTTTTGATTTAACTTTTTTTACTGCTATAACACCAGTTACCTAGAGCAACAGAAGCTCATATTTAGACATGATGGCTATTTGGGAAGGGCTGAGGTTGATAGTGATCTCATCCTATCTAGGATAGAAAAACTGTGATTGGAAGAATATAAAGGGCACTCACACCTTCTGAATAACTGGATCTATTTTTATGGCCACAGACTCAGGTGGTCTTAGCTTGTGTATGTGAGCACTTTTGATGATCAAAAAGCTTTGAACTTCCTCAGGGCTTCTTATTAAATAAAATAAGTGCTATAGTAACAGAGAGGGGAAAGAAGGGAACTAACATATATGTCTAGTACTTGCTATTTCAAGGCACAATGTTAGGAACTGTAAACAGATTTTACCAAGATTGACTCACCCCAGGGGCACCTGGGTGGTTCAGTGGGTTTGCTGCTTGTCTAACTCTGGGTTTGGACTCAGGTTGTGATCTCATAGGGGTGCGGATTGAGCTTCAGATCTGGCTCTGCTGTCAGGGGTGGGAGGGTCTACTTGAATATTCTTTTCCTCTGTCCCTCCCCCAAGAGTGTGTGTGTGTGCTCTCTCTCTAAAATAAATGTCTTAAAAAATATTGACCCACCCAGTAGCTCCATGACTTTTTTTTTTAATTAACTACTATTTCATATGTAAAGAAATTGAAGCTTAGAGAAACCTGAGATCACAAGCCAATTAACTGGTAGATCCAGAATTCATAACTAGATCTATGTAATTCTTTTGATCCTATGAAACTGACACTTTTTTAGGTGACCTCTAATAAATGTCAGGAAAGAGTAAAAGGCACCCATAACTGTCAGTTATAGATATGTTTCTTAACTGTTATTTGTGAATTAGAAAATAAAGCTAATCAATTTAAGTGTCATTTTTAAGGCACGGTAGAGAACACAGCTTGAAAAATTGTATCGTTTTTTTTCAACTTAAGTGTTAATTCTATAATTTAAAATTTTTTTTTAACTTTGAATTTATAAAAATAATTTTAAGTTGTGATAAATCTATACAAAATCTGCACCATGGTATAATTGAAGAGCTTCAGGGCACATTTTGACATATGGTATCTGCATACCTGTGCTCTGGATATAGATAGGTAGGTAGATAGTTGTGCGCATTAAATTAAAATGATGTGTTTATCCCTTCCTGTGTACATTTTATGTAACTTCATATGTAATGTGCATCTTCAGAGTCTCCTTGAAATCCATTTGTGCATTTAAAATTTATAAAATTTATGTCATAAACATAAAAGTGAGCTGTCTTATCCTCATCTCAGTTGTGAGAAGAAAAATGTAATTTTCTTCAGGATGCTGTTTGTGGGTAATTTTTCTCATACCTGTGAACTAACACTTTAAAGTATAAAAACTATATAGGATTGTTTGGACTGATTTGTGTCCCCATATATACTACCCCATTCATATATTGAAATCCTAATCCCAAATGTGATTAAGTTTGGAGACAGGCCCTACAAGGAACCAATTAAGGCTAAATGAGATAAGGGTGGGGCACTGATCCAATAAATTGCTATTCTAATAAGCAGAAACAACAAAGAGCTCTCCAGAAAGGGAAAGAATTCTCACCAGAACCTGACCACACCCATACCCTGGTCTCAAGACTTCCAGCTTTCAGAACTATGAAGAAATAAAATTCTGTTGTTTAAACTACCATTCTATGGTATTTTGTTATGATAGCCTGAGCAGAATAAGACAAAGACTTTAAAACCATATTCTCTATCTCCAATAATTCTTTTACACAAACTGCAGTCCAATTTGGTTTCAGCTGAAGAAGAAATCAAAGGCAATAGATATATGAATAAATTGATAGATAAATAGATCGATGGATCAGTCGGTAGATGTGTATTTCATTAAAGACTCAGATGAGAGCTTTAGTGACTTTGAAAATTTTTGAATGTCATGATACCAAATGTGGATCTATCTCAAGTTATTGACCAAGATACAAGCTCCAAAGTGACTCTTAAGTATTTGATGGAAAGTGTACCAATAGCTCACATTCTCCATAGAAGCCATAATGACCAATGGAAATACTATTTTCAGGAATTTAGTGACCTGCCTGATTGGCAGAGGCCCTGAAATACAACCTCAGACCTTTTAAAAGGGGTTATTAACTGCCACTGGTGCCTAACCTGAAAGTCATTATTGTTTTTAGAATTTGTAGACATTTGAAAAAGTGAAGTAAAAAAGTAATTACCTGTTTTTGTGCTACAGAGAGAAAGGGTAAAAAGCCACACAAAATAATGGATGTGGCCGTGCAGGACTGACAGTATTGCAGAAAATAGGTCAAGTAAGTAGCAGATAAGAGGTTCTTTATAATCAACTTCCCAGCTAGCTATTAAAAAAAATGTTAATGTTATATCAACATTATGCTGGGTTCTAATGATGAAATTATATACATTGGACAGGGGAAAATTAATAAAGACTGCTCTTGTTCCTCAACTTATTTACCATCAGTCTTAAATGGTTTCACTGGAAAGCTGCTTAGATGTTATATCAGAGTCCAGCATCCCCAAGGAGGGGAGAGGTTTTTACAACTTTAAGTGTGTTAATATATTCATGTAATTATCAAATATTTGTGACTGTGCATTTGGTACATAATAAATGACAATGTGAGAGTATTCTTTTCTATTTAGGCAGTCAGTTCTGAGAACAACCCATAAACGGCTTCCCCCAAAGTCTCCCCTTTATTATCATCCATCATGCTTAGCTATGTTAATTTGACACTGGCTGCATCTTGCTGCATCTTGCAATTCCACACTGACATTGCTAATTTCTAGAATGTAACCACAGTGTTTGACATGATGCAGTCAGGCAGTAATCAAAAGCATATTTTCTAAGCTTTCTCATAAAAGCTCAGTGGATATGAGGGTGTTTTAAAAAAACTTATATGTGGTTATTTTTAGAATATATTTTTATTTCTATTACTGAGGTATGTATAGTTGACATACAATGGCATAGTAGTTTCAGGTATACAGCAGAGTGATGCAACAACTCTGTAGTGACAATATAGTCACCATCTGTTACCATACAATGTTATTACAATATTAATGTCTATATTCCCTGTGCTGTACTTTTTATCTCTGTGATTTATTTATTTTGTAGGTAGAAGGTTGTACCTCTTAATCTCCTTCACTTATTTCTCAATCCACCCCCAGCAACTACCAGTTTGTTCTGTTTTTATTTCTTTGTTCATTTGCTTTGTACCTTCAGATTTCAGATATAAGTGAAATCAAATGGCATTTGTATTTGTCTTTGTTAGGCTGACTTATTTCATTTAGCATAATACCCTCTATGTCCATCCATGTTGTCACAAATGACAAGATCTAATTTCTTATGGCTCAGTAATATTCCATTGTGTGTGTGTGTGTGTGTGTGTGTACACACACATATGTATATGTAAAATATATGGAGAGAGAGAGAGAGCGCGTGAGCGCGAGTGCATATTTTCTTATCCATTCATCTATCAATGGATACTTGGTTTGCTTCCATATATTGGCTATTGTATTTAAATAATGCTACAGTAAATAGAGGGGTGCATATATATTTTTGAATTAGTGTTTTCATTTTCTTTGGGTAAATAGTAGTGTGATTGCTGGATCATAGGATCCACACTTCTTTTTTTTTTAATTTTTGAGTAAACTCCATACTGTTTTCTACAGTGGATGTACCAGGGTACATTCCTACCAAAAGTACCTGAGGGTTCCCTTTTCTCCTTATCCTGGGCAATACTGTTATTTCGTGTCTTTATGATACTAGCCATTCTGACTAGTGTGATGTAGTATCTCATTGTGGTTTTGATCTGCATTTCCTCGATCATCAGTGATGTTGGTTACCTTTTCATATATTTTGGCTACCTGTATGCCTTCTTTGGGAAAATGTCTGTTTGAGTTCCCTGCCCATTGTTTAATTAGATTATTCCTTTGGTATTAGATTGTATAAGTTCTCTATATAATTTGGATATTAACCTCTTATTCGGTATATCATTTGCAAATCATTCCTTCCATTAAATAGATTATCTTTTTGTTTTGTTGATGGTTTCCTTCATTACACAAAAGCTCTTTATTTTGGTATAGTCCCCAAAGTTTATTTTTGATTTTATTTTCCTTGCCTTAGGAGACATATCCAAAAATATGTTTGGCTCATGTCCCCAGAGATTACTGTTTGTTTGTTTTAAGATTTTAAATCTTTCTATGGTTTCAGATCTCACATTCAGGTCTTTAGTTCATTTTATTTCCATGTATGATATCAGAAAGTGATCTAGTTTTATTCTTTAGCATGTACATGTCCAGTTTTCCCACCACTGTGTATTGAGGGGAACTGTCTTTTCCCCCACTCTATGTTCTTGCCTCCTTTGTCATGGATTCACTGCCCATATAATTATGGGATTATTTCTGGGCTCTCTATCCTATTCTATTGATCTATGTGTTTATTTTTGTGCCTGTACCATACTGTTTTGGTTACTATAGCTTTATGGTATATTTTGAAATTTGGGATTATAATACCTCCAGCTTTGATCTTTCTCAAGATTGCTTTGGCTACTCTGGGTCTGTTTCTACACAAATTTTAGGTTTATTTATTTTAGTTTGGTAAAAGAAAAATTGCTATTGGTATTTTCTTAAGGATTGCACTGAAACTGTAGATTGCTTTGGGAGCATGGATCTTATAACAGTATTAATTCTTCTAATCCATGAGCATGTTAAACATCTTTCCATTTGTGTCATTTTCATTTTTTCATTAATGTCTTATAATTTTCAAACTACAGGTCTTTCACCTCCTTGGTTAAATTCATAGATTGGTGTTGTATTCTTTCTAATGCACTTGTAAATGGGATTGTTTTCTTAAATTATCCTTCTGCTACTTCATTATTAGTGTATAGAAATGTGACAGATTTCTTTACATTAATTTTACATACTGTAATCTTACTGAATTCACTTCTTAATTCTCATAGTTTTTTTGTGAAACCTTTAGTTTTTGGTCTGTCAAAAGCAAAAAAAAAAAAAAAAAACCATGAAACCTGAGTTATTAAAATGAGAGAGTGTCTTAAACATTCAAGTTAGAAAAATATGACAATGCTTTCATTTACCAGCAAATATTTATTAAGAACCTACATGTGCCCCCAACCGGGCTTTCCATACTCAGTTCCATCTGTAAGAATTGTATACTTGATCCACTACAGACACTATCTGTAAACATCAAAGATAAACCTCAAGTTTTAACTGTTCCTCCTTCCCTCCCCTTCTCTTTCTCTCTCAAAAGAAGAAGCAGAATGATAAAGGAATCAGAAGAAACATAGATCATTAGATAATTTCTGGTTTATAGTGGAAAGAGCAATGACTTACGGATCATATGTACTGTCACTTACCAGGTGCATGATCTCTGACAAGTCACTTAACTCATCTGATGATGACAAAACAATACCCTGCTTAATAATTCACTGGCTGCTTTGAGCACTTACATAACATATGTCAATGTTCTTTGAAAGCCGTCAAATGCTGAATAAATGTTAGATATCACTCTGTTTGTAAAACATTAAAATAAATAATCAAATTTATTTAAATATGTTTGCATATATTCAACACATGATTATAAATAAGTAGGTATTGTATATTGTTGGTTTTTAACAGTTATCATATGAAACTGGCCTCTGTACTCTTAGGGCAGGGAGAGTTCAAAAAAAAGAGGCAGGTCACTAATGTTTGTAGGTGGCGATTTTTTAATAGCAAAGGGAACTTATAAACATTATCTTGAGCAGCAGCAAAATTAATGGATCCCTGCACCTGTCCACCAGACCTTAAAAGTTTACAAAGAGGCCTTAATGGGCTCAGTCATGTATACCGTATAGGTGTCTTAAACATCACATCATCATTTCAAGGCTCTGTTCTTGGAGCAGCTTCTGGGAGCAGGAAAGGCAAGTAGAACCATATTCTAAGGCCAGGGGAGGAGATGTGGAGACCTGAAATGTCCAAGGTTAATGGGAGGAGGCTCACCTGAGTGGCTCAGTTGGTTAAGCAACTGACTCCTGATAGCAGTTCAAGTCATGATCTCAGGGTGGTGGGTGGAGCCCCATGTCTGGCTCTGTGCTAAGAAGGGAATCTTCTTGAGACTCTCACCCTCTCCCTCTTCCTCTCTCACTCCCCCTGTTCCTCTTCCCCTGCTCAAGTGTGATTTTTTTCACTCTCCAAAATAAATAACATCTTTAAAAAAAAAGGTTAACAAGGAATTCCTCTATATTGTTATAGTAATATTATAAAGTGCCCAACAGTATGCTAGATGTTATCAATAATAATAATGCTCTCTGGATCTTCTTTTCTTTGCCTAAATTAGTAGAAGGGTGCCTGTAGTAGAAGTAGCCGACTCAGTCGGCTAAATGTCTGACTCTTGGTTTTGGCTCAACTCATGATCTCAAGATTATGGGATCAAGCCCCATATTGGGCTCTGTGCTCAGTGCAAAATCTGCTTCAGATTCTCTCTCCTTCTCCCTTCTGCTCACTCACTCTCTGTCTCTCTCAAAATAAAATAAAACAAAATAAAATAAGTAAAAAAAATTTAAACACATTAGTAGAGTAAAACAAATGTATTTATTAAAGAAGTCACACTGTGAGTAGGGAAAATGGGTATATGTGAAAAATGTTCATTGTATTAAAGTATGTGTGCTCAAGGCCAATACATGTGCAGAAATTCAGAAAAGGAATCACTCAACATGGATGACAACAATTGGAGAAATCTTCATAAAGATTGTGTTGGAGTTAGGATTAGATAAAAGCACAAGGACAGAGTGGTTTAAGGAAAACAGTAAGACTTTGAAAGTATATCCCATCTCAGGCCCTATGGGTATGTTGTTTCCTTGGAAAAATTTTCTCCTAGATACTTCCATGCCTTTCTCCCTCAGTATATTTTGATACTTTATCTAGAGGCCTCCTCTGACACTCATATCTGAATTAGTACTACCCATAGCATGAATAACCATATGATGTTATAACATATGCCTATTTGTTTAGCTGTATAATATGTTTCTCAACTACCACAAGAACTGTATGAGAGCTGACAATTGGTTTGCTTCATTCACTATAATGAAAGGGAAGCTTGGAGATGGTAGGCAGGTAAAAGTGTGGAATTGGGAATGAAACCAGGTCCAGGATGTGTAAAAAAAAAAAAAAAAAAAAAAGTGGTTATTTACACAGGGGAAAGGGGTGAAACCATGAAAGGTCAGTTTTCTGAAATACATATTTATTGTTGAAGCCATTCTGATTCTTGGAAACTTCCTTTGTTCCATCATAAATATAATGAAGATTTGAATAGTTCCTTGATGATTAATTGTATAAAAGTTTTTGGAGTTACCATTCTGAATATCAATTTCAATCACTGATGCTCTAGATAAAAAACGAACAGGAAAATGAGTTTAGTATGTGTTTAGACCAAGATATAGCAAGTTGTTTTGATAAAACAAATAGATAGCATATGTTCATTTTTATATTATTTACCTTTTATTCTCAAAGTATAGTAACAAAAACTAGGTGTTTGAGTTTGTGGTTACTGAGTTAAGGTTGAACTCTAATTAAGATGAAGAGAGAAGATGTTTTTAGGATTAAATTCTGAATATTACCTGGATTTTATAAAAGTAAAATAGGCTGGACTCTGGGCACTTTGCAAAATAGCCTAGAATTCTGGAATAATCAGAAAATTTAAAAGAAGTAAGCTCTTGGCTGATCACACTTAATAACCTCCTATTTAATGCTCAAAACAGCTGGACTCAGCCCTCCCCACTGCCGGTGTCCCCTGCCACTCTTCGTGAGTTTCTGCTACTTTGTCCAGATGTCATTCTTAAACATTTAATCAAATACGCATACTCCTAAAACAAGGTACTTGGACCATATGGTTGAGGGTTTATCCAGAACTATTAATTTATTTACTTGATTTTTAAAAATGTGTATAGTGGAGACGGCTGTTATATCACCTGACTAAAAAGGATAGACAGATGGTAAAAGCCAGGTAAAATGCAAAGATTAAAATATTCACAACCACGATTTCTCGTGAGACTGAACACAATCCAGGCAAGATCTCCTGCTAGATAGTCTATAGTGGGAGATATTTCACCATCCCTTCTACAATTATGTTGATACTGTTATCTCCATTTTCTCCTAGTCATGATCTTTGCACTCCAATCAGACTGATCTTATTACTAACTGTCATTCCTTGTATATGCCTGCCTGTATGTTTTTGGTCACGCCAGTACCTTTATTTGTAATGCCATCCTTTGGCACCTTGGCTGATCCAAATCTGACCATCTTCCAAGACCAAGTTCAGATTGTGGATCAATTGGTCCTATCCTTACTCATTATCAATCTTTCCCTCTTGCAGTTACTGTAGTGTTCATTGTACATGTCATTCAGTAATGGTATCATTTCTTTGATGCAGTTAACTCTTTTTTTTTTTTTTTTGTCTTCAGGTTTTCTCTTTGCAAAAAGGTTGTTTGTGTTCTTTTATACCTTCTGGTATCCACTATATGCTTAGTTCTTCATCTTATGCACAGCTGGTATTCAATACATATTTGTTGACTGATGGAAAATACAGTTAGTATTATTTATTTCTAATGAAAACAAACTCATGTTTAAGGGAATGTAATGATTTTTTCTTAAACAAAGCACCATAATGTGAATATGGTTAACGGTGGCCCTAGGGGCTGCAGTTTTGTACTGTATTATTTTTCTGTTTAAAAATTAATAATCTTGTACCATAGCTGCTGCCTTTTAAAATTTATTGGCATTGATTAGGATCCACTCTGGACTATGATGGATAGCTTTGATTTGGGGCTTGGTGCTACCGTAGCATTTGAGGGTAGAAACAAAGCGCAGGTTTTGTCAATAGGTCAAAAGACTGAGAATATGAATAATACATTAATATTATAATTTTCAACTTCAGAAAAAAAAGACATTAATAAAGGCCATAGGGATCTCAGAAACTGGTATGCATTCATTTAAACAAAGAAGGCATGTTTTGAGGCATAGACTTGTACTATAAGAATTAAGAATCACTGCTTCTGAATGTATGTTCCTACATATGTTTAGTATACTTAAGTGTATTTATTATACTTAATGAATATAAAATGCAGGGGAATTTGTCAGACATCCATTTACTTGCTTTCCTTTGCAGCTCCTTTTACCCTAGCCCTATTTTTGGATATTTAACTCCAAATTCTCAGTGCCCTCTGAGGCCTATCCCTCCCTCTACCAATGATTCTCTTTTCTCCATTCCTAACTTCATACCCAGAGCAGCTGCTCTTTCCCACAGTTGCCAGTTTGATCTCTTCCAACGCGGCTGCCTCAGCCAACAGCGATATTCACAGACTGTATGTGCCACATCTCCCAGGAACATTTGTATTTATTTTCTATAATCCAGAGGCTACTTGATGAGCTATTTTTGAATTGTAGAGTAGGATGATTAGAGCAGTTTTTGGAGATTCCCAGATCTTTCCATTAGGCCACCATCCAGTATTTATTGAAAATAAAGATATACCTGATTATAAATTAAGGATAAAAGCATTTTTAACATATTTCCACTTGACTAATGATGAGCAAATACTGGATTCATCACTGCATTTATCATAACATTCAACATTTTCAAAGGACTCAGGCCCTAATGTTCTAATAATGTCATTTTGAAACAAGAGTGCCTGAGCTATTGACCCAAGTGACACTAGATTTTCTATTACATTAACTCACTACATGCAAATGTATTAAAATTATCTCAAATTTAAAAATAAATTTTAAAAATTAAAATTCCTCCTGTACCAGTGCCTTAAAAAAAAAAAAAAAACCTCAATATTTTTCCAGTCCTATTAATTGGGAGGCTATGAGAAATCCCCATCTCTAGAATCTTTACGCTTTACCATGAATCTGAAAATCTGCTGGCAGCATTTTTAATATATATTTTAAAAATATATATATTTTTTAAAGATTTTATTTATTTAATCATGAGAGGCAAAGACACAGGCAGAGGGAGAAGTAGGCTTCTCACAGGGAGCCTGATGTAGGACTAGATCCTGGGATCATGCCCTGAGCCACTGAAGTGTCCCTAAAATATATTTTTTCTGTGACATTAACAGCTCTATGCTGAACTGCGATGAACAACCAGTTGACTGATTCTATTTCTTCTTCTCTACTTCTATTGCTTTTCCATTTATCCCATTTGTTGAGGAAGAAATAGAAGATGAGAAATTGTCAGAATGGGTCGTATGCCAGAAACATCAGACAAGCAGTATGACATTTGGAGGGACTTGGTGGGATGCAAATGCTATAGAACTTGGGCCTTGGGATATTTATTTCCATACTTTACAAACTTTAGAGAAGGGCCACAACTTCCCAGTGGATTTGGCAGAAAATTTCCACCAGGGGATGGAAATCTGTTGGAAACTCTTGCAATGGGCTTCTTTGCTTCTGTCATGCTCACTACCCCCATAAAATTAAGATTCTTTCTCAGTGTCTCTCAAGCCTCTCTCTATTGTAGAGTGAAATAGTCATTCATTTGATAAGCTAAAGAACCAGAAACATTTTTGTTAAGATTAGTATTACATACCACTTACCTTTTTTCTGTATTGAGATATTTTTCTCTGCATCATTCTACAGCAATCATTGAAAAAAAAAAAAAAGATCTTTTCTCTTTTTCTTTTTGATTTCAAGTTTTTATTTAAATTCTAGTTAGTTAACATATTTGGTAAAATGGTTTCAGGTGTAGAATTTAGTGATTCACCACTTATATATAACACCCAGGGCTCATCAGGAGTGTCCTGCTCAGGAGTGTCCTGTTTAATATTCATCACCCATTTAGCTCGCCCTCCACCCACTTTCCTCCATCAACACTCAGTTTGTTTTCTATAGTCAAGAGTCTCTTATCGTTTGCTAATTTTCCCCCCTCCCCTGTATACGATGGAATGTTTTTTTTTTAAAGTTTTTTATTTATTTATTTTTTATTTATGATAGTCACACAGAGAGAGAGAGAGAAGCAGAGACATAGGCAGAGGGAGAAGCAGGCTCCATGCACCAGAGCCCAACGTGGGATTCGTGGGATTCGATCCTGAGTCTCCAGGATCACACCCCGGGCTGAACCACAGCACCAAACGGCTGAGCCACCCAGGGATCCCTACAATGGAATGTTAATCAGACATCAAAAAGAATGGAATTTTGCCATTTGCAACAATGTAGATGCAGCGGGAGTGCATTGTGCTAAGCGAAATAAGTCAAAGACAAATAGCATGTGATCTTTTGTTTCTTAATTTCACAATTAAACATTATAGCTTTTTGTCCCTGAAAAATAATTTACTTTATTGAAGAACAAAGAATTAAAACTTGTAACTATCTAAAATTTTGTTTTTTAGAACTAATGGCATATCATCATATAAAGATGAGTGGCAAGTAAGTGATGAAAGATAACTACTAAACCATTTGTTAAAAAAATTAGAAATAAGCCTCTATTGAACAAACATTCATCCATTGTTTTTACTGCATAGAGTGTGGCATATTTTTCAGTTCTTTTCAAAACTGCCAAAAATAAATCTTTACCTTTAGAAAAATTTCAAATACAAAATTGAATATTTATCTTTAATCATATAGATCTCATGCAAATAGACATTGGATTATTTTTGAAAGCAAAATAGAAAAAATCCATATGAACAATAATAAACTCTTTGCATATATTTAAAAAATTATTTGTGGTACATTATTAAGTTCTATGTTGACTGATCAAAACCTAAATAATGGTCATGAGTCAGGACCTTCTCAATTTTCTAGAGTAGTTTTGACTGAAAGCCAATGGAGCAAATTCATTCCAGATTGAGAGAGAAACAGTGGAAAAGGTAGAGGGAGTAGTCTGGACTTGATGTAAAATGTTATTGATTCATCACCGCCCAACATTTTTTTTTTCCTCTTTAAATGTACAATCATTGTTTTTCTCCAAGGTATGAGTATTAAATGGTGAGTTAAAATGCGTGAAATTCAATGGCAAGAGCAAATCTTAAGAGTTAAATACCAAAAGGACTGATGGGCAATTTCTATCCCAAGAGGAATGAGTAGAATGAGCAAGTTACACTCTGTAAAATCACTGATTCTTGGGCCCCATTGTAACATGCCTTTTAAAATGCTTAATTGGAATTGTAATATATGTATTCATAGAAAAGCAGTAAAACATAAACTCACAGAAATGGATCAAAAGAAAAGTCAGATTTCCTATTTTGACTCCTATTCCTTTCTCTTTCTACACTTTTAACTACATTTGCTTTTAATTTTTATTAATGCTTCTTGGTTTATTACTTTTGTTGATTCTCATCTCTAAAATGTGAAGAATTGAGTATATTTATCGTATCACTATTTTTTTCCAAGTTATCCTTTAATTCTTCTCATGCTATGTTTATAATGTTCAGTAATATTCTTAACCCTTTATTTCCAGACCCCCCTTTACTCTTTATCAGTTGGATTCCCACATTGTAAAATGAGAAAAATGAACAGATCCACATTTCTATACCTTTCCTTCCTTATCTCCTGAATCTGTTAGCTATGTCATTATTTTATATTGCCAAGTTTCATAACATTTATATTTCCCCCGTAAATATACCAAAGTCTTCTGTTTTAGTTTTATTCTAAACCTTAAATACCAGTTATTAGAATACGTGACATGATTACTAATTGTATAACCAAGTGGTATGATTGGATATGTAGGAAAAGAAATATGATGTTAGGTCACTAAATCTGTGCCACATGGAGAATTTTCCAAGCATCAATATTCAGTGGATTCTCTTTAGTTCTCCAAACTTCTCAAGAAAGTTAAACATGATAGTTGGTTCACGCAAGGACCCTGATCTCACTGCATTGCCACTTTTGCCAAGTTTTGATTGCCTTTTTTCTCTACTTTTGATAGAAGATACTAACATTTTCCACTTTCCAATAATTAGAATCCACCTTATTCTTGAAGGTACTCCTTATTCTATTTAAATCAGTGATTTTTGTTTTTTTGACCAACTATAATCCAGTGGGCTATTGAAATTCTAAATTACTTCTATTGTTTGTTAAATCCCCTACCTTTGCTCAATTTTTCTTTTACTTTGCTGTAGTAGTTTTATTGTTGTTTTTAAGAAATGGATACACTAAATAAACTTTAGATTTTAGCGGTTTGAAAACACCCTTTTGTCTTAAAATTATTGATAGTTGGGTTGGGCACAAAGTAATTTTTGGGTTCAGAATCACTTTTACTCATAATTTCTTATTAGCATCAAGTATGTTGATAAGAAAATGGATTTAACTCAGATTCTTATCCTTTTATTGGCAACATATACACTCATGACAAGCCTATTAAAGCCTTTAAATATCTTTATCTCTGATCGTCATAACACTCTATCAAGGTGTGGGTCTTTTTTTTCTCTTCATGTTCAATTTGTGACTGAAAGCAAAGTCTCTCGGGCAAGACTATACTCTAAAATTGGATGTGCCACTAATTGTGGGAACTTGTCTAAGTTAAAGATTGAATCATACTTTACTCAGTCATAAAATAAAAATGTTTAACCCTTAGTGTTAAGTGAAGACTAAATGATCAAATACATCATACAATTGTTGCAAAGATTAAAACAACACATTTGAAAAAGATAATAAATATTAGATATTATTTCATTTTGGTCAGTGCTCCATAGATCCTTTCAATCTGGAAACTTTCTGTGCTTTCCTAATCTCTTTTGTTTTTTGATAATTTCTTCCCAATCATTTCCATAGCTTTTCATTGCTGGGCCTCCTACTAAATAGATACTCTTTTTTCAGTATTGATTCTCCCATACTTTCTATTTATTTTTTCTTAGGCTTTATGTTTTTTAAATTTACCTTGGAATATTTTGTCATTACTAAAACAGTTATTTAGCTTGTTTATTTTGTCTGTAAGCAAGTATATTTTTCATTTGTAAGAACCTTTTCTTGTTATTTGATAAGATATAAGATGGCAGCTCATTCTTGCTTAGTTGAATACAACTTAAAGTTTCTTTGTGGATACTAATTAGAATTTTTAAAATGAACATTATTTTTCTCCTCCATGAATTAAAATGTTTTTGCCCTTATGATTAGCTGTTCCACTTGTTCATCCTAGCACTTTGTCCCATTTGTTTTGTTGGTTTTATTTTTATCAAAAGTGTTCATTGGTTGCCTGTTAATATATATGGATAAAGAACTTACTATGAGCTCTATGTAAGAAACTACCTGTACTGAGGAACAGATTTATCTTTGAAGGTTTTAAGTGGAGAAGTAGAGAGAGGCATATTAGTACATTAACAAGTCTATTTTGGAAATGGAGGGGTAGCATATTTCCCGCTTCATCCCTCTGCCTTTCCTTTTTCTCTTTCATCCTACCACATTCCTGTCTAGAGTTCATTCCACCTCTGCTTTGTTTTTCACTCATGACTACCAACCCCACCTGGGGTTTTTGCCTTCCCTTAAATTTAGCTGCTTTTAACTTGGACACCAAATATCCTACTGATGCTTCCATATGCAAGTAATGCTGATGGGGCCATCGTGACTGTTTTAAGTCTACTGCTGTGTGAAATCGTGATTCAGAATAGAAAGAGCCTGTTAGAAATATTACTTGGTCTTCTTTCTACTGGCCTCAGAGTAAAACAAGTTTGTAGCACAGGTAAGATATTGATTTGTGTTTTCAATGCTTTAGGGTATTCATCCTTTGACCAATCCGAAGCAAGATTGCATACTATCTTCCTGTCCACTTATTTTCCCCAAACCCCATGTTTAAATGGCTCTAGACAACTATCTACTATATGCTTTTCCAGAGCACTTTTATTGGCCTTTTGAAATAAGGGTGACTCCACATTGTTCTCTCTTTCCGTACTCAGACATTGAGTTCCCACAGTGATGATAAGTGGAGTTTAGGAATTTGCCACTATAACTTGTTATTCTTCCTGCTCATGTTGCCCCCATTTCCAGGACTGGGCTTTTGGATCAAGGTACTTTGACCCTGAAACACATTCATGTCTGCTTATCAGCTCCCTGTGTGTAAACCTCTTGAACAAAAGCCACTGCCCATATAGTTTCCAGCCAACACTTTCCTCTAACCCATTCCCAATGCAATTCCCTAATGAGTATCCTTTAGGGATTTTCACTCCTTCTATTGCCACATATTAACTTGGATTTGGTGCCTGGCCAGCACAGAAGGATGCTATTGTTGGATTACCACCAAGATCTACTCTAATTCAGCCTTCACTCTCTTTCAGCCACCATTATGCTGCACCCTAAGCCCTAGTATCTGATACATAAATACTTCCATCAGATCCCACTGTTCATCTAGGACTTATTTTTATTGTACAGATATCTTTCTAAAAATTTTCATTGGTAAGGAAATGAAAATTTTCTCCTGGGTCTGGGACCAAGAATTCCCAAGAAAGTGAGTCAAGTGCTGACCATCAAACTGATTCCTAGAAGAAAAGCTGAATTCTGATCTGTACATTTCTAAAAAGAGACTATGTTGTAGAGAGCAGCTCTCTAGCTAGCCAGTCTCATTGCAGAAAACAGTTGCTATGGAGAAGTCAAACACAGAGTAATATTAGAGTCCAAAGTGACCTTAATAATCATCTAATACAAATTTCTCATTTTATAAGCTGAAACCAGAGATGCTAAGTATCTAACTTCAGGATTCTCATCTTCTTAGGAAAAGAGCCACTACTAGAACCCAAGTGTTCTGATTAACAGAATATAATTGAATTTACAAATTTATATTATGGGTATATAATTAATATTTCTAACAAAAGTTATATGCATGAATATAGCTAATATTCTCTGTCCTCTTATGATAGGCCACAGCCTGTACTATTCTCTCTCCAGTGTCTCGTTTAGTCCTTAGGATAATACCATGAAGTAGGTAGTTATTATCATTCCCATTTCACAGATAAGGACCCTGGCAGCTCATGCATTTCAATAATTCAAGTAGCAAATGAGATTAAAATTTAGTAAGAGATGGTCATAACTCAAAATGAAAGCCTAGTTTCTATTATCATAAAGGAGGAAAGGAGGACTAAAAGGCAACAGCTATACATGTTTGAAATTTATATTCTCATATATGTTTGTCATAACAACTCACTGGGCTGTCATGCCATGAGCCAGAAATGAGGCTGAAAAATGCCTTTGGTGATCATGTCTTTTCCTGATTTTATTTGGGTTAGATGAAGAGACAGGAGACCTAGCTTATTGCTTAGCATTTCTAAGCTGTTCACATTATTATTCACATCACTGTTTATTTTCCTACCTGTGAGTTCTCAAGATCTCCTTCTCAGGCTTTTCTCCCAACACTCTTAGGTCAGAAGGTTGATGATGATAAAGATGCAAGACTGGGGATGAATGTTGTTACAACCCAGAGTCTGGGGGCTAAGGAATGCCAACCTTCATTATCAGGGGGCTGGGAAGAAGCTAGATGCAGTCATTGCCAAGACATCAGCAGATTGTCCCAACCACCTCCATAGCCTTCCACGATTAACCTTCTCTTCATTTGGATGCTTTTTAGCTGGCTTGACTATGTTTTTCCCTTAAATTGGCAGTCTGTGAGCATTTTGTGGGGAGAAGAGACAGGAGAGGGAATGTGACTTGAAATATGGTTGTGGGTGTTTTTTAACAAGTTCTCTAAAAACCTTAAAAAAGACCTTTTAAAAAAATCTCTGTGAATTACCTTCTTTTGCTTTAAAAAATATAGAATGTTCAATGTTCCACACTAGTTCATGATATACACCCTTTAGGGTAGAAAAGAATGATCTCATTTTAGGCACCCAACCAAAATAGAATAATTTATTTCTTTAAAAAGAAACTTCTACTACTAAAGTTAAATGTATGAGAATACATGGAACATGTACATGAGACACCTTAACACAAGGATAATAATTACTAGCTTTATTTTATTTATGTAAAGATTTTATTTATTTATTCATGAGAGACAAAGAAGCAGAGACCTAGGTAGAGGGAGAAGTAGGCTCCCTGCAGGGAGCCTGATGTGGGATTCAATCCCCAGACCCAGGATCACCCCCTCAACTGCAGCCACCCAGGCATCTCACTAGCTTTATTTTAAATAAAGCTTTACCTATGTAAATAATTTTAGGGGAAACCCATCATAATCTCAAAAATGACATCTTTAATTTTTTCAAATTTAACTTTTTAGCTGTCCTTTTTTTCCAAGAATACTGGGAAATTGTCATTTTGGAAGTCAATTCCAAGACGTCTTTAAGTTGTAAACCATGAGGACAATAGCAAGAACATTTAACCAGAGGTCAAAGTACAATAAAGAACCCAAAACAAAGGAAGACCTCTACTTTGGGTTGGGTTCTAAAATGTCTTTATGGGATTCTAAACATGATCTCTACTTTCAGAGATCTCTGATCTCTACTGTCATGATCACCTGTCAGAGATCTCCATTCATTTATTCAAATCAAGCAGTCATACTTCTAGCTATACCATTACAGACATATTTAATGCCATCCTGGCATTCAAATGAAAGGTATTGAGGTTCCCATAGCCTGTGTCCACAATATGGTGGGCTCAGTTCTCAAAAATAAAAAATATGCTATTACAAAGTCAACATATGGCTCCCCCATGATAGAAATCTGCCGAAACATTGAGGAGAACATATGGCAAAAGAATTTCGTAGACAAAGTGGTAGAGTCAAGGATGAGAAGATGATTTGGGGCTTGCTTCCTTTCCATTTTTCTATTATAAAAGTAAGTCAAGAAATTATTTGGTCTTAAACATGCACACACTAAAAAATGGAAATAGTTTATTGAGTTGTAGAGTGACATCCTTGTTTCTCCCAGAAATGTCAGAGAGAAATATTAAATATATATGACTCCTGATAAAAAATGGCATTTTTGAAACTTTCTTCTAGTATATTATACAAATGAGAACCGTAAACACTCATTGTGGTACATTTTCAATTCAGGAGCTATCTGCTTTTTTCCATTAACTGAACTGAGAGCCACAGTTTGGTTCTCCACCAACCATGATTAAATTTAAACTGTGATTCTGAATCCCCTGGCTATAGCTGATTACCCACGCTGAGACGATCTAATTCTCTCTCCCAGAAATTGAGAATTGGGATTGAGCAAGAAGAGCTCATTCACTTCTGGCACTGAATATGGAAACTTGGGATTCATGGGGTAGTCTGGATCTCTGCAAGAACAAAGGAGAGAGAGAGACACAGACTTCTTCTAGTTGTCCTGGTCCTGCATAAGACCCAATCATAATAGGCCTTTGTATTCAATCACAGGCTATTTTACTTTTAGAATCACTTTTAGAGTCCCTTTTTTTCTGAATGTAGGACTTTTAATGAATACACATTGTGTAATGAGATCCTATAAAGGAATGAATTACAAATACCAAGAATGGAAGATGAGGGTAAAGGTGGAAGCTTTCATGGCCTGTGTTTTCCTCTTTTTTTATTTTTTTCCTCCTAGCTTACTGTGTAATGCTCTCTAATTTTCTCTAAATCCCTTTCCTCAAACAAAGTTATGGTAGAAAAATAGCTTCTTAAGTTTACCTTTGTGCCTCTTTCCAGCCGCACCCAACACAGTCCTGGAATTCCTAGGAGGACAACTTGTGTTTATTATTGATTTTATTTATTTTTATTTTAAGTTTTTACTTTAATTCCAGTTAACATACAATGTTACATTAGTTTCAGGTGTGCAGTATAGTGATTCAACTATTCCATACTGTTATTTATTTTAAAAATACTCTTCAAAATAATTTCCCATAATTCCAAGTGAGGTGATTTCCATTTTTTTTTCCTCCATTTCCTCCACTGCCTTCTCCCCCCAGATAGGGAGTTAAGGAACTGCAAAATCTATTACATAGAAGACACATTTCCCATGAAGAAGGAATGCCTGCCCTCATAAGGAATATGTCATTGGAATTTATTGCTGTGAATGGTTGGCCATTCTGGAGAAAGTCCCTTGCAATTCTATGACCTAGTAATCACTGCTGATAAATCATTTTTTAAAAAACAAGAGAAACTGAAGGTTTGCCGAGCAAATCTCTGAAATGTGACAATTGAATGATCTGCAGTTTATTTCGCTAATGAAAAGACAGTCCCTTTATGCCCGACTTCTTTGTAAAAATGAATGTTTCTACACTTTCTTTTTCTGAAAGAAGGAATTATCCCACAGTTTAAACAGAGAAATTGCAGCACAGGTTCATCTTCTTAGTGGGAGAGAGACCCCACATAAAATTCAGAAAATTTAGTGAAAGCAGCAGAACAAATGGGATATTATATGAGTGACAATGATCTCAGCTTTCTTTCTAACATGAAAAGACAGCTGGGTTGAGGCACTTGGGCCTCCCACTGCTGGAAGAAAAATGCTTGAATTCTCAATACCTTTGATTTGCTAGTTTGTGGAGGTGAGAATGTGGGGCTCACAGCATGTGCTTCCAGTAAGTTAAATTTCATCTGCTCATCTCTTCCCACCTTTCGCCTACAGAAGATTTCTAATTGAAGTCTCTGCTAAGGAAATGTCAGCCTAATATCTACTTGAAACTTGATTTGGGAGTTTTTGTGGGGTTATTGGGCCTTTATTCATCTCTTTGAAAATGAGATACATCGTATAGGTTTTGTTAGGCTTATTTGTTTGTTTTCTGTTTGGTTTGTATCTATGACAGTAGTGGATTACAGTGGTGCTCCTTCCGAAAATGTATAGCTACAGATACAGTGACGATGCCATGATGTGGTTACAGGGTAATTTAAAACTATAATTCCTTAGCTATTTGTTCATTTTATCCTCACTTCAGTGAATAGTGCAAAATGCCTCATCTTTAAAATAAAGGATAATACTTTTATCTATTTATTTTTTAAATATGGCACACTTCATGAATTTTCATGTCATATGTGCACAAGGGCCATGCTAATCCCCTCTGTACTATTCCAATTTTAGTATATGTGCTGCCAAAGCGAGCACGAGGATTATGCTTTTAAATAAATAATTACGTGAGTTTGTTTTACAAGTATATCCTTTACCTCCCAGGAAACATTTTGCCACCAAATATATTGGCTACTGAAGGACCAGGGAAATATATATGTAATTAGTGCATGAAATTCAAGACGACACTTTTGGTTTTTGCCTTCAGCCCAAAGTTTTCCTAACTACTGGTTACTCCTGGGCATTTCATAAGAACACCATTTGGACAGTTAACACCGTTTTTGTCTGCCCCTTCAATTATTGCAGCTTCTAGGCAGTTTCTTTATCTTGGCAGCAACTTACTCTACACAGAACCAGCACCTGATATTTCTTTTAAGGTGAAAACACAGACTGTTCACACAGGACAAGGATGGTAGGAGGACAACTTCACACAGGTGGAGGATTCATTTTTACATCGAAGTAATAAAGTCAGGAGGAGGATAGTAGCTGACATCAAGGCCCAGACATCAAGGCCTCAAACCAAGTCATTAATGGTTGAACATGGCCTAGTCCATTTCCTTCACATAAATGATACATTGAATATGAGCCAACCTGTGGTACTTCTATTGCAATGAACGTTTCCTGAGAAATCATACCCTGAAAATCAAAGCTACATTAGGGGTATATGGTTATATATGCATCCTCCTCTGTGAGGAAGTCTTTTCTTTCCACCAGTGTTGCCCTTGAGCATCTCCATCCGGGCGTGGATATTCACTGTGGCTTCCTTGCTGATCATGCAGCTCTAGCATCCTTGCCAGTCATTTGCCATACCATTGCCAGTGTGCAATGCTACAAAGCGTCTTTGATCAGGTCTGTCTCCCTTGATTATAATCACAGACTGTTTCTTTCTCTAGCACTTTCAGAAAACCAGGGTGAAGTCTTACAGATCAAAGGAGTTCAGACACCTGTCTCAGTTCTAAAAGTGCAAATCCTTGGGTTCTCTCCCCAGACAGGACACTGGACCCAAAGTCCAGTTTAAGGTCTGCCAAGGATAGCCTTTTCCCTCCCGTTAAGGCCTGGGCGGGGGAGGGGGGGTCATACATATGTAAAGTTTTGGAGGAAAGCACTACAGGATCAGTCCAACGTCATTACATAGAATGTGGTGGATGAATGACAAAGACTTGATACTAATGTAAAGGAGGAAAAACCATTTTCTTTCTATCCTTCTGAGTTCTTATATGACACTCCTATGATAAAAGACACATGAACAAGAGAAAAAGAGAAGGTTATTCACATGCATACCTCAGGTATGTATGTGGGAGATACCCATGGGAAACTAAATAATTCCCTGAGATGGCTTAGAATTCAGGCTTAAATACCATTTTAATAGATGAAGGGTCAGGGATGTAGGATTCTTAGAGGGTTGTCAATGATTCTTAGGAAGAAATGAATAGGCTCTTGGAAGAATATATAGGAGGTATGACAGTTTGTGACAAAGTTTGTCTAGGTGTATAGTCAGTCCTCCCTGGTTGGTGACATCCCTCTGGGAAGAGATTTAGGACAGCTAAATTCATTTTGGAAGATCTGTCTTTAGGGGATCCCTGGGTGGCGCAGCGGTTTGGCGCCTGCCTTTGGCCCAGGGTGCGATCCTGGAGACCTGGGATCGAATCCCATGTCGGGCTCCCGGTGCATGGAGCCTGCTTCTCCCTCTGCCTATGTCTCTGTCTCTCTCTCTCTTTGTGTGACTATAATAAATAAATAAATAATTTTAAAAAAAAGGAAGATCTGTCTTTAGGCAGATAGGAGGAGTTTAGAGAAAGCCTCTTCCTGTATTAGCTGTTTTTAAAGTGACTATAATGGAAAATAATCAATATGCCAAAGAACCATATTCAGGGATAGCATATTCTGCTGCCCTTCACTAGCTTGACAATTTGTGTCCCATGCAAAGAAATGGACTGAATCCCATTTTGCATAGCGGCTACCTATACTAAAACAGTATGATCACCTTGGGTAACAAATATTATGGGGAGGGATACATACCCTCCAATAACTTGCTTCATGGATATTTGCCAGCCAGCCTAGCTGGAAACATTTGATTTAAACTGCTTTGATCTCCTTGGCCTCATGTTGATGACATGGCAGAGATCATCAGTTACTGTAGACAAGTGCTCCTGCACCAAATAGCTCAAGAGTGTTGTTTTTCTGGTAGAAAAGGGAGGGAAACAAGTTTCTTTTGCAAAATACTTGGACTTTATGAAAGCAAGACATCCCCCAGTAGGTAAGGCTGACCTTACAATTTGGGTCCAAAATTCAGTAGTGGAGGCAGGTTCAATTTCCCCTGAGGTACCTATCATCCAGTGATGGAGTCAAGCTCTTTTGTAACAGTAATAGGGGGAACAATTACTTTCCAACAATAGGGCCAATTAGAGGCCCTCGAGAAAGTACTAGAGATCTATAATATATTTATCATGCACATCAACTCTTGACATACAAATTAGCCTAACCAAAGCACGGAAGAACCACCACCAAGCCCAGTGATAGACCCTTCTCAGAGCAAGACCAATCTTTTCTCCCAGAAAGATTGGGACTATTTTCCCATTTGTTTACCCTTTGAAGCCTGGCAAACATCAGTGATTCTAAGATGATGCCTCATGCCTATTTATTCTTTAGCAAAAGATGGCAGCATCTGTTGCTAAAGGGAACAAAATCAAACCAAAGTAATGAACCACATCACAGCAACACAACATGGCACAACATAACTTTTAAGAGCTTGCCTCAACCGACATCTTGACCTTTAACTTTTATCAACCCTATATTGAATTCTGCTTTTCGATAATGCTATTATCTGTAATTCTACAGAGGATCCTCTTGTCAGAATTGTTCCTATGGCTACCTAGAACTTCCTCTCTAATTCCTTCACCTGGTGACATCTCCCTTATTTTTCAGGAGCCTTTTTCAAATTCCAGCCTTCACTGAGGTCTAGGTATATCTGCACACATTGTCTGTTTCCTTCCGCACTGCCTCTATCAATGCGTTTTTGTTGTGTTGTACCTAATTAGCTACATGTCTGTAAATTCTTTGTGATAAGGACTTTTCAGGTCAGGGAATGCATATAATTAATTTTCTATGTCTGTTATCAAGACATGCCTAAAACACAATGGATCTTTACAAAGAAATACTCATTTAGTCAATACCTCTCAATGATTCAGAATGGTTGAAATAGGATGGGGATACATTCCAGATAATTGATACTCTAATTAACCTAGTAATCTGTATGCCGTAAAATTGATAATTTTTGTCCGATTGCCTATAATTATCTACATACAAGATTAAAAATACTTGGAACATAACTTTAAATTTTATTAATATCAAGCATATACTCCAGGATGCTGTGGGCCTTGGTGAATACTCTTCTTCTATTCCATGTCTGGGGATAAAAACAAATACTGCCACAGTTGGCTAAGTTCTGCACCACAGTTATTTATATCAAATCCAGCAAGGAGAAAGTCTGCTAAGAGCATTGTCTCCATCATCGCCCTCATTTCTAGCCTGTTGGCTGCTGACTCCTCATATTCTCTATACTTCTGGGAAAACCACATATTCCCAACTTTTCACTTTTCCTTGGGAAGGAAAGCATAGCTGGAGAGTCCCAGCTCCACTCTCCCTGGTCCCAACACATTCTCTCTCCTTTGGGGAAGAGAATTAAATGATCTGATGAGTGAGTTTGCAAAGGGAAGTGGGATTGTGTGGCTTAGCCCCTGAATTATTTCTGAGGCTGAATTCTGGTTTCTGAAATGTGAGAAGTGGACTGACCCTGAAATGGCATATGCTGTGGTCCCATGGATCCAGGAGCTGATTGGGTCAGTCTGCCTTGATTCATGGATAAAGCCTTAGTAAAGCCCTTTGGCTACACCCAGATATCTGGTCTTTCATTACACATCTAGTTCATAATAAAGGCTTATTTTTTTTAATTGTTTTTTTTTTTTAAATCTGTCTGCCTCTTGTGTTTATCTTTCAATTGGCTTTGAATCCTGGAGAGAGGGAAAAAGATGTAATTCATTGACCTTTCTTTCTGAAACCTAAAGAGCTATTTCATAGAGCTCATAGTAAAGCAGCTTTCTTTGGTCTCTACTCACTATTTTTTTATCAGCCCACTCTCTCTAAATCCCTGTCACAAGAGAATGAACTCTGTGCTCTTTCTTTCAATTTGACCTGGCCCATTGGCCTTAAGACAAATGTTGTCATCTGGATTCTCTCTCCCGAAAGAGACACTTGGTCATTTGCAAATGTAACATTGAAAATTTTACTTGTAAAAAAAAAAAAAAAAAAAAGAAAATTTTACTTGTAAATTCTCTACAGAACCAAGTCTGCCTGAATCCTCTGGTTCTACCCAACATTAATCTGGTGGTCCTGCAAATAAGATAATAATAATAATAATAATAATAATAATAATAATAATAAACAGAATCTGTCAAAATTCTTAGAAATATTCTGATTATTTGAACATGTCTAATTGAAGGAAGAGATTCATTTCATTGTGTGACAGAGGCCGTTATTATTAATGAATGATTATGAAACAACAATTAACAGGGCATAAACATTATGAGTACCTTCTGGGTACTTATAGGGCAGTTATTGTTTTTCTTCCTCTTCACATTTGGGCCCTCTTAGCCACTAAAACAGTCACTGCTGAGTCTTATAAGCATATTCCAGTCATGCAAAACCATTTCCTAAGGTTAGAGTCAGACTTTTTTTAAAGATTTTATTTATTTATTCATGAGAAAGAGACACACACACACACACACACACACACACACACACACACAGAGGCAGAGAAACAGGCAGAGGGAGATGCAGGCTTCCCAGAGGGAGCCTGATGTGGGACTTGATCCCAGGACACGGGATCATGACCTGAGCTGAAGGCAGGGGCTCAAGCATTGAGTGGCCAGGTGCCTCTAGAGTAAAACTTTTGAATAAATTTTCATAGAATGAATAGCCTAACCTAAATAATGTTATCCTCCCACACATTGCCATTGGGTACATATAATAGTCCTTAAAGTATAACCTGCTTTTCCCTTATGGAAAAGACCTTAGTGTTTTCAGCAAATCAGCTAATATGTTCATCTCAATCTCATAAAACTCATCTCCCTGTATCTACATGATGATTTCTGGATTGCTAGCTTCTTAAATTCATGTTTAAATGCTCTGGTCTTATTTGCTCACAGAGACACTATGATCAGAAAGGTGATTTTACCAGAGTGGAGTTACTGCCATTTCCCAAACAGTAAAAACTCCACTGAACATTTGGTGGTAGATTGAAACTGTCTGTGTACTTCCTTGGGGAAAAGTAGAGTCCTTGCATTCTTGGCTTCTTTTAGGACTTCCAAATGTGTCTTCCCTCAGTTGCCTTGGTGATTTCTTTGCTCATCTGTCATCACAGGTGGTCCTTACTCTTCACCTGTTTCTTCTCCTTCCATTATTTACCAAGTGACTTTACTTGTGCTGATATAAACACAAGACACGCTTTGGAGGTCATGGATGACCATCAGATGAGGGGGATGAAAAACTCCTGTAAGAAATTTCACTTCAATGAGAATATTTATGGGAGGACAGGGAGGCAGCAGAGCAACTTTTGATTATACCACATTATTTCCTTAGCCTTATGGTGGTTGCTTTTCATTTGCTTTAGGATGAGGAGAAGGCTATCTAGGTGGAAGAAAATAAAAGCATTGAGGGCGCTCATTCCAAGTCATCTTTGCAATGGATTCTAAGGTTTTTCACATCAATGTAACTGAACACATTCTATGTTTTTTCATTTGTTTGGTGGTGAAGACAGCCCTCCATGTCACAACTAGTATTCTCTCAAGAAGAAGAAATTCTAAAATAGCATCTCAGTCTTTACTCACAGTGACTGCCCAGTGCCCTTCAGCCCCTGAGATAAATCTGGCATTTATAACCAGAATATTTCTCTCCTACATTCTATTGGAAGCCTTCCTCAGTTTGTCGGTGTTTTCTCCCCTCTTTGCTTAAGTGATGAATGTGAAGAATCATTTATTATTCAGATTTGCAAACTGTAATCTAGATCTGCATTCATGCTCTGTGCTTCCTGTATTTCACAGTAATGTCACATGAAGCCTACTTAGCAGGGGCTGGTTCTTAAGTTTTTAAATTTGGGTGGGTTTTAGTAGCAACAGAATTGCTCTTAGACGAAGGGTGATGGTTCAGGAGTTCTCTATCCATATAACTATTTCTTCGAAGTGAAGGATTTAGAATGTGTTCTTGAGGAAGGATGGAGAAATGTTTTAGTAAAGTTGCCTGTGAATGTCCTTGACTAGTCTCTTGCTGCCATAATCAATTTGAACTATCTTTATATATAATTCATTTGCTCCTCCATCACACAGGACGTTCAACACTGCTTCTATTTCTACCTGTGTGAAGGTCATTCCTTTGGCCCACAAAACACCTCTTCCTTAATAGTATTGTTTGTCAGCATATATCAATTTTCTTGAGATTGACTCATGTGTTGGGAAGTAGGCTAGATTCTTGCTTTGTTCTTACCTATACTTGACAACTCAATCTCAGACAGGGTCTTTCCCTTTTGAGGTGACCAAAACATGGAGTACACAGAATTAAAAATGAATCTTAACATAGGGATACTGTACCAGTATCAGTATGTCAGGGTCCTAGGTGGAGGTGCTCATAGCAGTATGACCTTAGTTAACATTTTCACATTTTCACCTCCTTTCTGGACTCAGTATTCTCCTGTGTAAAATAAGGATATTGGACTATGCGGCTCCAAATGCTAATTCTTGTTTTAGTTATTTAAGTTTCTAAGCATTGTTACTACTGCTGTGGCAAAGAATGTTAATTGTTATAAATCAAAACTTGTAAATTATTATTTTTGTAGAATAGTAAATTATTATTTTTGTAGAATAGTAAATTATTATTTTATATGCTGACGACTTTTCTAGAATATAGATATTATCCTGTAGCCCAAACTGTGTCTGAAGTATATAAAACCCAGTGCTGTCTCTAACACTCCAACAAAACCAAGCTCTAACATATTTCAATCTGTCACCTCAACACTTTGCATATTCTCTTGTCATGTAAATATTTTCCATTTTGGTTTCTTATGATCATGTGTAGGAAAATATCAGATTACGTAATCTAGGCAAAGGGGGGGAATTCTTAGTGCAAATTATTCTTTAAAGCAGTTAAATTATTTCAGATATTAGCTTTTACAAAAGTTCTGTAGGTCAGAGTCCCATTTTTTTCCTCAAGCAGTACATTTATGAAGGTTTGCAATATATTATCATATTAAACTCTCCAAAAAAGTGTGAGCTACACTATGGAAATTTCTAGTATACATGGCATTATATCTAAGGACATTTTCAAAAATCTCTAAATTTTCTATCAGACATAATTAGGTATAAAATTCAGTTCTAATTACAAAATTAATAATTAGAAGAGGAAGAAACTGGGCAGCCCCAATGGCTCAGTGGTTTAACGCCGCCTTCAGCCCAGGGCATGATCCTAGAGACCCAGGATCCAGTTCCATGTCAGACTCCCTGCTTGGAGCCTGCTTCTCCCTCTGCCTGTGTCTCTGCCCCTCCCCAACCCCTGTATCTCTCATGCATAATTATGTAAATAAAATCTTAAAAAAAAAGAAGAGGAAGAAACTATAAGGTCAGAAAAAAAAAGAAGGAAATGAGTAGGTAATTCCAACCCCTTCACTTTCCCACTTTCCCAAATTACCTCAAGCTAGGGGGAGGCGGGCACCTGGGTGGCTCAGTTGGTGAAGCCTCTGACTCTTGGTTTCAGCTCAGGTCATGATCTCATGGGTCTTGTGATTGAGTCTGGCATTGGGCTCCTTGCTCAGCGGGGTGTCTGCTTGAAAATTTTCTTCCTCTTTTCCTCCTCCTCCCTCTAAAGTAAAATAAACCTTAAAACAAAAACAAGAAAACTACCTCAAAGGGTCTTGAGAACAATAAAGGAAGCTGAGAAGAATACATCAGGACCTTTGACTTTGACTTTTCCTTCTCTAAAAAAGAAAATTATATGTCTAGAAATAGGATAGAATGCAGAAATCAAAGCCATAAAGACAATAATCATTAACATCTGGATAGAGAAGACTACTTGGGAAAATATCCCTCAGTACCTATGTATGACATATACAGCAAGACATGGCAAGTCTGCATTTTCATAGTTAAAATTGGAGTAGAGAGACCACCCAAAGATTTCAGGTGAGCAGTGTTGGTAATGGAAAACAACCAGAATTGCCACTATTAATAGGTTAGCAGGTGCAAAAATGCCATTGAAAAGCTGTCTAGTTTTCTGTATATTTTATTTTATTTTAATAATTAAAAAAATTGGGGCAGCCCCGGTGGCTCAGAGGTTTAGCACCGCCCTCAGCCCAGGGCCTGATCCTGGAGACCCGGGATCAAGTCCCACGTCAGGCTCCCTGCATGGAGCCTGCTTCCCCTCTGCTTGTGTATCTGCTTCTCTTGCTCTGTGTCTCTCATGAATAAACAAATTAAAACTTGGGGATCCCTGGGTGGCTCAGCGGTTTAGTGCCTGCCTTTGACCCAGGGCATGATCCTGGAGTCCTGGGTTTGAGTCCCACATCGGGATCCCCGCATGGAGCCTGCTTCTTCCTCTGTCTGTGTCTCTGCCTCTCTCTCTCTCTCTCTTTCATGAATAAATAAATAAAATCTTAAAAATAAAAACTATCAGCCTCCTTTAAAAAAATAAAATCTTTAAAAAAAATTTTTTTAATTGATAATTTCTCTTTCTCTGCGGTGACTGACTTTACTTTTCCTCTAAGACTTTAAGTTCAAGGTGGGAATGGAGAGTTTTGTTTTTAAAATGATAATATATGTGTGTGTTTCTAGAGTTTTCTATTTGGTTTGGGGTGGCTTTGGGGGGAAAGAGAGTTTCTCATGATTAATTGGAAATCCCAAGAAATGGGATAATATTTTCCTTTTCTCAAATGAGGGACCCTTCAATAGCAGAGATTAAATAATTTCTCTGTGACTTGTCATAACGTGACAAAGATGGAGTCAACATTAAAGTTTCCAGTTTTAAGAAACTCCACCAGATACCTTGTTCCTCTCATCAACATTCTAAAAATTAAAAAATAAAAATTCTCTACTTCAAATTCAGAATAACCAAAATAGTGGTGTCTCTTAGCTTATCTATGTAACAACCTCTTTACAATGTCTTTTAAAATCATCTGCTGGCTGTGTTATGACAAAAATTATACCGTTCTTGATTTGAAGTCCTGAATCTACATCATAGCTATTTGGGCAAGTCATTTTAAGTGTTCTAGGTTTTAGTTTCTTTATAAAATGTCAGTCAAAATATCATCATTTCAAAATTAATGAAGATCAGATTAAATAATGAGTTTGGAAATACTTTGTAAGCCATAAGTTTTCACTAGCGATTTACCTTGTGTGCTTCAGTAATATTTCAGAAAACGTTAGTGACTTTTTGTAACACATAGAATAACAGCTCCACTCTAATGAAGGGCATTCAAAATCCTCTTTGACATATATTTTCAATATTTTTCCTGCTAATAATAATAGCTAAGATATAATGAGTAATTATTCAGGGAGTTAAATCATGGCTGTGTGATTCTAGAGTAAACTTAACCATCATGTAGTCTTGCTTCCAAATAAAGCATCTTTCTTGAACATCACCCTAATGTCAATCACGCTCAACTATGTGACAACTACCTTACTATGCTATGAAAAATTTTGATGGAGAAATTCCCATAAATGCTGAACAATCACATGAAAATGCTGTTTCATTAAGGAATTTATCTTTGGTGTACCTGCCCCTGCAACCCCCTCCTCTGTCCCTCCTGATTCAAGCTCTCTTGTTATACTTACAGTTCACTCTAATGTCCCTTTGAGCATTTATCATAAGTGTAGTTAAAAATGAATTGGACTATTAGTCTTATCATTTCTG
This sequence comes from Canis lupus dingo, assembly GCF_003254725.2. Classification (NCBI taxonomy): domain Eukaryota; kingdom Metazoa; phylum Chordata; class Mammalia; order Carnivora; family Canidae; genus Canis; species Canis lupus. The sequence goes on along the minus strand of NC_064252.1, from coordinate 52,092,088 downwards.
TACCTCTCAGTAGAAAGTGCCACAAGGGCAGAGGCCATTGTCTGCTGCTGTATCTTGCACAGTAAATTCTTGATAAAAACCTATTGAATGAACAATGAATGAATGAATGAATGAATGAATCTCATCTTTCTTTGTTTTATCCCTTTAATTTATAAGCTGTTTCATGGTTTGGAAATCCATTTTCTTTGTCTTTTTCCCTACGAATTGTTCTGGTTGTATCATGAATTCTCCAACTTCCTGGCCAACCCTAATTAACTAAAAATATTTATAGGAATTTCCCATAGTTATGTCTGTGCCAGAGACAATGAAATTGCCAGTTTCTTCCTCTTTAAATATTAGATTTCTGAAATACAAGTAGATTAACTCAGCAAAGAAAATAAGAAATAGAACCTTTTCATGTTTTGCACACTGCTTTAAAACTGTATTTTGAATGTGTTTTTGAAATTTGCATAATCATTCATGGATCTCCTTTCATTTGAATACCTCAGTAATGACAACTTAAGATACATTGTTTACTGCTTATTTAAAGTAAATTTCAATTATCAAAGTGGATTTTTATGTATGCACCTGTTTCCTTATTTGCTGTGGACTCCATTAGTAATATGATCATATATGCTGATGCTGTTTTGAAATTGTGATTTGCAATATACCATGGTAACTTCTGCAATATTAAAGAACGGTGTTTTTTTTAATCCTGTTAAATTATCTAGGATGGAATTTTAAAACTTGAAATCTCCAGCATATGCCACACTACATTTATCAATGTTTATGCTATATATAGCTATTTACATCAAGGCTTCAAAATATTGTGGAAATATGCTTGGCTGAGTGCCAATTCAATCCAAAGGTGAGCCCTAATTCCTGGGAAATCTCCTTCTTCCTATGAGCTCAATTATAGAATTTTGTCTTCAATGTGTTCTAACATAGATATTTCTTTTAAATTTTATTTTTTGGTGAATATATTGGATTCTATTTCATCATTAAATTCTACCATCTTAGTGAAGCCCCAGAGAGGATAAACTGTCCATTTTAGAGAATGATGAAGTTATAAACTCAAAACCCTGTTTTAGTTCTACTCCTTACTAGTTGGGTAAAACTAAGTATATATAAAACTTCTTAGATCCTTCTCATTCTGTAAAATGTATAGTAGTAGTTCATGCCTTACAGAATTTCTGTGAAGATTTAATGATATAATACCTGAAAGAGTTTAGCACAGATCCTTGCATATTATAAATGCTCAATAGATATTAGTCATTATTTTTATTACCATTATTATTATTATTATATTCATATGTAAGTAATTTTATCATTTACATGGGCACTTGCTGTCTATTCTTTCCACATATGTAAGCTTATTTTTCTCTAGACACCGTGGATTTAGTACCTGGTTGGCAACATCGTTCTTTCTACCCTTCTTATTGCCTTAAATACAGTAAACAATCATTTGATTGAAAGTTAATGTGTTGGTATATGACTCCACATTACAATGGATTCACTTGCCTTCCAGAAATGTCATTTGGGCACCTTTTTCTGTGTGATACTGGGATGGGCACTGGAGAAACATAGGTAAATAATGCAATATTAGAGGTGACTTTTTAATTCAAAATGTATCCAGATACCTAGTTTTCTTTCTTTCTTTTTTTTTTTTTTTTTTTAAGATTTCTTTATTTGAGACAGGGTAGGAGCAGAGGGAGCAGGAGAAAAAAGTCTCTAGCAGACTCCACACTGAGCACAGAGCCCCAGGGCTGGGACCTCATAACCCTGAGATCAAGACCTGAGGTGAAACCAAGAGTTGGAGGCTAAACTGACTGTGCATCTGAGGCACCCCCCAAAACCTATTAATACTAATATTTTATTAATACAAATAAAGCCAAGCTCTAGAGAAAGAGAAAAGGAAAAATAGCTCTGAATAATAATATACTTAAAGCATTATGCCAAATGAAGTATTTGCAAGTTAATTATCTAATCTAATGTAGTCACAGTTGAATAACATTGGAAGTAATTGGGGAAACAAAGCATTGATAAGGTGTTTGTTGCATGTGTGTGGTTCTTTGAATAGTAGCATCTAACAGGTTATTTTCTTTGAATTTTAAAATGGAATTAGAAAACAAAACATTATGGAGCAAAATTTTCAAGATGGAAACAATTTTTTTATGTATATTTATGGCATTTTAAATAATTGATCTAGAGGATCCCTGGGTGGCTCAGCGGTTTGGCGCCTGCCTTTGGCCCAGGGCGCGATCCTGGAGTCCCGGGATCGAGTCCCACGTCGGGCTCCTGGCATGGAGCCTGCTTCTCCCTCTGCCTGTGTCTCTGCCGGTCTCTCTCTTTCTCAATCTGTCTATCATAAGTAAATAAATAAATAAATCTTTAAAAATAAACAAATAAATAAATAAATAATGTAGAAAATCCTGTCATAGTCAAGTTTATAGTACTGAAGATATCCTAAAATTCAGCATATCCCTCATTTTTATTTTATTTATTAAATGGGAATTGGTAAGAGAGAGTCAATTTATTAGTTTTAGAATCAAAATAGTGGTCCTATTGGTTTCTCATTAGTTCAATAGGCTCCCAAACAGATTTTGTTGAAGTGGAGAAGGTGCACAATGCAAACCTAACAGATGAGAGTGGCCAGGATGAGGCTGATAAGGTAGGCTATAGTCAAATCATGAAGGGCTTTGAATAATGTGGTAAGGCTGGATTTGAGTAGTAGTAACATGATCAAATCTGTATTTAGAAATCACTTTTTAAAAATTTTAAAAAATTGTTTTTCTTTTAAATTTTTAATAATATTTTATTTTTATTTATCTTTTAGTTTTAGGCTTTTGTTTTGTTTTTTGTTTTTTGTTTTTTAAGTGTAGGTAGTAGTTTAAAGAAGAGTCTTGCTGGAAGCAGCTAGCAATAAGACCATGACTATCAAACTAATTTCCTTCATAGAAAATGGTTATTCTTTTAAGTGTTTCTGAAATTTTATGGGACAGTCTTAGCATTCTAAAGAGTCTGTAGTTATACACATATTGTTTGTTGTCACTTAAAAATTTGGGGCAGAAAAAAATCATTACGGTGACCATTTCTGATTGACTATTTGTCAAGCCTGTAGGTGACCCCCTAGTATCTCATAAGATCTGGCAGTTTTCTGTCTTTCATTATTCCATTCTTCATTAGAAATCACTTTAAGGGCAGCCTGGTGGCTCAGCGGTTTGGCGCCACCTTCAGTCCAGGGCTTGATGCTGGAGACCTGGGTTAGTCCCACGTTGGGCTCCCTGCATGGAGCCTGCTTCTCCTTCTGCCTGTGTCTCTCTGCCCACTCCCTCTCTGTGTGTCTCATGAATAAATAAATACAATCTAAAAAAAATTGTATTTATTTATTTTGGTTTAGAGAGAGAAAGCATGGAGGGAGGTCTAGAAGGAGAGAGAGAGAGAACCTCAAGCAAACTCCCTAAGTGTGGAACTCACAGGAGCAGGGGGATTTGTGGGATGCGGGAGAGGGAGGGAGCTCAATCCTATGACCCTGACATCATGACCTGAACGGAAACCAAGAGTCAGATGCTTAACTGAGCCACGCAGGCACCCCAGAAGTCATTTTTAACACTTTGGAAGATGAACTGGAGTGGGGGAGAAATTAGAGGTGAGAAGAACAATTTGGAAGTCCCAACAGGAAAAAAGAAAAGAAAGGAAATCCCAACAGGGACTAGAACTAAGGGTATGCAAGTTCTAATGGGGAAGGGAGGCCGGGAATTACAGGACCTCTTAGTTATCTTTGTAAGAGGAGGAAAAAAAGGGTTGAAATCTTGTGTATTTCTACCCTACAGGATCTTCACATATATTTAACTAGGGCTCTGCAGAATTGATAAGGTGTCAGTATAAAAAAGAAAAAAAAAATCAACAAATAAGGATGAAAAAGAATTTCATAAAATCGGCATACTGCCAGAGTAAGGAGTGGGAGATGTGGAGATAGAAGCAATACCTATGTGTTACATGTATTATATATATATTATTACATATATGTATCACATGTATTAATGTCATATGTACAGATATATTATTACAAATGAATATAGAACATTGAAAAGTTTTCCAGCCTCAAGTCATTTAAAAGACAGTGAAATAGCAATTTAAACAGAAGCAGGCTAGATTCAGGAAAGGGTAAGTGATAAGTTTCATTTAGCTAGTCAGTGGCAAAATATTGTATAATTAATTATTATTTACAAATAGATCAAAGGAGCATAGAACTAGGTCTTGTAAATAGTGGGTGAATAGTTGTGGTAGAGAAAAGGATAGAGAATGAATAAAGCAAAAATTTGGTCTCAGCCCTCATCATATTGATTTGTTTGGACATTTCTGTAAAAATATTAATGATAATAGTTATAAATATTTTAACTTACCATAAAGGTATACAGCATTGATTGATTGATATACTGAGCCACTGGCAAACTCTTCTCTTTCTGGTTTAACGGGTGCTTGTGAGAACATACATCTTTCCTCAAGCATTGATGGAAAAGAGCTGGAAAAAAATTGAACTCTTTTTTTCTTTGAAAGTATGGAGAAGGAAGGTTTAATTTGGGGAAAAGAATAAAGGAGCATTTTATTGTACTTTTTGTTAAGAGTAGCCAAATGCTGGAAAAGTATGATACCAAGGAAATGGAGGGTACATTAATACGTGCTCAGAAAAAGAGAATTGATGTTTTAATATCTTCTGGTGTACACCAAGATGATTGGCTATGAAGTGAGTTTTCACCTGATTTGAATTAGAACTAGATACCTTATTGGGCAGCACGGGTGGCTCAGCGGTTTGGCGCGGCCTTCAGCCCGGGGTGTGATCCTGGAGACCCGGGATAGAGTCCTGCATCGGGCTCCCTGCATGGAGCCTGCTTCTCCCTCTGCCTGTGTCTCTGCCTCTCTCTATCTTTCATGAATAAATAAATAAATAATCTTTAAAAAAAATAACTAAATACCTTATTTTAATTGATCACATTTATCACACACTTATCACCCACAAGTAGCCCCCTTAAAATTATGAGGTAACATCTATAAAGAACATAGGTGTAGAGAACACATCTGGGCTCACCAGCATTAGAAATAATCTCTATGTCTTCCTTCTTTTGCAGCCCTTTACATTGACATGCTCAGTGAGCTTCAGTGATTTGAACTCATCGTGTGCACGCACCTCAAGTGTGATAAGCTGTGCAATGTACACAGACAACCTAAGGAAAAGAAATGGGTTGCCAAAAGGTTAGATGGGGTGGGAGGGGGAGGAGAACACAGCCAACTAAAAACAAGATAAGAAAAATATGAAAATCAGAGAGCTATGTAAAATAGTTCTTCATATACAGTACTGAAAATTTTCTGGCATGTACAATGCAGGAAAAACCAAATTAAACTGATTTGAGAAAGCGTTCAAAAATTCAGTTCAAGTTCTACTAGTGGCTCAAAATATGACCTTGTACATGCTTGTAATTCAGTTTTTTCATCTCCCAAAAGAGAACAAATGTTCTTGGAAGTAGAAAATAAGCCACATAAAACCATCAGGTATTAAGATGCATTTGGAAGATCTTTGGAGGTCAAGGGTTTTGAAATTCTACATGTAATACAAAATCCAAAGAGAAAAAAAATGAATTCTCTTCTGCTGGTCTAGTATAGTAATCGAAGTATTCATCTCTCAGCTAAATACCCAGATTATCTTTCTATAGCTATCTAAAGTTCATTATGTGAAGATACTTTCTCGGTAAAATTCCTTTTTGTTAACCATCCTGCAGTTTGGATTTCTGTATCCTCTGCAGTCTCAACACCAGAGCAACATCATTTCCAAATAGTCATAGACTGAGGAAAGCAATTAAGGTTAGTGGTAGATGAGGGAAGGGCAAGTGGTTTCATTTCCATATAGCTTGAGTATGATGCGATTTATCATATTTAGCACCATGAAGAGCACAGAGATTTTACTAAATTCAGGGAGATAAGGCAAAACCAAAAACTACAATAACCACAGAAACATAGCCTTAGATAGTCTGGGGAACTGTTAATGCCAGGCGAAGAACTTTAGAAAGGCAGTGGGCAGATCAGTTTCTCTAAGAAATAACCTTGGTTTTCTGGGTTTGTTTTGTGTGGAGTTTGCTTGTTTGTTTGTTTTTTAAGATTTTATTTGAGAGACAGAGACAGAGATAATGACAGAGATAGCAAAAAAGAGCACAAGTTAGGAGGAGAGGGAGAAGCAGGCTCCCCACCGAGCAGGGAACCTAAATCAGGGCTCAGCCCAGGACCCTGAGATCATGACCTGAGTCAAAAGCAGATGCTTAACTGACTGAGCCGCCCAGGGGCCCCCCGTGTGGAGTTTTTTTGTTTTCATTTTTTTGACATTGTGTCTGTTTCACATCACAAGAGAGCAGTGCTCATACTCAATAGCTTCAAATGCTGTTTTAAGTTTAAATAAAACGATTCTGAACATGTGCAAGAAAGAATGGAAAACGTTTTAGCCACAATTACACAGACATCATAATTTCTTCCATTAGTAGTATACTAGTTACAGGGTAGATTTATTTCTTATAATGAAGACCCAAATAAAAGCTTGTATATCTCTTACATAATAATATAGAAATAAATGGCCTAGGGCTTATAATAAATGGTTTCATTGTATCAAGACCCTTTATTTCGGGTCCTCCTTACATATCTGGCAATGTCAGATAACTTCTCTTCAGCTCCAGCTAAGCCATTTACATTCAACCAACCAGAGGGAAAAGATCATGGAAAAGGGAAAGGGACAGTCATGGTGCTTCTTTTAAAAGAGGTTATGATTACTGGACTTCTATCTGTTGGCCAGGGCACAGACACAATCAATGCAAGGGAGACTAGAAATTGTCTTTCTAGCTGTCTGTGCAGCGTATGTCTCGTTCAAGTTCTATAGAAGTAAGGTAGAAGGGGTATGGGAGGGGCAACTTTCACTCTTGCCATAGTTCACCATAGTCTCTTCCAAGAGGTTCAAATCTCTTTTCCCTGCTCATCAAGCCACAACATGAGGAGCCACATCAAGACCTGATGGAGAGAACAGACCATTACTTACCTAGCTGTGCACTTTGAACTGGATGTAACTTGGGAATTGTCTCCCTTGTAGAGGGAGTGAATATCCCAAGGGAGACCGTTCTTCCTGATGTGGCTCATCATGCTTAGGATAGTTAAACATAAAGGAAATGTCCTTTTCTCTCTCCTACACTAATATAAAATGATGAAACAAGAATAGCATAAACAGAATTAAAATTCCTTTTTGGAAGAAAGCATGGGAAATTCATAGCAGTCACTGAACTATCACAACCCCCAGATCCCACCGGGCAAGAGTGGTGAAAAATCTGTTTTGTCACTGAATTAAGTTCCTTGGTTAACCCAAGAGGTAGCTCATTATAATGCCTTCCGGATATTGTGATTATAGCTTGGTTTTGTCCTTTGTGAGATTTTCCTTGTCCTTATCTTTCACTATGAAAACATTGGAAAATATATATTTTTTAGAAGCTTGATAATTTAGTTCACATCATGATCATGGGTTTGAGGTAGAGTTTTGTTTTAAGGTTAGGAAAATGACAATCTTTTGTAGGTGACCTCTTTAGAAATACCATCTCTTTAAGAATTTAGTAGGCTTCTAGTCAAATCTGTCTGCAAATAATCCTAAGTAAAAATCTCATCCAAAGATATTTTTTATACTTAAACACACTGGTCTTGAATTTACTGGCTCTTTTTTTTTTTCAAACTTAACCTTGAATGGACTAAGAGCTCTACATCTTAATCTGAGTTTTCTCGGAGCTTGCTTTCATTGTCTGGCTGAAAACTCTGTAGGAACTGCTTGGAGAAACTTAAGGCTACAATCTTATCTGCTATAAACTGCCTCTTCAGAGCAACATTATTAGTGGTAGAACTTTAAAAAAAAAAAACCACACACACACACACAAAAAAAAAAAACAAACAAAAAGAAGCTAACAGACCTATATTCTGAGGTTTTCAAATCAATTCTATAGTTATAAGCTCTATGACTTGCAGGTCTATAATTGTGCAAGTCTGCTTTTCAAGGTATCTCAAGCAACAGAAACCTCTGTCTGTATGACAAAGGTCTGCTACTCTGCAGCCTGCCTTCCCTTGCTGACGTTTAGCAATCCAAAAAGAGAGCCACATGCTTTATATTGCTTCATAGTATTTTTTCCCTATAGCATTGCTCTTCTGGGTACCATCTGTATTATACACATTTGTAAATGTTAGCAATAAGGGTAATTAAAAATAGAGATATTTATATCTTTCTCAATAACTATCCAGACATCCAAACCAAATACAGAGAAAGGAGAAGGGGAAAAAGAAAGGAAAACAACAACAAGAGACATATGTTACATACAGAAGTCAACATTGTTTCTTATAAATGACTTCTAATAAGGACAAACCTCTGATAAAATTGATTAACTAAAACAGAGAAGAAAGACATGACCAAATATCAGGAGTTAATGTTTAGACCTAACAGGTGTTGCACGTATGAAGAGGTAATCAGAACATGTTATGAAAAATGTCATTCTGGTAAATTTCAGACTCAAATACAGTGGGCCAAATTCTTACAAAAATGAATAACACTTATACTAATTCAAAAAATGGAAAAACTCATAGACCGATGGCCATTGAAAATATTGAATTAGCCAAAAATGTTTGTGCACAGATAGGTTAAGCCAGAGGTGAATTCCACAGAGTTCTGTCAAAATATTTGAGAAAAAAAAAAATCTATGCAATCTCTCCTAGAGAAAAAGAGGAAACTACTCAACTCACATAATGAGGCTGGCATTACCTTGTACCAAACCAGACAAGAACATTTTGTGAATAAAAATGACATACCAATTTCACTTGTGAACATAGATGAAAATAGCTCTACAGATATAGCAAGATATGATAAGTCTAATAATGTATGACCAAATTGAGAGTATTCCAGGAATGATAATTGGTTTAACCTTAGAAAATTAACTGTCATGATCCTGCATGATTTGTATAAACAAAAAATCAATATCAGGTGGAAAGAGAACAGTTTTACTCTACCAGACAGAATCATAGCCTCTCATCCAATTCTAAGACCTGAGCCAATTCCTAGGCCTGGAATGTTGTACACAAAGAGAAGGCTTGATCTTGTTGTCATAGGTATAACTCGTAATTTTCTTTCTATCCTTCCGCTAAGGAATCTGCAATTATTCATCACACTGCCTGTATCCAAAGAAGAAAGAAATAGGCTTTTCCAGGATGGATATCAATTCTGAACTGAGATAAAACTTAGAAAACTGAGATGCATTCATTTGGGGAATATAAATAATAGTGAAAGGGAATATAGGGGAAGGGAGAAGAAATGGGTAGGAAATATGAGAAAGGGAGACAGAACATGAGAGACTCCCAACTCTGCGAAACGAACTAGGGGTGGTGGAAGGGGAGGAGGGCGGGGGATGGGGGTGACTGGGTGGCGGGCACTTAGGGGGGCACTTGACGGGATGAGCACTGGGTGTTATTCTGTATGTTGGCAAATTGAACACCAATAAAAAATAAATTTATTAAAAAAAAAAAAGAAAACTGAGATGTTTCTGTGGTCTACCCACAGAGAGGACACTTTTAGAAGTGAGATAAGCAAAATTTTGGCCTAAACTCATTACACAGTGGACTCTCTGAGTCTGCAAAAGCACCTAACAATTATTTCCTCAATTCCTGCATACACTCAAAACATACTCCTCAATGCAGAGAATCCCCACATTGTCTCCCTCACTTGAGGAGTAAAGACTACTGTACTACAAAGGACAAGTAAAATTCTCTGGAAGAAATACATCATGTTCTTTCTTTTATAAGAAACTGAGACCGTGTTCCTTTATTTACCTATTACAAAATAATATGTGAAAAGATGCTTGTCTTTTTAAGAATTTAAGAAAATATCATTATATAGAAATTAAAAATACTTTTTATTGTAGTGCTTGATTTCCTTCTCATAGCACACCATATAGCTCCCCATAGGTAACCATTGACAATATTTAGAACTGGGAACAGTGGGATCCACTTAAAAAAATGATGTTAAAAAAACATAACATGAATACTATTCTCAACAAAATTTTAAGTGCACAGTACAGCATTAATTATGCATTGTCTGTCCTCCTGTGACTGACTTCACTTAGCATAATGTCCTCGTGGTTTCTCTATGTTGTGGCTTATGAAAGGATTTCTTTTCTTTTATGAGACAGAATAGTAATTCACTTTATGTAAGCATTTTTTTCTTTATCTGTTTATTCTTTGATGGACTTTTTGGTTGTTTCTATCTCTTTGCTACTGTGAATAATGGTGCAGTTAATATGCGAGTGCAAATGTCTCTTCAAGATCTTGATTTTAGTTCGTTTGGATAAATGCCAACAAATGCAATTGCTGGATCATGTGGTAGTTTGTTCTGAATTCTTTTGAGGAACTTCCAGACTATTTTCCATAGTAGCTACAACTATTTTAAATTCCCACCAACAGTACTTAAGAGTACTGATTTCTCCACATCCTTGCTAACGTTTGTTATTTTCTGGGGTTTTGTGGTTTTGTTTTGTTTTGGTTTTTGGTAATATCTCATCGAGATAGTACCTCTTTGTAGCTTTGATTTGCACTTCCCCGATGATTAGTGATACTCATCATCTTTTTCACATACCTGATGGGCTTTTGTTTGTGTTCTTTAGGGAAATGTCTATTCAAGTCCTTTGCCATTTTTAAATCAAGAAATTTGTTATTTTGCTATTGAGTTGGGAGTTCCTTATATATTTCAAATACTAACCCATTATCAGGCATTTTCTCCCATTCCATAGGTTGCCATTCACTCTATTGATTATTTCCTTTGCTATGAAAAATCTTTTTAGTTTGATATAGTCCCACTTGTCCTCTTTTTACTTCTACCTTTACTGCTTTTGGTGTCCTATCTTGGAAATCTTGCCAAACCAGTGTTACGAAGCTTTTCTTCTATGTTATCTTGTAGGAGTTTTATAGTTTCAGTCTTATGCTAACTCTTTCATCTACGTTGGGTTGATTTTTGGTTGATTTTTATGTTGTAAGAATAGGCCCTAATTTTTTTCTTCTGTGTGCATACTCAATTTTTCCAGCTCCGTTTATTGAAGAAACTCTTCTTTCCCCATTGTGCTGTCTTGTCAAAGAGCATTTGGCTATATATATGAGTGAGTTTGTTTCTGGGATCTCTATTTTTTCCCATTGGTTTATGTGTCATTTTAGACCAGTACCATAACTGTTTTGATTACTATAATTTTATATATGTTTTTCAGTCAAGAGTAGAAGGCTTCAAACTTTGTTTTTTATTTTTTTCCAAGATTGTTTTGGCTATTCAAGGTCATTTGTGTTTCTATTTGAATTTTAGGATCATTGTTTTCTATTTCTGCAAAAATTGCCAGTGGGATTTGATAGACCTTCTACTGAACCCGTAGATCAGTTTGAGTAGTATGGACATTTTTAACAATACTGTGTCTTCCAATCCATGGACACAGGGTGTATATCAATTTATTTGTGTCTTCTTTAATTTCTTTCAGCAACATTGTGTAGTTTTCAGTGTACGAATCTCTCGTCTCCTTCATTAAGTTTACTCCTAAATATTTTATTATTTTGATGCTATTGTAAATGAGATTGCTTTGTCAATTACCTTTTTAGACTGTTCCTTGTTAGTGGTTTCAAGTTTGTTGATTTAGGAACACTTGAGCAGCGCCAACCTGCCCAGCTTTCTTTTGTCCTCAGTGGCCTCCAGGCATCTAAGGTATAAGGTCTTCGTAGTACTCTGAGACACTCATGACAGAAACCAGTCCCGAGGCAAACCCCTTGAAAAGACAGAATGTTGGACCCATGCTCCAACTCCTTCCTTCCTCAGGGAGAAGCAAATGTTTTCTTCTTTCCATTCCATGCTGAGCAAGGGGCTGGGGGGAGACTATAGTTAGTGAATGAGTGCTATCTCATTCCATTGCCCCAACTTGGCACCCTTTCCTACCAGTGCTTGGATTCAGGCAACACAGAAGCCAGCTCCTTAGGCAGACCCCTCGTTGCCCCCACACAGGTCAAAATATTGGGTACATGTTTTAGTCTTCTCTTTCCATCTCCAGGGAGGAGCCAGGTACTGGAGATTTTCTTGCAGGTCACCATGCTTTGATGTCTCTGGTTTCATGTTCACTTGGGGCACTGGAGCTTCTTAATCTGTTTTCTGGATTTCTCACAAAGGGAATTAGTCCATGTATTGTTAAGTCTGTGTTTCTGTGGGAAGAAGGAAGGTCCGGGGCTTTCTTTTTCATCATCTTGCTAACATCATCCCCTGAAAGTAACCTATCACAATAACCTCTTTTTACATCAGAACTATTTATATCCCAGGACGAATTTTAATAAAAAATGGTGCAGATGGCAGTGATTCTTCAAACATCTTCATCGAGAATATGACTATTTGTCCAATATAGAAGAATCACAATAGGTTATCATAAATTCAATTTAAAAGTGTCACCAATCAAAGCTGCTTTTTTTCATCTGGCAAATGCACTTTTCCTCTATACCAGTTAGAAAAAACCTACCTGAAACAGTCTGCTTTTAACTGGCAAAAACAGTGGTTTATCTTCATTGTTTTACCTCGGAACTGTGCCAACTCTCCCACTCTGTGTGATAGTCCATTTCAAAAGGATTTTTGTTACCACCCAGAAAGACATTACTCTTACCACTATATTGGTGATATGCTGATTAGACCTGAAAGAGCTAGTAATAAACACCTTAGATGCCTTTATTTTTTTTTATTTTTTATTTTTTTTTAGATGCCTTTATAATACATGTGATGACAAAGAGAGACATATGAAAGTCAGGAAAACTCAAGGATCTCCTACTTTACCAACATTTGTATGTATCCAGTGGTAGAGGGGAGGGATCAGCAAACATTTTAGGCTTTGTGGTTCTTCTGGTCTGTGTCACAACTACTCAGCTCTGCCATCGTATTATACAGGAAGCCATAGACAATAGGTAAATGAATGACTGAGGTTGTGTTTTAATAAATATTTATCAAAATAGGTGTCAAACTGGATTTGTCCTTATTTTTCTGACCCCTAGTCCATAACATGCCAAGATAACTCTGCAAAGTAAAGACCTCTCATTGTACTTTGCACTTATCTTTTTCCTTATTTGTCCTTGGTATAATTGATCTTTCAGAGCACCCACAACAAGTATATTTCTCAAATTTTCTTTCTTCACTATCAAAAGATTTTCTTTGCTGGGATCCCTGGGTGGTGCAGTGGTTTGGCCCCTGCCTTTGGCCCAGGGCGCGATCCTGGAGACCCAGGATCAAATCCCACGTCGGGCTCCTGGTGCATGGAGCCTGCTTCTCCCTCTGCCTGTGTCTCTGCCTCTCTCTCTCTCTCTGTGTGACTATCATAAATAAATTAAAAAAAAAAAAGATTTTATTTGCTGATTTAAGTTTCTCTAATAAAGGGGTTTCTTCTTAATACACTTAATACACAGTTTTAATTCCTCTTTTGTGCTTTTGGCTTTCCTACATTATTTTCTTAATGCAAAATTTTGTGTCTTATTTACTAGACTGATTTCTTTCCCTATATTTCATTGAGAACACAAAGTATATGCAGTTTAAAATTGTCTTTTGTTTCTTGTAGATCATGCTCTCCTGCATGCTTATCCTATACAATTGGTCTTGGTTTTTTTTTTTTTTTTCATTTAAAATATTTTACATTTTCTATATTGTTGCTGTTTTTCTTTTCCTCTTTATTCCTTATTGAAGAACAAAAATATTTATTTACAGTTTCTATTTGAAACTTTAAGGAGAATGTCTTCTCTCTGATTTTTATAATTAGTCCTACCAGACTATATCATTTTTAGATCCTAAATTCAAGGACAAGTTTATGTGTACAGAGTCTTATCACAGTTGCATTGTCCAGAAAGCATTTACCTAAGGGAGCTTTGCTGAAATGTGATGAGATGTTCACTTCTTTCCATTTCCTGGTTCTCAGAGTATCATGAGAGAAATTTATTCCTGGATAGTTTAAAACAGTTTGAAATTCCTATTTTTCAAAAGTAGTTTATAAACCCTGTAAGTTTATAATACAATTCCCCGTATACTCTTCATGAATCAGCCACAAAATCCCAGCAGACCATAGTCAGATGCCACTTGTAGAAGTGGATGACTCCAGAATAGATATAAAAAATAAGTTATTGAGGTGACAGAGATAGGTGAGCTCTGGCTGTGTCAGTAGGCAGCTTGTGTGAAATCCTGGATTACTGCTAGATTTTCTTTTCATCCTCATAGGCTCCAAGGGTCTGATGTAGTTATTAATCATATTTGTGTGTGGAAACCATCTACTATGTTCCTTCAGTCTGATGGTGTTTCTGTTTCATAAGCATGAGTCTCCTGGGGACCCCTTTTGGATTTCAGTTATCTGCATTGTAATTAGGAGGTCATTTCTATATGAACAATGTTGTGCATGTAGTAGATACTCACGAAGTATTAATTGCTTGCTATTGACACGTGACTTTGGACATTCTTAGTCGCCAACACTATTTGAATTTTCCAGTTATTTTCTGTGATCTTTCCATGGGACATCCCCCAACTTAAATGTGTGAGTCACAAATTTTTACATATGAAGCAGATTAATTTCAGTTTCCTGGTCTCCACCTTTAGAATGCCTGATTTGGTAGAAACCAGATGGAACCTAGAAACCAGTATTTATAGCAAGACTTCAAAATGATCCTGATACGGGAGGACAGGGAAAAACTCTCTTAATTTCATAGTATTTTAAAGCTTCTGAGTGTTTCATATCACACAGAAAAACATGTGCCTTATTGAATATATTTTCCAGGTTTCTTCAAGATCTTGGGTTGTCTTGTAGCACAGCTTGAGTATGGACTGGTATGAGAACCTCCTACCTTGCAGCCAAAAAGTGAGTTCTGCTGGTCATTTTAGCTGCAGGCTGGGCTGTCAAAAGATCAGAAGTGGTAACTATTATTCTCCTGATCTGAAATGGTCTTTACCTGCAGCTGAGTAGCTCTTAGGAAGAAGTAGAATTGTCACCATATTTTTTTTTTTTTTTGAAAATAGCAAAAAGAAAATGTTCCCTATTTGATTTTTAGTGCTGAACTTCCCTGGATCCTTAGAATCAAGAGCAGGTGTGCGAGCACTGGGTGGTACTTCCCTTCACAAAGTGTGGTTTGACATGCAGAGAAAGGATAGATAATGATAAGCAATGATCCCTGAACGGAATCTCATTTTACTGCCATATACTAACTAGTACAATGTGCTGGTCTCGTAAATTAGGTTAAGTCCCTTTTTGTATTTATTAATATCTTCAATTCATAGCCATTCAGCATACCAAGTTTTACACATATGTTGCTTCCTGTGTTAAATGGCATTTTATTCATTTTCCCCCTTAAACTACTTTATATGAGACAAGGCTTCAGAGTTAATATTCTGGAAATTAATTCCTGGCTTAAGTAATATTCAATAAAATTTGTTTAGCTTCTAAGCAGAGCACCTGTCCACCATTTTCTGGAGTTTTAGAGCATCAAGACTACTTTCTGTAGATTCTATTTGTTAAAATGGGACTAGTAAGATAAATTTGTCTCTGAAGGATGAGATTAAGTCTCATATTTTCAAGTCTCAGCCCACAGAATCTTAGGCATTGCTTTGGAAAAAAAAATGCTTAACTAGGAATGGTTACTTAATTCCTAATTATATTGCTTCAAATAGTCACTATAATTTGGACTACACTTTATTAATTTAGCCAACCGTCATAGCTCTTATTACATTTATCACATTCTACCTTGTATCACAGTTACTTCTGTCCCCAGCTTTTTCTTCCCTAGTAAATATTGAGGTCATGTATTCTCTTGATATTTTTACATTTTCCCTGCACTTATATGGTCTTTTTCATATGATAGATTTTCAAAATGTATTAAATGATTTGACTGTATTTATTTCTGTTTGATTTTATTTTTAATAGGAATATTATTTATTTATTTATTTATGATAGTCACAGAGAGAGAGAGAGGCAGAGACACAGGCAGAAGGAGAAGCAGGCTCCATGCACCGAGAGCCCAACATGGGATTTGATCCTGGGCCTCCAGGATCGCGCCCTGGGCCAAAGGCAGGCACTAAACCGCTGCGCCACCCAGGGATCCCTGATTTTATTTTTATAATGATAATTCATATTTAAAAATTTTTTTATACAAACTTCCACTATCATCATTACAAATTCTCTCTCAAAGGAAGATTGACTGATATTTTGATTTACCAGATGCATCTTATAGAGGGAGCTAAGCCTACCACATTTAATTATGAATATCTAAAGAACTAGATCCTTGTAACCAGATTTCCAATTAAAGCCAAAATATACCTGACATATATGAAAATATTTATGAGAAGTGAAGCCAGTTGATTTCACTTTATTGGCAAATAAAATTCTAATTGATGAAATAATCAAGAATTAGAAGTCAGTGATATATTTTTAAAATCTATTTTACAGTTTACATCTCACATGGCATATCTATTCAATATGCCATTGTTTATTTGAAAACAACACTGGAGATAAAGTTTATTATCCATTTATATGGGGGGTTATAAAACAGAACAATATATCATCATCCATAAACATTTATTAGAAGCTTGATACAGACACAACAATGCACAGTACTATAATACAAGGAAGTGTCCATCCATCAGCTAGAGTCCCGTAGCATTGACCAAGAAAAGAGTGATCTCAAAATACTGTGTGCATATCCAGTCTGGCTTTGGTTAGCCTGGTAAACCTCATTTTGGGGTTTTTCTTAATGCCTTTCAGACTTTCCCTTGGTAAGCCATCTTGCTCTCATTGTTCTCTGTATGCACAGTGGTTCTGCCCTGTTGGTTTGTAATTGTGCAGTGGCAGGCACTTAATAAAGTGTCCCTCCTGCTAACTTTGAGCCTATTAGCAGCAGTTGTTTAGGTATTCGGTTATCATCCATCCCCCACCTATCATCCTACCCAAAAGAGTTATGCTTCAATGTGTATTGCTTCAGCGTGGATAGACCGGCTGTCCTCTAGGATCTCATTGTTGGTAATCCTGCCTCATGATTTACTTAGCTAGATAGAACTTGGTAATGAAGCCTCTCTGGAAACCGTTCATAGAGTCCTGAGCCACATGAGCCCTTGCCATTCTGTACACAATGACACATCTATAGGCTCAGTTTCTTTCAGAGTTCAAGAGAACTGAGCTACCCACTTCTCTTCCAGCTGAAGGCACCATGATGTATCTCGCTCCTTTGCTCAAATAATTCCTATGCATTTACTAAACAATAGTTGGGGTCAGACACAGTCTATATGCTTGGGATACTCACTTAAATGTAATTAAACTCTGTGCCCAAGGACTATATCATCTTGTAATTAGGCTAAAATGTGCTAAATGCTATAATAGAGGTTTGTGAAATATATTTTGGAAGTATATAGGAAGAAGGAACTCTGTCCTCTCATAAAATAGGAGGAAGAGTGAAGCAAAGATGAAACAAACATTTAGGAGGTAGACCTTATAAACCCTGTTGGCAAACACCCATTTCCACCAAAAATACAAAGGCAACTCTACGACAGGATATGTGTACCTGGTGAAAAGTCATCATAGAAGATGAATAAGGAAGCAAGCATTAGCTCTTCCAGACAGTGATTTATCTCAGTCTATCTGTAACAGAAGACCCCAGTCCCATAAATTTACCCATGAATAAAAATGTCCAAAGAGCGCAAGTAATTTCCCTAGTGTACACTACTATTAGTAACATCTTTGGGTCTAGAATGCAGATTTTTCTGACGGAAGTGTGGTTATAAAAAAAGAAGGGGACATACCTAGGGTTAGAATGATTTCAACAGTAGTAAGCCCTCCTCTCAGCCTCTGCAGAGACCTTTTTTTATACATAATAAATAGGAACTGGGATTTGGAAGTAGGTGTTTTCTTACATATCAACCCTGGGAATACTAAGTATTTGTGATGGCTAGGTCTTCCAAATTATCATTAAATTGAGAAAAGTAAGGACATTAATTTCTAGTCATAAAAACCATTATACATATCAAGTTAATGCTGATCTCAAAATTTGAATAATGCCTATGAGTTTTTCTTTTTCTTTACATAAACCAAGGGAACAGATGAAAATATCATGTCAGTTGAGAATGGTTTCAGACTTAAGTTATTAAACTTCTCTGTGGTTCCTGACATTGTTGATCACAGTCTTCCATGTTCAAAATTATTATTTATATTTACATTTTAGAATATGGTTCTACTCCTGTAGAACCTCCTGTCCTGGTTTTCTTTGACCTTCTGTTTGTGCCTTCACATCATTCCCTTTCTCTTCTCTTTCCTTAAATCTTGGTGTTCGTTAGGTCTACATCCTTAGCTCCCCCACCATTTTTTTCCCACTGTTGAGGCGGAGGTGGTCTTACCTAATGCATGACTTGTCAATGAGTTATTTTTAATTGGACCACTTTGCTAACCTAGAAAGTATCCAACTGCTTTTTCTGCTTGAATGCCCAGATGGGTCTTAATTCAAACATGTTTTTAAAACTTCCAGTATAGTTAACATACGGTGTTAAATTACTTTCAGGTGTACACTATAGTGATTGAATAATTCTACAGATATCTCAGTCCTCATCAAGAGAACTATACTCTTAATCCAAACATATTTAAAACTTGATGTTATCTTCCTCAGACCTGCTCCTCCTCCTTTGTTCCCTATCTTTGGAAATACCAACACCAACTGGTCCCACTGTCCACGTCTGAAACCTGAGAATCATCTTGGAAACCTCCCATTTGCTCACCCCCTAGTGACCACGTGCTCCAGGTTCTACCTTTGTTTGTTTTCTCTACTTTGTACACCTATTGCCGCTTCTGTTATTCATGCTCTTCATATCTTCTTGCTTGGAACACTGTAGCTGCTATATAATTAGTCTTCTCTTTGCCTATCTCTTGCCTCTCCATCCCCCTACTAAGGATCTGCAGAGACCTTTCTAATACATAAATATGTGATTATGATTCTTCAGTACCCCCTCATTGCTATAAGCCTAAAATCAAATACCTACACATAGTTACAGGGCCTTCAAAGTTTACCTCTATCCTAATCTTGCACCTTCTCATGTGCATCCTCTCACATCTTATATATATCAGCTGCTTTAATATCTGCAAACATTCTGGCTACCACCCTTTTTACTTGGTATCCCTTCCAGCTATCCTTCTTTCTACCTGTGATGCCATTCACCTCCTTCCTCAACTAATAACTTCCACTGATCTTTCAAATCCGGGACCAAACACCATCTTCCTGGGGAAATCTTTCATGATTTAAGGGCTCTGCTCCTGCTTCCTAGCAGCATCTGCTGCTTTTGCTCCCTCCATACAATTTGTTATCAGACTATAAGCTCCCTGAGGTCAGGAATTGGTCTTACTCGATTTTGTATGCTTAGCTCACAGGATAGAGTCTAGAAGATAGGCTAATGAAGATCTCATTTAAGCAAGCATGGTGAGAGAAGCAGAAAAAGAATTGTAAAAAATGAATTTCTTTAAAGATACCTCTCTGACATTCAGGTAGAAATACAAACGTGAGATTGACACTAAGTGTGAAAACTTGGAAGGTGATACAATTTGGACTGTTGTTGATTATAGAGAGGGTGTGTGTGAAGGGAGGTGATGAAGAAAGCTAGCCCTGCAGATACACTGTGACTCTCAGTAATTAGTCCCTTGAGAGATAAAATATTTATCTTAATTTAAATGAACAGGAATTTTTGTTTATAGCTGCTCAATAGCATTTTTAGTATCAGAACCTGTGCTCTTCCCTAAGGACACAGAGATGGATGAGTAAAATGGTTGCTTATCAACTAGCAGAAAGCAAGACACCTGCATGCTGCAGAGCAACGTGGGTAAGTTGAGTGTATATTTAAGAGTGACATAGAAACACAACAATGAGGCAATGCTTGTTTGCAGGGGAAAGAAGATGGTTGGAAAAATATTGTTAAGGAAAACCTCAGGGAGGAGAGGTGATACCTCCAATGACTTCAAGTGTAATGAGAGATTTATCTGCTGAAGAAGGGAAAAAAGAAAAAGAACTGCAAGAGGGAAGACACTAAACCGTATAGCCATAGGGCATATAGAGAAAAATAACCACTTCAGTAGTATTAGAACATAACTTCTTATAATCGGCATGGCTGCTTTTTCCTTTGCACAGTCTCTAGAGTGTTAGTAGGGGCCACATTTGGGACAATTGGCATGCCATGGTGAGACGTTTGGATTTATAATAGGTAGCTGTGAGAGGGTTTTACTGGGGGGAAGTGGCAAAGTCATATTTGCAATGTAGAATGGATCACTCTGGATAGAGTGAAACAGATGTACTGGAAATGAGGAAAAAGCAGAATGTTACAGGGAGAAAGAAACCCATTAAAAGACAAAAATTGAATATGAATAAGAGGAGTGGAAAAGCCACTTCCGCAAAACATTTAGGAAGTAAACCCAGCAAAAATCAGCAACTGGAATTTCTACTTTGAATGTATTTCAACATTGCATCTTTAGCTTAAGAGATCGCCTTTTTGCTTGGAGAAACTTTAACTTTGTAAAATAAAACAGCAAAGGGGTACTAAACATTCACTAGTAAGCATGGGTGCTGTTCTGCCCTCAGGTAAAATTTAGGCGTCAAGAGAAATGCACTGGGTGAACCGTCATGAAGTGTTTACAGCACTTTGCAGCCATACAGTGAGTTCCCTAGAAATTGACACTCCTCTGGGCCCTTGATTAGATAGATGTATCTGACATGGTTTATTTTTTAAATGAGTAAATGTGCCTCCTGTGAAAGCGTTCCTGAGAAGTCGTGCAGAAAGGCATTCTGATACCACATCAAGTACAATGTATACTTTGCTCATTCAATCTGAGGATTTTTTGACCAGACTGATTTAATGAGAAATGCAAGTTACTGCAGTTGAATACATAAATATCAAACATGAATATATTAATATATTTTATATAATAGATATTTTATTATTGACCAAGCGAACAAGGAAACAGTAGTGAAGTTTTAAATATCTCAAAATAGGGCAGCCCTGGTGGCTCAGTGGTTTAGCGCCACCTTCAGTCCAGGGTGCGATCCTGGAGATCTGGGATCGAGTCCCACGTCGGGCTCCCTGCATGGAGCCTGCTTCTCCCTCTGCCTGTGTCTCTGCCTTTCTCATTCTCTGTGTCTCTCATGAATAAATAAATAAAATCTGTTAAAAAATTAAATAAATAAATATCTCAAGATATTTCAAATGCCTTTAATCAAAAGATAATTTCCATAATTATATTTCCACTCATGCCTATACATGCTTTCTTTGTGTACAATTTTTAATAAACTTTAGAATGTTTCTAGGTTTACATAAAAGTTACAAAGATAGTATAAAGTTTACGTGTATCTATCACCCACTTTCCCTAATGTTCATATTTTATATTAACCATGATATATTTGTGAAAAGTGTGAAATGAACATTGGCATATTGCTATTTACTCAACTACAGGCTTGTTATATTTCACTTTCTCCACAAATGTCTGTTTTCTATTCTCGGATACAATTCAAGATTCTACTGTATTTAATTATTATGTGTCCTCTACTCTGGGATAGTTGCTCAGTCATTCTCTATGACCTTGACCATTTTGAGAAGTATTGGTCAGGTATTTTCTAGAATGTCCTTCAGTTTGGGTTTGTCTGATGTTTCCCTCATGACCAGTTTGAGGTTATGGGTTTGGGAAAAGAAAGACAACAGAAGCAAAGTGCCCTTCTTGTGGTATCGTATCAGAGGATATGTAATAGCAACATGAGCTATCACTGATGATGTTAACCATGATCACTTTTGTCAAGGTAGGGTCTGCCATGATTCTCCACTGTAAAGTGATTATTCTTTTTTTTAAAGATTTACTTCATTTACTTATTTTAAAGAGAGTGAGGTTGAGAAGGGGGGAGAAGCAAAGGGAGAGAGATAAAGAATCCCAAGCCGACCCTGAGCTGAGCATGGAGCCTGACACAGGGCCCAACCTCATGATCCTGAGATCATGACCTGAGCTGAAACCAGGAATCAGACGCTCAACTGACTGAGCTCTGGTTTCTTGTATTGGAGATTATTTAACAATCAAGATTTGGAATACCACACGTTTTTAAAACACTGTTTTCCCATTGCCTATCTTGTATTCTAGGAACAAACCACAAAAGTCATCCTGTCCTATCATTCTTGTCCAAAGAGAAGTTATTACTTAGAGAGTTTGTAAAGAATATGAATTCTGTTCTCTATTTTGGAAGTTGACTTATAACTGACTCATTGGCCTGGTGGTATTGGCATTGGCATTGTTATGTGGTTATGTAATTTTGTTATGAAAAATATTTCAGGGCCTATTCTATGTATAATTAATACCCTTTGTTTTATAGAGGAACCAAATGTAGCCCAAGTATGAAGTATATACCAAAACACACACGGTAGAAGACATTGGTTCTTTATCTCTAAGCAAGATATTTTCCATGCTTACACTCAGTGTGTTTTTACTCATACCTTTTTTTTTTTTAAGATTTTATTTATTTATTCATGAAAATACAAACAGAGAGGAGAGAGAGAGAGAGAGAGAGAGAGAGAGGCAGAGACACAGGCAAAGGGAGAAGCAGGCTCCATGCAGGGAGCCTGACATGGGACTCAATCCCGGGTCTCCAGGATCACGCCTTGGGCTGAAGGCGGTGCTAAACCTCTGAGCCACCCAGGCTGCCCTACTCATACCGTTTAAATCAGTGAGATTCAACTCTTGACTCCTTCTTGGGAAGATTTAAAAATCTCTATGCCCAGATACCACTGTTAGAAATTTTTATTTAAAAATGATCTGGAGTAGTACCTAGCAACTAGGTTTTTCTTAAAGCCTTGCAGATGATATAATGAACAACCAGGGTTGAAAGTTACTGCTTTAAATGAACAACCTCAATCCTGCAAGGCTCAGATATTGCAGATTGTTTTCTTTATTGTCACGTTTCTGAGTAATGTTTGATTTATATTGTATAACTTGACATCTCCGGTCCATCAATTTAATTTGACAAAGTTGTATATCATTTACTTTGTGCTTAGCACAAGGATGGATACCCTGGGGAGGAAGAGATTAAGAACATGAATCAGTTATAGTCTCTTCTGTCCAAGAGCTTACATTAATAGGGGGCATTGGTATGGATACAAATAAGTGAGATAAGAAGTGGAGACAGGTGAGAGCTTAAAGGAGCATGGAGTACCAGGGAAGGAAAAGGGGGTTCAGAGGAATAAGAAACAAGATCAAAAAAAAAAAAAAAACAAACAAACAAACAAACAAAAAAAAAAAAACAAGATCATGTTGACATAAATGGATAGTTTTGTTCTTCAGCTAAAGGAAGTAGTCCCTTCCTTCTGAGATTTTATTATCATCCATGGATGTCCTTTACCAAAGCTATAGAAAGCCAGAGTCCTATTATTTTGTGTGAAAAGTCCATTAGTATCATGCATTAGCTAACATGGTTATTGCCCTGGTCTTGATTAAGCTCCCTCAAGCAGGATGCTATGCAAACCATGTTAACAATGAATCCAGCTGTAAGAAAACTTATGTTATTTTTAGGCATCTTGACTGAAAATTGCTTTGTCCCATCACTGGGCAATGCTTTTATTACTGTTTTTACTGCTGGTAAATTAGATTGCATGTTGTAGAAATTATGCATAACTGCACTGTTTTTAATATTTGCTACTGTAATCATTTCTGTAATTATGATATGGAAGCTAGTGCTGCAAGCTGTTCCTGTGGATGGCTATTTCACTGAGTTCTAATGATGATATCTACTGAAAATTCTATCTGCAAAGGCTCTTCTAGCAAGTGCCTCCCTGGTGATATGAGGCAGATAAGCTTTATCAGTTGCTGTTAATGAGCTTGATTTATGATGTTGGTGGTTTAATCTGACAAGTTATTTTGGGTTTTAGACTTTTACATTCCAGCCTTTGGTATTCCTCCCCTCCCCCCACCATCTCTTGGGGGAAAAGAAAGAAACCTGTTAGAATCTAAAACCAACAGGGTAATATTATTCACATACCACATTTTCTTTTAAAAACTCTCTCCTAGGTGCAATGTCAAGTTGTGTAATACATAGTAAGAACAAGACACATGAAATTGTTAACTGAATAAAGACAAATTATTAATCATAGAATGGCCTTTATGTTTGCTCTGAGAGTTGCCTAAAATGCCACAATAAATGGGTTCATTACCAATTTTCACAAAGTGAGGTGATACCTCAGCAACTGCCGCTTCCCTGGTTGAGCTTGCTGCTCATTATTAGTTTATTCTGCTTGATTCATACTGTTGCCAGAAAATGCATATGTACACAGTGGGTAAGCACATCCCAAAAGGGCAAAAAAAAAAAAAAAAAAAAAAACAAGCCTTATATATAAATAAGGAGAGCAGTGGCCCACAGTGGTGTGATTTGTGGGTTCTCCAGTTGAGTTCACTTTTCCGCAAACCCATCCTACAAATGCCAGCCCAACTACCATGCTGTCAAATTCTACCATAGGAGCTTTGGAAACAATTTTGCTCTTTTTATCATCCTGCTAAAAATTCCAGTATTTTGGGAAACTAACACATGAAGTTTTCGCAGGTTTATTTATTTTTTTCTTTGCCCTCAAAGAATTATGTCAACCTGGCCAAAATGGAGTGGACTGTCTCCAGCTGTAGTGAATTCTTCTCCTTTGAGTTGTCAAAGTAAGAGGCTAGAGGAAATCTGTAAGCATTCAGGACTTTGGCATTTGGTCTCATTGGCATGAGACCACTAAATGGTATACATTTTTCTTCTAACTCCTAGTTTCTATCATTGCATCAGGCAAGGAATCTCTCTGAACCTTTGCCTTCCCTGTAAAGTTGACTGCCAAGGATTTCTTCATTCTCTGCAAGCTTTGTAATTCAACTCTTACTGTGTGAGAGAATAGGGTAGGCTCATATGCAGGAGAGGACATGAGAAGAGGATAAGAGAGAAAGGATCTTTGAAGAACTGCTTACTACCTTTATACAGGAGATGTTGGTTTGATTTTTCTTTGATGGATAATAATTCACCTGGAGTCATTAGAGCGTGGATGGCTATAGACTCCTCTGAGCTCAAAGGACAGTTTTTCTATCACCTGTTTGGCAGCTCTGGAGAGTGACATGCTATATGTCTTTGCCAACATTTGAAAGTCCTTTAAATGAGATGGAAATGACATCAACACAGGGAAGTCAGCTCTTGTGAGAAGCCCAGCTAAAGTTGGAAGTTTCCAAACTATTATCCACTCTTCTTGCTGCTGCCTTTTTTTTTTTTTTCTAATTGCTCCTTTATCGTAATCTGAAAAGTGAGCTGCAACCCAATTTCTGATCTTTTCTGCTGTCTTCTTCTTCATCCAATTTCCTATTTCCCTTTCTTCCTCTATGTCCTTCTCTGTATTTCTTTGTACACAGCTCTCTGGTTAAGGAGTAGATCATGGCACCAAAATGAGAGCATGCAGCATTTTCCCCTTGGGAATGATCAAGCCTGAGGTTCAATTGAAGACAGTTAAAAGAAACATTTTTTTCAGTGGGATGCCATTTCCACCATTCTTCCCCTAGAACAACACGTTGCTTTCTTTTTACGTTTCTTTACACACAAAATCTTTCTTATTTTTCATTCAGCTTTGTAAAATGCTGATGAGGGTATTGACCCAACTAAAAGCAGAGATAATTGGAGAAATTCATTTGAACGTTCACTTTCTATTCTCATTTGTGAGTTCCCTGTTTATTAAGAAAAGCAGTATTCTTCTGGCCTCTTGATTTTGTATCACTAGTAATTTTCTCCCCCAGTCTAACGATACTAAAACTGAAAAATGTTTTATGAGTTAGATCACTAACAATGACATCATTCGAACACTATCACCTAGGTAATGGAATAATTACCATAGCAACAGAGCCTTTATCTTTTAGTAGCTATAAAATTTTGACAGATGGGAGAGTCTGCAGATTTAAAGCAGGACATAAATGTAACATTTCTTAGTGGCCAAAGTCATAGTAATATCTTAGAAATTACTACCATTTCATAAAGATAAATTGAATGTGAGGTGTATATATTTCTATTTACTTCTGAACTTAATTTCACTTTTGAGTAAAAGAACATTTTCTTTGAAAAATTGAGATTAGATTATTAAATACAGGGACATTAACATAATGTTTAAAAATTATGAACTTTTAGGAGACTATAAAATTATTCTTATAAATTGAGTAGGGGTGCCTGGGTGGCTCCGCTAGTTAAGTATCTGCCTTCGGCTCAGGTCATGATCCCGTGGTCCAAGATCGAGCTCCACATTGGGCTCCCTGCTCAGCAGGAACCCTGCTTCTCCTTCTCCCTCTGCCTGCCACTGCTGCCCCTGCTTGTGTAAACTCTCTCTTTGTCAAATAAATTAATTAATTGAGTAAACATCTATGGTTCAAACTATAACTTCCATCAGATGAAAAACACTGTTAAATTATATTCTTCTTTAATTTTGACTTTACAAGTTTCAACTAACTTAAATCCTGGTTATGTTTGTGTCTGTGCATCTGAGTGTGTGTGTTTATGTTTTCCTCTCCTTCATACTTAAAGTGAATTTAATGTGCATTTTTTTAAGTGACACATCATCATATTGACAGTTTGAATTTATCACCTAGATAAAGGTGAGGCAGATCAAAAGGCCATTTATGTATTTCTTATTCCTCTACCAAAAAAATAAAGCCAAATGTGGATAATCAACTTAGTTTTTCATTCTTAATTCACTCATCTCTCAGAAAATTATTATTTAGTGGGAGAAGGGGGCCCAGTAAATTGTCTTTTATTGGACCTTTTCAAGCTTCCAAAAATACCACCAATTTCATTGCCAAAGAAGTACAGGGCATTAGAAGAGAGATTTGAACAAAAAGAGAATGCTTATTTTAGTTAAGTCTCTTTCCAGGGACTGAGGAATAAGTTCAGTAATAAGATCTTTGAGGCTTTGTTTTTACTAAGTAATATGTATATGTACATTTTAATATATTTATTAATGAAGGCCTTGAGAAAATCAGCATTAGTATATATTAATCTAACGATGTTTATAGGCAGCACTGATACTTTTAGGATTTTCTTTTCTGGCTCTTCAAATTCCCTAGAATTTTTGTAGTAACTTGAAGATTGATTATTAAGATTTTTCATGATATTAACACAAGAAGAGAATCTAGGTCTTATTAGCACACTTATTCTTAATCAGAAAATGATAATAAGATTGATTTAATTGGTCACAGCTAGAATCTACTATGTGTCTTTATGTCTTTATTGTTGTCCCTTAGAATAGAGAGAAGATCCCATTCAAATTCATTATAATGAATTGCTTTGTAGGATAATGTGGTGTGTGTGTGTGTGTGTATGTGTGTATGTGTATTAGAGATTTTTCTTTAGTTCTCTGACCACCTTTACAAACTGAATTATAACTTCTGCATTTGTTCAGGCAAGGAAATGAAGGTTCATTTTATTCATAGAGTACAGAGCTCTCCCATAAGAAGTCATGAGCAGATTGTAAAAATTAGACCTCAAGAGGTTACCTGAGAAATTGAAGTCTTTCGTTCCATGCTGACCTTGATACAAGGCTATAAAAAAGATAAAACATGGGCTTTCAAGTAAAAGAAACATATTTTAATATTTGGACCACAACTTACTGTCTATAAGGCCTTTTTTTTGTGTGTGCCTATAGTTTCTAGTTAGAAAACACAGAGAATCAGAATAATACCTACTTATTAGGATTGTTTGACAGTTATTTCATTTATAATAGGTGTAAAGTGTCTAGTAGTATCTGGCTCATAGTAGTTGTTCTCTAAATAGTGACTCCCTTCGACTTTATTTTTAGAGATTTTATTTATCTATTCGTGAGAGAGAGCACAAGCAGGGGAGGAGGAGAAGACTTCCCACTGAGTTGGGAGCCCGTCTCAGACCCTAGGATTACAACCTGAGCTGAAGGCAGATGCTTAACCAACTGAGCCACCCAGTCACCCCTATCTTTATTATTTATTATTTTATATTTTTAAATATTTTATTTATTTTAGAGAGAGAAAGAGAGAGTGGGCCTGGAGAGGTAGGGAGGTGGGAGAGAGAGAGTCTCAAGCAGATTCTGCACTGAGTGTAGACTTCGATGTGGGTCTCAATTCCATGACCCTGAAATCAAGACCTGAGCCAAAATTGAGTCAGTTGCTTAACTGACTGAGCTAATGAAGTCCTCCACACCTATATTGTTATAATTTTACAATCTCATGGTGCTAATTGTGATTAATGTGAAAATTGGGATGAGTTAAAGGAGGAAATGACCATTTGAAACCCAATCTGACATACCCACCTCCGGGACATGAATAACAATGGATGGCTAATGAACTAATACATGTCAGCCCCCCCTTGGTAAGATGTGCAAGTGAAATTCCCCTTAAGCTTATTTCTTAGGTCAGTAGGGAATATTAGGATTAGTTTCTTTATTTCAAGAAACCTTTCCCTAAAGAAATTATGGAAGATAAAACAAAAATTTCCCAATTAAAGTTGCTGTGGTTATACCTTTGGCAGGGATATTGCAAGTCCAGGAAGAGAAATGTACAGGTCCCAAGAATCAGGGTCCCCAGTACAGAGGACTGGGGAGACGAATTCTCAGGATGAAGGTAAAGAGAAGATTCAGGGTACCAGTTGTAAACTAGACCTAGAAAGCAACTAAACAAGATGGAACATGGGGATTGGAGGCCTCTAGAAGTTATGATTCAAAAGAAAAAAAAAGAAAAGTAGTAGAATTTAGAGATTACTTGATATTTGGCCATATTAACAATAGTTTCATAAATTTTACCTCTCCAAAATTAATACAACTCTTTTGAGAAGACCAGAAAGGGGACATGAGTATATAGTACTAGGCAGTTTATACAAGTTATCTATAAATGTTGAAAATTGATGACTAAAGAAATGTCAACATAAGCTTATTATTTATTTTATTTCAAAGAGACAGGTCTTAGGTTCATGAAAAAAGACATTTTGGGGTTCTTGAGAATTTACAGCTCCAAGGGGCAGTGAGAGAATTTACGATTGTACCTTTCTAAAGTGACTATTCTAAGATAAGGAAAGATGGTGCAAATACTTAAGAATAAACCTCTGTAAAGTATAGATAGATGAGACTGAGGATTGAATGAGAGAGAACTTGATTTCATCGGAGGCTAATAAAACATTGAAACCAAAACAGAAAAGAACTTACTGAAAAGGAAAATTCAGGCCGATATCATTCATGACTACTGAAGCAAAACTACTAAACAAAATATTAGCTATTATATAAGGAATACATTTTAAAACTATGGGCTTAGTCCTGGAAATGAATAGTTAAGTTTAGATTTAAGTATCTATTAATGTAATTTATCATAAAAACAGATTAAAAGAGAAAATCCACATGATCATTGCAATAGTTCTTAAAAAAAGAAAAAAGCATCCAATAGAATTTAACACCAATTCATCAGTAAAAAAGAAAAAACAAAATTAGAAAGCCACTAAGAGAAATTTTCATTTCCTAGTAGAGGATATTTACAAATTCTATGGGAATATCATAATAATGTAAACATTAGAAGCATATCTATCATTGTTAGCATCACATATAAAAGAATTATAAGAATAAGTATAAATAAAATGCTCATGAATTTTATGAAGAAAATTGTAAAACTTTATTAAAAGACATTAAAGATGACCTACATAAAAAAGAAATATCATGTTCATTAATAGTTTCAATATCACAGAAGTAGTATTTCTCGTTAAAGTAATCTATATGTTCAATAAAAATCCAAAGAAATTCTGACAGGGATTTTAATGAAATTGGACAAGCTGACTCTAAAAGTAATATGGAAAAAAGTCAAGAATAACAAGATTTTCTTAAAAAAGAATAGAGTAAGAGAGGGATCCCTGGATGGCGCAGCGGTTTGGCGCCTGCCTTTGGCCCAGGGCGTGATCCTGGAGACCCGGGATCGAATCCCACATCGGGCTCCCGGTGCATGGAGCCTGCTTCTCCCTCTGCCTGTGTCTCTGCCTCTCTCTCTCTCTCTCTCTCTCTGTATCTGTCATAAATAAATAAAATATTAAAAAAAAAAGAATAGAGTAAGAGGACTTGTTTTATAATAAATATTATTATTAACCTATTTTAATGAATAGAGGGAATACTGATAGAAGAGTAGATTAATAAAAAAAACAGAGTAGAAGGCCCAAAAGCATACTTCCCAAGTTTCCATATGTGGAAACTTGATCTATATAGTTCAATGGAGAAAAGATTTTGGAAATTGTTAGAGAATAATATAATACAGAGAGGTAAAATAAAATTTGCGATTTTATATAATACCCAGAACCAGTTTAAAATGTTTGCATACAGGCACCTGTTGGTTTATTCCGTTGAGCATCCAACTCTTGATTTCAGCTCAGGTCATGATCTCAGGGTCATGGGATTGAGCCCTATGTTCGGCTCTCTGTCCTTGGTGTGGAGCCTGCTTGTCCCTCTCCCTCTGCTCCTGCCCCTGCTCACTTGTTCTCTCTCAGATAGATAGATAGATAGATAGACAGACAAACAGACTTTTTAATTTTTTAAAGTGATTGTATAATCTAAATGTGAATCTTAGAATATAATTTAAGGAGTTATCTTTGTGATTTAAGGATTAATAAGAATTTCTGAACTAAGAAACAAAAAGCACAAAACATCAATAAAATGTGGTGAGCATAAGTGTATTAATTATCTTAGCCTATCAAAATACACCATTTAACAAGTAAAAAATATATATATATCTATTAGAAGAAGATATTTACAAAATCTAATTACCAAATGACTGGAATATAGAATATGTGAAGTGCTCCTCTAGATTTATGAGGAAAGGATTTAAAAAAAAATTAAAGATGGGGAAAATAGATTTATATTTTCTTATAAAGTTAGACATATGCTTATCATATTACTATATGATTCCTTGATATTTACTCAATAAAAATGAAAACTTAAGATCATATGCCACTTGATGGAATGAGTACTGGGTGTTATACTATATATTGGCAAATTGAATTTATCTAAAAAATTTTTTTTAAATCACATACCAAAAACTTGCAAGTGAGTATTCATAAACCAGAAATAACAGGAATGCCCTCCAGTGGGTGAATGGATAAACAAAATATGGCATATCCATTAAATGGAATACTACTCAACGATTAAGAGGAAAGAATTGTTGATATATGTAGCTACTTATTTTTTTTTATGTAGCTACTTAGATGGATCTCATAGACATTATATGAATGAAACAAAATCAAATCTCAAAAGGTTATATACTATGTGATTTAATTTTTGTAACATTCTCAAAATTGCAACATTATAGTGATAGAGAAAATATCCTTGGTTTCTAGGGATCACAGTTGTTGGAGGGAGACTGTAACTGCAAAGGCATAGCCCAAGGGAATTTCTCTGGGCTGATCAAACAGTTCTATATCCCTATAGTGGTAGTGATTAAACAAATCTATATTTCATAGAATCCCCCCCCCCACATACAAACACACATAAATGAATGCATAGAAAAACAAAATCTGAAGAAGATATGCAGTATATTTAGTATGGCACTGCCATTATGGAAGCCAGCTTGAAACATCTCCTACTGGCCAGATCTGGGATAATTCGAACATCAGAACAAAATAATGATAGTAACAGAATATGTCTTCCAAGAAACAGTAAGACAGAATTAGAAGTGCAATGGTTTATTGGAGGAAGTGTCTATGAAGGATAAAGGATAGAGAGAGACAGAAATAGGCAGGGAGAGCCCTGTATGCAATGGAAAACTGATTCCTGTGAAGGGGAGATGGGAGGAAGAAGGGAAGGTCTCAGACTATAGTGCACCTTTTAGAAAGTCTTGTCCAGACTGATGTCCAGCCCAAGAAAAGATTGCATATTTATAGGAATCTAGTATTGGGCATAAATGGCCCAACTATAGCACCTCCGCCATTCCTAGTCTTGACCAGGAGCAGCCCTAGGAGAGCATGGCTTTGGCATGAATGTGCAGGAGATCTAACGGCGCAGCAGCAGAAGGCTGCCAGGCATACACATCCTCAGAATCTTGTTAAATATCTTGTTAAATATCTTATTAAATATATTTTTAAATATCTTGTTAAATACCTGAATGGTACATTTGCATGATCACACAGAATATAATTCACTGAATTAAAGAGTCCATGAATTTTAGAATTTTATAAATAGATAAATGAAGAAAAACCCTTTATATATAGAAAATGACCATTGATAAATGGAAAAGAAAGTTACCACTTGGCCACCGTAATAGTAAAAATAGTAAAAACTGATGATTCAGGCTGGAACCATCAATGGATGCTAAAATTAATAACTAAAGCTTTCATGAGGTTTCATGCATATTTATGTAGCACTGTTGGTGGGAATGTAAGTTAGTAGAGCCACTATGGAAAATGGTATGGAGATTCCTCAAAATATTAAAATTAGAATGACTATATGATCCATCAGTCCCACTTCTTGGCATATATTCAAAAGAAGTAAAAACAGATTCTTGAAGAGATATCTGAGTTCCCATATATAAACAGGATATTATTCAGCCACAAGAAAGGACATCCTGCTGTGGACACCATGGATGGATCATGAGGTTATTATGCTAAGTGAAATAAGTCAGATAGAGAAAGACAAATATGCATAATATTACTTATATGTGGAATCTAAAAAAAGTCAAACTCAGAGAAACAGAGACTTAGAATAGTAGTTACCAGGAGCGGCAGATGGGGAGGAAAAAGACACATTCGTCGAAGAGTACACACTTTCAGTTATAAGATGAATAAGTCAGTGACCTAATGTACAGCACATTGATTATAGTTAATGATACCGTATTACATACTTGGAAGTGACTAAGAAAGTAGATTTTAAATGT
The DNA here is from genome assembly GCF_003254725.2 of Canis lupus dingo. NCBI lineage: Eukaryota > Metazoa > Chordata > Mammalia > Carnivora > Canidae > Canis > Canis lupus. Next base: position 52,059,119 of record NC_064252.1, on the reverse strand, counting down.
TCTCACTGCAAAAAAGAAATGGTAATTATGTCACATGATGCAGGTGTTAGCTAATGCTATGGTGGTAATCATTTTGTGTATCAAATCAACACATTGTAAACCTTAAACTTACACAGTGTTATATGTCAATTATGTCTCAGTAATGCTAGAAAAAAAGAAAAATACATTTTGCATATTGGGTGATTTTTTTATAATGTATGAAATGACGGCAGTAAGTTTTTGTTTAAAATGATCATGACGGGTGAACCACAGGTACTCTACCACACAGCAATATACATACATTTTAAAAATTCCAGTGCTTTGTTGCAGATAGAGACAGTTCTCTCTTCCAAGCAGATATAGCCTATTTAAGTTATAATTTGGACTGTTTATTGTCAGTATCCCAATACCTGTTGAACAAATTAAAATAACTAATAAGTAAAAGGGCATTTTGGATATCTAATACTAGAGCCATTATGAGATTAATTATCTTCCATGTATTAAAGAACTTGAAAGGGAAAAAAATACAGGTTGCTTCATAATAAAGACATACAGTTTAATGCAACACAGAAATAACAAAAGAAAAGAAGAGAGAAGTGTCAGCAGCTAGATGATGAATTTCATTTCCTCAGGATCTTTGCAGTTCCATGTTGGAGATCCCCCCCATCCCTAAGTATTTCTATTTTAGAATAACATATCTAGCAAGCTGATGTTTTCTTTTCCAGTTACTTTCACAATTATAATCACATTTCATGCTCACTAAAATGCTGTTAGAGTCTGAAGGCAAATTTAAGATTTATGATGAAATGAGAGAACAAGAATGTTGTAGTGGAAAGGAACTTTTGGCACTATTACCTACTCAACTGTTTTTTAGGTTATTTTTATGCAGTTATCACAATGAATAACATGGCTGTAGGCAAGATGAGCAGAAATGAAACCTTGAAATTAACGTAATCAAGCAGGCTATTTTATATTGCTGATTTTTATTTGCTTGAGCTCCTTGGAATCAGGTACAGGGAACTTGATATAATGGATATTCTGTTCTTAGGAAGGAGGAAAAAAAGGATTGATGGTGACAGATGATACCGACCAATTCTCTATAGCTCTAAGTGCCTAGATGTGTAGGTTTATTGTAATGTGCTCTCTGCCTAACTGCCAGGATATAAAATATTGCATTTTTTTTTCAGAAAGCATGATTGACCCTTGGCCGCTAAGAAGCAATCCTCCTCTCCTTTGATACTGTTAGGATCTGATTTTATATGTGAGACTGTAAGGTTTTGATGGCAAGAATGGTATGTTTGCCCTCCTTGTGCTCTCCACAGTACCTAGCACAAGGTCTTGTGAAAATAGGCAGTTATTCATGATCCACGATTGTTGAGTGAAACTATAGGCCATGATAAACTGGCCCCCAAATTATCTCTCAAGCCATTCTACCATACAATCTGTATGAAAGGAGGGAGGCCACTTCAAGCTTTGGTTCTCTAGTATTTGTTTCCTGAGGGAAATACTTGAGGAGCCCACTGTCACGTCTATGGAAATATTTCACAGATATTCACATACCTGGGATGCATAAGTGCCAGCGACTGAAAATAAATCCAGATAATAAAACTGGAAAAATGATAGGGGATTCTTGATGTGAGAAATATAACCCATATAGAAAAAAAGGGGGAGAAAGAGGCTAATAGAGGGATAATCTCAGTGTGTTAACAAATGGCAGAAAGGTAAAAAAAAAAAAAATCATCCCAGTTCTATGATAATATGGGCTGTGAGCTTACCCATGAGTCTTCAGGAAAGAAGACTGGGCGTTCAGTGGTCTACTAGGCAGATTTTATTTATTCATGGCCTTTTTGGGGAAAAGACAAAAAGTTATGAGCATAATTCCTTGGAATAGTACATAATTTATTGAGGGGTAAGACAGTAAGATATCAAGGAAGAAGTGGGGTGGACAGCAGGCATATTTCCTTTGGAAGAGTGCGGGATGCTACAATGTGTTATTTATAAAATGTCGTGTTGTCACATGAACAGACATCATCACATATGAAGAAGAATGGCATTTAGTCGTGATAACTCATCCTCTAAAAATGTAAATTGCAGAATTGCCATTTGGAAGTTCTGGTTGCAAAATAAGCACTTGTGTTATTTCCCGTTACTCTTTGATGTTCCACTAAAGGTCAGACATTCTTCAAGTACATTGAAGGAACCACTGAAATGAGGGCCACTATTCCCTTGCATAAGCACTTTTTTTTTTTTCTACTGGATGGATCTACTAATAATACACCTCTACATGTCTGTTTCCTACAACTGTGTCTTTGGTCACACTATTCCCCATAACTGGAATCTTCCCTTCTTCCTTGCCTTTACTTAAGCCTATAGCCATTTTTCATTATTGCGAATATTATCTTCTCACAGATATATATATATATATATATTATCTTTAAACTTTTTTTACTTGAATACATTCTTCACATCAGTGCTTTGGTATTTATCAGTGAAATTTATTGTGAGTTGTAACTCACTGCATTGTATTTCATTGTATTGTAATTTCTTTGTTGTTTTACAATGGATCTCAAGTGTTTTGAGGGAAATGGATTGCCTTCTGACACAGGCACATCAAGGTTACAGTCCCCTTAACTGTCCTGCTAAAAGATTGTAAAACAGGTTATTTCCAACATGTCTTTGCTAAGAGTATTCTCATGAGACTCAACTGTCAGGAAGTCACCTCCTAACTATAATTTTTCACTTATGTAGTATTCAGCCAACATCTGATGGTTACTTAGAGGGAAACTGTAGACCTTTGGATTTGGTGAGGTTACAGGCCAGAGCTACTGCTACCAACAGTTGTTGGTCAAGTCACTAGGCACACAGATAGGTGGGTAATTCAGAATCCTGGGTATGCTTCTCCCTAGCATTGACAGTGTTCACACAGTTAAATTAAAGTCTTGAGAAAAAGCAAACATGATAGTATGCTTTTAAGATATTCTTATCTAAATGGGAAATGAAGTTATTTCACGCATTTGAATATATTTGCATGCAGAAAAAGAGCTGCTGAGGAAGACAAGCAAGCTCCAAGAAGCTTGGTGAATAAGTTTTTACGGTTAGTGAATGTTTTACTGAATATTGATTATTAATTAATTAATCCATTCTTTTTATTCCCTATTGAGTTGATTTCCCACTATGCGCCAGCTATTGAGCTAAACATAAATGAAGTTAAATTTTGGAGTTAAACTGCCAAAATTAAATTGTGTTTGTATAATATCTAACCAGTGTGGGTATTAGCAAGTGTCTTAACTTCTTTAAATCTCAGTTTCCCTGTGAAATGGAAATATCTCAGTAATCAGCTCATATGATTAATTTGAGCATGCCACAAATTAATCCCAAATTAATCTGAAGTAATATTTTATAATGTGTGTGGTGTTTGTAAGTACTTAATAAAATAGGTATTTTTTTATTATTACTATTTTTCTTATCGTTGACTTGTATGTTGTTATTCCTGCTAGGATTATCATTAACCTAGATTTTCTGTGGATCTATCCATAAACTTCTTTAAATACCAAGTATTAATGGGGCCATATTACCAAAATTAAGTACTGAAAAGAGTTTATTATTGGTCTTTCAGCAGTTTTAACTACAGTCTTAGTATCTATGTTGGAAATGCATAAATTTAATTACATTAGATATAATGGATATTGTTTTGGTTATGTGGAAATAAAGACTAAACAAATGAGAAAACCCAAAGCTGTTAATTCAGAGTTTGCTGTAGCAAGGGAGTCACACTCCACCGCTTATGTTTTGGCAGAGACTCAGGCAGAGAATGGGCAAACTTTACAATGACAAAACAGGAAGGCTTCATGTGTGTCCTGTTGGGAGTCTGTTGCAGTGGAGAAGCTGTAACGGCACCACCTAGAAGCAGGGCATCTTATGTGAGTGGTGAGCGTACACACTTGGCTTTCTCTGGATGGTTCTCAATTTGAGGTTGGAACAAAAATTTGGAAAGTTGTCAAATCATAACCATTTGGGGCTGATTGTTAGAGGGGTTATTACTTCTTGGATTGCTCCTAGAGATACTCATGTAACTTCCTACAAATCTCACTTATAGAGAGCTGGCTTTATAGTCTGGTTGTTGTAGATAACAGGTTAGTTTTGCAGACAGCTTCCTATAAGCTGTGGGTCAGAGTTCTGTTTTTATATATGGTCTCATCATCCATTTACATATTCAGCCTCTCAGAAGTGTAGAGTCCAGAACTAGAGCACATACCTTACTAATATGTGACTTTCGGCAAACTAGTAAATCTCTCTATGCTTCAGTTCCTTAAGCTGTCAAATGGAATCAAAATAGTTATTGACATATGGAGTTATTTTAATAACTAAATGAGTTAACATAGGTAGAGCCCTCAAAACAGTGCCTAGGACTAAGTATTAGGTTTTAATTCTATTATTTAATTGATAGAATAGAGGAACATCTCTTGGATGTAATTCGTAGGATATTACATTTCTTCAACTGCCTCTTAAATTACAGTGGTATCATTTTGCACCAATACAAGTTCTACTTTCACTTAAGGTACAGTATTATCTCAGGTAAATTCCCACTAAAGAAAAAATATATTTCCTTAAAAGCTATGCAGATTGTCAGCTCTTCACTATTTTTTTAGCTGTGATCTAGAAATGCACTCTAGTGGGTGGGTGGAACATATTTCACGAACCCATCCACTCTGGTCATACAACTTGCTTTTGCTAAAGAAATACTTGTGGACAAAATATGAGCAGAGGCCTTAAATGTATTTGCACAGTTTGACTTCCTCTCTTGTGTTCCTGTCATTGTCACGAGATAGGCATGTCCCTGAAAGCTACTCTCCCTTTAGCCTGAGTCCCGAGCAAGTTAGGTGAAGCAGGTCTGAACCCTCCGGGGACCTAGAGTCAAGCCCAGTCTACCCTGAAGCAGAACCTCAGCTGATCCTCAGATCTGTAAGGAAGATGAATGCTCACAGTTGCAAGCCAATGGGTTCAGGGAGTAGTTTGTTATGCAGCATTACTACAACAATAACAGCCTAACAGAGAGGAAATGATAGGTTAAATCTTTCACTCACAATTTTGTCATTACTGGATAAAATGAGCCCTTTGTCTCTAATGAGTCTTGAGGAATCGAGACAGAAAAATGTAATAGTTCGATAAGGCACAAGTGATTGGAAAAGTTGGGGTTTATGAGGCACTCGCAGCATGATATACTGCTAACTGAGGCTAGTAGAGGATCGAGCATTCTGAGGCCATTAGGTGCACAGAGGGAGGAGTTATATTGAGAGTCTGAGCAAAAGAATACAAAGGGAGGAAGTGAATGTATATTTCGCTTCATTGTTTTATATAAGTAAAATGAAAGTTATTTTATGTCCCCAAAGTGAGTAGTCCCTAACTGCAGGGAGAAACCTGTGCTTAGAATAAAAATTATTCATGGTTAATAATAATAAATTAGAAAAACATACACTTTTGAAAAAAATCTCCAATCATTTTTTAGAAGAAAGTCAACCAATTGTTTCAGGCTGGTCATCAGCATTTCATATTTATGAGTACACAAAAGCATGGTCTTTAGAAATCCTGTATGTATTTGAGCTGCTTTTGCAGTTCTGGTATTAGAATACATTTTAATTCCATGCAACTCCTGATGATCTTGTTTAGAATAACAACCTTTGCCGTGGATCCTGTCAGCATGATGCAGCTAGCTCTTATGTTTCTGTGTCACATGTAGATAAAGCTTCAGAATATATGCAGACAGAAACATTATTTTCTTGGCAATGCAGAACCACTGCCATATGCTGCAAACCAGGTAAGGTGTGCAGTATTATTCATAATTACCTTTATTCATCAGAATTCTCTGGATTTCAGAGAAATGCGGCGGTCACATTTACCCACTGGGTGGGCCTGGCTGTACTCTCACCAATCCTAATGCAGTATATTTCTCTTAACTATTGTTTTTATTTAGCAAAGCAATAGGCTCAATGAATTCACTGTCTGTACAGTGTAGGGCTTAAAATAAAATTTGCATTGTTCTCCTACTTACTGCAGACAAAGGAACATTAATAAAAGTGAGAAAATGAAAAGGTATATGCCAATAAGGATTAGTCATAATTACAATAAAGTGAGTTCATTTGTCAGAAAGAAATCAAATGCTTTCTGTAATAATGGCTAGAAGTAGAAATACTATCCACCAAAAGTGTACCAAAATTCTTTCATGCCCATATTAACCTCTATTTAGCTTACCGTTTCTTTCCATCTATCTTCAATGCTTCTTTGGAAAAGAATTTATAAACAAGTCTACTTTATGGTCCCAATGAGAGATAGAAGCTTTATATGTTGCTATTTAAGCTTTAGCAAAATACTATTATTTTTAATCACAGGGAATGAAACTAAACTGATGGTGCTCCAGGTAACTATGTAGAATTACTGGGTTCAGTGTTCCTGGGGAGACAGACCTTCCTAGCATATTTTCAATTAGTACAAGCGGTGGTTGCCCACATTGATTGTCATACCTGAGTACCATCCATTAGTATAATCTTTTTCATGATTTTCTAATAAAACATTAGCAAAAGCACATCAAATCTGTACCTCAGATTTAGGTGTTTTAAGCAAAACCATCTGATAATATTGAGCATATTTTCTCCCATCTCCCCATATTCCATAAATATATTTATGGAATATATATATATGGAATATATATGAATATATATATTCCATATATATATGCATATTTTGGATCATGTAGGTACATGTATTATACATTCAGGGATACACTGGTTGTCTGTTCCTGGTCACTACTTACCTTACATGATTGACCTATAATCGATACTGTTCTATATGTTCTATATTTTCAAAAGACTGTAGTCCTAGTAGTGGGAAACTATGCTAGTGTTATTTTCTTTTTCATAGATTTTTCCTCTATTGCCTGGGTTATTTTCACAAGTAAGAATATATTTTTCAAACGGACAAAGTAATAACCTATTTCTATATTTAGAACACTAACTTTTTCAAGACTAAAGTAAAAAATGATATAATACTGGCCCTTAAATGCTACACACAAATAATCTGATGATTTTTTTTTCAAGTTTTTATTTAAATTCCAATTAGTTATTATACAGAGTAATATTAGTTTCAGGCTTGGAGTTTTATGATTCAAAACTTACATACAGCACCCACTGCTCATCGCAAGTGCCCTCCTTAATTCCTATCACCTATTTAACCCATCACCCCACCTACCTCCCCTCTGTCTGATGATTTATTTTTAAATCAAACTAGTACTTTAAATGTGAATAGCAGGTGGGCTCCTGGGTGGCTCAGTTGGTTAAGCATCTGCCTTCTGCTCAGGTCATGATCCCAGTGTCCTGGGATCGCTCCCTGACGGGCTCCCTGCTCAGCCAGAAGCCTGCTTCTCCCTTTTCCTCTGCCCCCTACTCGAGCTCAAGTTCTCTCTCTGTTTCCATCTCTTAAATAAATAAACAAAATCTTAAAAAATAATCATAAATACAAATTTTAACAGCAGAAATATACAAAAAAATTTAAAAATGCTCTACCATCACCTACCTCCAAAGATAACCACTGGTATCACTACTTCTCATATATAGAAGTCTAGAAAATAGTTCTCTATATATTCCATTACATATGTGTATCTGAGTGTATGGACTGTGTTTTCACTTCAAAGTATCTTAGAAATGTTCACATAATGCACGTAGGGTTGTAGTGTGTATTTTTCTCAAACGCACAGTATATCCTTAGTGATGCTCATTTAGGTTGTTTCTAATTTTTACCCATTATGGACATTTAGGTAGTCCTAGTTCCACAAACTGTGCTAAAGTAAATCTCCCTGTTTATTTCTTTTGAGATCATTTGTCAACCATTTTGCAGTCATCTTACTAGCTATGGAGCCCTGAGCTAAATGGATATGTATTAAAATGTTTTATAGATATTGCCAGAATGGCTTCTAAAACGGTTACACCAATTTACAATGCCTTCAACAAGGGACACGTAGGGACGCCTGGGTGGCTCAGTGGTTGAGCATCTGCCTTTGGCTTAGGTTGTGATCCTGGGGTGCTGGGGTCAAGTCCTGCATCAGGCTCCCTACAGGGAGCCTGCTTCTCTCTCTGCCTATGTCTCTGTATCGCTCTCTGTCTCTCGTGAATGAATGAATAAATAAAATCTTTAAAACAAAACAGTGCACACTTACCTATATCCCGCCTAACACTAGCCTTATAAAATTTTTATATTTTTGACAATTTTAAAGGCAGACAGTATCCCAAATCATTTTGATTTTGTTTAAAATAGTAGTTGAGCACATTCTTATGTTTATTGGCCTTTTGTATTTATTTTAGATGAACTCAGTGGTCATTTGTTTTCTTTTATAAATTGAGTTTTATTGATTTCTAAAAGTTATTTTCATTTTGGAATTAAGAAGGAAGAAAGGATGGAAGGAAGGAGGAATGGAAAAAATGAATTCACAAAGAATGTACTTTTCAAACACAGTATCTTACCACAAGCTGATATGCAAAGTCCCTCTAGTATAGACGTGTTTTGAATGTGTGCTATGTAGAAAACACAGTGCTAGGTGTTAAAGGGTTAACGTAGAAAGATAAATCAGAAATCTATATAAATCATCAAGAAGAGTGAGAATTTGTTTATTGCTTTAAAAGAGCTGGGCCTCAGGAGCAATATGCCTGAGAATTTTATATATCCTTTGAGTATGGTATTCCTTTAAAAAAGAAATAATGACTTTCCCTTTATGCTACACTGTATTATTGTTCAAATTATTCACTACCTCTCCCTGGGATGGCTGATACTTCCATTGTTCATTGTCAGCGGGCTTGACCCTGTGACCTGCAGAGCCTCACCCTGAAATATTTAGGTTGATTTAGGGTGGTGCCACTAGAAAAGAAACAGAATTAGGTGGAAAAACAAAAACAGAATACTATTCATTCTTACATGGCTTTATGCATTGGATAGAAATTTTAGCCTAATAAAAATTCTGAAAATTTCCCGAACTGGATCTTTCAGACACAGTGTCTACCATCTGGGGCATTTCTTTGAAAACATCTGGATAGTGATTAAATATCATCGTAGCTTCCAAGTAAACATCTCCTATCATATATATATATGCAACCTTAGAGTAGAATTACAATCAATTTCAAAAGACAATAAAATTAACAATTCCTAAACAACAATTGCTTAGGGTTATGAAATTAAGTAACCATAAGCTTCATATTTTTTACTTTAACCCAGATGCAGCATTATGAATGTATACATAATATCCAATCATGTGCTTTGAGAAAGGTTTTTTCTTGAATCATTATTTTTTACTTAAGACTAACTACAGTCATGCTTTTTGTTGCTGGTTTTGGCTTCTTGGGGGGTGTGTGTGTGTGTGTGTGTGAGTGAGTGTTGTTAGGAATTTGATTCACTGCTTTGAGTTGTGTCCAGGTTGTCAGGCTTTAAAAGTTGTGTCCTGCTTGCAATCTGTAACTTCTCTCTTCTTGCTTGCTTACTTCTTTCCTTCCTTTTGTGGTGTTAGTTGACAACCCACCATGTGCCGTGGACTACACCAAGCATCAGGGATACAGCAGTGAACAGAACAGACAAATCCCTGCTTTCTGGAAGCTTCCACTGCTTTAGAAAAAAAAATGTACATACAAACATGTAGCATAATGACAGATAGTAACTCCAAAAAAATAAATAAATAAATAAAGCTAAACAGTAAAGGTGAAGTGGCATTTTAGTTGGAATATTGAGGGAATATGTCATTTGAGTAGAGACTTGAATGAGGTGAAGAAGTGAGCCAAGCAAATTCATGAGGGCAAATTGACTCACAGCAGCACAGAGGCTGAGAGGTCAGAGAGTGCTTGTGTGGGTTGGAGGAATCAAGGAAGCCATTGTTGCTTAAAAGAGAGTGAGCGTGAGATTGGAGGAGGTACAGTCAAAAACAGAATTTGAGATCATAACACATAAAGCTTGTTTTATTGAAATCAAAAAGTTTGTAGGTTGGGCCAAGGGCCTGTATCTTCTAGGTGTGATGAGAAACCGATAAAAGGTTCTGAGCAGGAATAATAACACCTGACTTGTTTTAAAATGCTAGGTGTATGAACTCCTAGCCCTAGGACATCTGTCAGGTTGCTTAATTGCTTTCAGTCTCAGTTTGTTTGTAGAAATGGGTTAATTATAATAATTCTATAGAGATATAAAGATTTTACAAAAGTGGGGCACCTGAGTGGCTCAGTTGGTTAAGTGCCTTCTACTCATGTCATGATCCCAGGATTGACCCCCATATAGGGGGAGGGTTGCTCTCAGCAGCAAGTCTGCTTCTCTCTCCCCCTGCCCCTCCCCCAGCCCATATGCGCTCTCTCCCTTTCTCTCAAAGAAATAAATAAAATATTTTTTTAAAAAAAGATTTTACAAAAGGTCATTTGTGTAATGCTCTTAGCACAATGATACATAGCGAATGCTCAAAAAATATTCTTTATAGTTTTCGTTGTTAGTATTGTTGAATAATCATCATTATTAGGAAGTGAGCCTACTAAAAGCCTCAAGAGGGAAAAAGACAATTATTAGAGGATGTAGCTCTTTAAAGTGCATGAAGATTGAGAAACTGTTGGACTGTATGAGAGAAAGTAATCTCTCGGGGCAACTGGGTGGCTCACTCAGTTGAGCGTCTGCCTTCAGCTCAGGTTATGATCTCAGGGTCCTGGGATCAAGCCCCACATCAGGTCCCCTGCTCAGCGGGTGTTTGCTTCTCCTTCTCCTTTTGCTGCTCCCCCTGCTTGTGCTCTCTCTCTCTCTCTCTCTCAAATAGATCAATAGATTAATTAATTAAATAATCTTTAAGAAAAAAAAAGAAAGTAATCTCTAGTTGTTGAAATAATAATTTCAAAAAAGGGTTGAAGGCATTGGTCAAATTAAAAATTTACTTCTTTTGCATCGGATTTTACTTTTATTACATTTGCTTATCGTTTAAAAAAAAACACTTTAGTAGTGCAAAAGCCAAGTGGAGTAATATGTGATCTTTGACATAACTCTCATAACACATTTAGTAGTATTGTTTAATTGACTGCCGAAGTGTTAAAAACGGGAATACGTGTGAAGCAATTAACCAAAAATATGTGATTACTTGCCCTCACATGGTCCTGAAATTAGTGTACTGAATGCTGTTTTAGTTAGATATGTTTCTCTCACTTTATTTGTTAAACTTTTTATCAAAATAAATTTGATGATAGTCAGTGAATTATGAAAATGGAATTTTCTTTACAGCTCCTGTTGATAAAGTCAGTTTTATTTATTGCTTTTTAAATTCAGATTCTAACATTTATTTTATGTTTAAAACTATAGATCAGCCAAGAGTAATAAATTTAGAGAATGCATACTACTGCTGAATAATTTAGTGGGTTGAAAGCCTTTCCTCATGTTTCTATGAAGACCAATTAGAAAAAAATGGAATTCCTTTTTAGCTATGTTGTACATTATTGTGATACTGTCTGGAGCCAAGCTGGGCTGTTAGGTTGTCCGTAGAAGTTTTATACAAAATTAAAATGTAAGTAGCTTGAAGTAGGATCATAATGCTTTTAAATATCTGGATTTGATGAGTGGGAGCTGTGTGGGAGGAAGGGGGAGGGGGTAGTTTAGAAGAGCAGATTGATAGGAAAGCCCATTAGCTGAAATTAGCTTGTAATAGGCTGAAAGAGGTTGCATACCCAGAGTCATCTGGCCAGCGCATCATGCAGCCAGTTTAAATGACCATTTGAAATGTCAGAGGAACATGATCTCAGCCAGAGAAGACTTTTACTGATTTCCAGAGGTACCAGTTCCCAATGGAAGCCACATGGGAAAATGAACAATGGCTAACACCTAGCCAGAGTATGTCAACATGTTGATCAATAAAGATGTCTTTCATTACAGTGTTACTAGTTATTTTTAGTATTACCAAGCATACCAAGGGAAACTCATATTTACTACTTCTTTTATTTTTTGAGATTTACACATTAGGGAAATAGAAAGTTCAACTGACTTAAACACACACACACACACACACACACACACACACACACACACCCCTACCCTCAGTTTACGTATGAATATGTGTGCCTTTGCTGGGTCTGCTCTTCAAGCCCAACGTAGTTGAAAGAACTCATAGTAGGGTTCAAATCCTACTCCTTCCGATATCTAAAATATGTCTACATTTTGTTTAAGGGAAAGTAAAAAGGCAGTGAATTGAAAGCTAATATTTGCTACAGTAATAGAATATATAGACAAATCTCTCATATATGTATATTTGATGTTTTTGTAGGAAAAAAACTGTATGTTTTTTGAAAATCAAATATTTTTAACTCTTTAAGGTTTATTGAGATGTTTGGGTTTTTTTTAATGTTCCAGTATAATTAACATACAGTGTTACATTAGTCTCAAGTGTACAATATACTGATTCAGCGCTTACACATTTTAGTGCTCATCATGATAGGGTGAACCTTTAATCCCCTTCCCCATGTTCACCCATCCCCCACACCTCCCTTGTGGTAACCATCCATTTGTTCCCTATGGTTAAGAGTCTGGTTTTTGATTTGTCTCTTTTTTTTTCCCCCTTGTTCATGTCTTTTTCTTAAATTACACAAATGAGTGAAATCATATGGTATTTGTCTTTCTCGGACTTACCTCACTTAGCATTATTCTCTCTGGATTTCTCCAAGTTGTTGCAAATGGCAAGACTTCATTCTTTTTTAGGGCTGAGTAATACTCCATTATACATCTTTACCACTTCTTCTTTATCCATTCATCTATCAATGGTCACTCAGGTTGCTTCCATAATTAGTGGCTAATTGTGAATAATGCTTCAATAAACATAGGGTACATATATCTTTTCAAATTAGTGTTCTTGTATTCTTTGGGTAAATACCCAGTATTGGAATACTGGATAATGTGGTAATTCTATTTTTAATTTTTTTGAGGAAGATCCACACCGTTTTCCATAGTGGCTGTGCCAGTTTGCATTCCCACCAACAATTCATGAAGGTTCCTTTTTCTCCACATCCTCACCAACGCTTGTTTCTTGTGTTTTTCATTTTAGCCATTCTGACTTGTAAGGCCATATTTCATTGTAGTTTTAATTTGCATTTCCCTGATGATGAGTGATGTCAAGCATTTTTCCATATATCTGTTGGCCATCTGGAGGTCTTTGGAGAAATGTCTGTTCGGGTCTTCTGCCCAGTTTTTAATTGGATTATTTCATTTTTTGGTGGTGAGTTGTATAAATTCTTTATATATTTTTGGTACTAACCTTTCATTGGATATGTCATTTGCTAATATCTTCTCCCATTCAGTAAACTAGCTTTCAGTTTTGTTGTTTGCTTCCTTTGCAATGTAAAAGCTTTTTATTTTGATATAGTCTCAAAAGTATATTTTTGCTTTTGTTTCCCTTTCTTTAGGAGACATATCTAGAATAATGTTGCTATACCCCACATCAAAAAAATTACTGCCTGTGCTCTGTTCTAGAATTTTTATAGTTTCAGGTCTCATATTTAAGTCCTTAATCCATTTTGAGTTTATTTTTGTATATGTTGTAAGAAAGTGATCCAGTTTCATTTTTTGCATGTAGTTGCCCAGTTTTTCTTGACATCATTTATTGAAGAGACTAATTGACCATATAATTGTGGTTATTTCTGGGTTCTCTATCCTGTTCCATTAATCTATGTGTCTATTTTTATGTCAGTACTGTACTGTTTTGATATCTAAAAGTTTGTAGCATATCTTAAAATCTGGGACTGTGGTACCTTCTGTTTTGTTCTTCTTTTTCATGATTACTTTGGCTGTTTGGGGGCTTTTGTGGTTCTATACAAATTTTAGGATTATTCTAGTTCTGTGAAAAGTACTGTTGCTGGGCTGCCACCTGGTTGGCTCAGTCAGTTTAATGTCTGCCTTTGGCTCAGGTCATGATCCCAGGGTCCTGGGATAGAGCCCTTCTCCTGGCTTCCTGCTCAGTGGGGACCCTGCTTCTCCCTCTCCCTCTGCCTGCTGCTCCCCCTGCTTTTGCTCACTTCCTCTTTCTCTCTCTCTCTTGCTCTCTTTCTCTCTGTCAAATAAATAGGGACTCCTGGGTAGCTCAGAGCATCTGCCTTTGGCTCAGGGCATGATCCCAGGGTCCCGGGATTGAGTCCCACATCAGAATCCCCATTGGAAGCCTGCTTCTCCCTCTGCCTATGTCTCTGCCTCTCTCTCTCTGTGTCTCTCATGGATAAATAAATAAAATTTATCAATTAATCAATAAATAAAATCTTTTAAAAATGCTTTTGGTATTTTAATAGGCAATGAATTAAATCCACAGACTGTTTTGTATATTATGGACATTTTAACAAAATTTGTTCTTCCAATCCGTGATCATGATATATTTTTCCATTTACTTGCATTATCTTCAATTTATTTCAATATTTCTTAGTTTTCAGAATATAGATCTTTCACCTCTTTTGTTAAATTTATTCTTAGCTATTTTATTACTTTGGGAGCAATTATAAATGGGATTGTTTTTTAATTTCTCTTTCTGCTACTTCATTATTACTATATAGAAATGCAATGATTTCTGTATATTGGTTTTGTATCTTGTGACCTGACTGAATTCATTTATCAGTTCTAGCATTTTCTCAGAGTCTCGAGGTTTTTTTTTTTTAAGATTTTATTTATTTATGAGAGACACAGAGAGAGAGAGAGAGAGAGAGAGAGGCAGAGACACAGGCAGAGGGAGAAGCAGGCTCCATGCAGGGAGCCGGATGTGAGACTCGATCCTGGGTCTCCAGGATCAGGCCCTGGGCCAAAGGCAGTGCTAAACCACTGAGCCACTGGGGCTGCCCTTGAGGGTTTTCTATACGTAGTCTCATATCATCTGTGAATAGTGAAATTTTTACTTCTTCCTCACCAATTTGAATGACTTTTTTTTTCCTTTTTCCTGTCTGATTGCTGTGGCTAGGATTTTCAGTACTATGTTGAATAAAAGTAGTAAGAGTTGACATCCTTGTCTTGCCCTGACCTTAGGGAGAAAACTCAGTTCTTCTCCATTGACTATGATATTTTCTATAGGTTATTCATCTACGGTCTTCATTATGTTGAGGTATGCTCCCTCTAAACCTACTTAGTTGAGGGTTTTTACCATGAATGGATGTTATACTGTGTTAAATGTTTTTTCTGCATCTAATGAAATGACTGTATGGTTTTTATCCTTTCTCTCTTTGATGTGATGTATCACATTTATTGAAATGCAAATATTGAACTGCCCTTGTATTCCAGCAATAAATTCCATTTGATCATGATGAATGCTTTTTTTTTAATGCATTACTATATTCAGTTTGCTAATATTTTGTTAAGGATTTTTGCATCTGTGTTCATCAGAGATATTGACCTGTAGTTCTCTTTTACTTGGAGTGTACTTACTTTGTCTGGTTTTAGTATCAGGGTAATGCTGGCCTCATAGAATGAATTTGGAAGCATCCCTTCCTCTTACTTTTTGAAATAGTTTGAGAATAGGTATTAATTTTCTTTGAATGTTCGTTAGAGTTTACCTGTCAAATCTTCTGTTTGGAGTTTTTTGTTTATTGATTTAATTTCCTTGCTGGTAATCAGTCTGTTAAAAATTTCTATTTCTTCTTGATTTGGTTTTGGGAATGTTTTTAGAAATTTTCCATTATGGGATCCCTGGGTGGCGCAGCGGTTTAGCGCCTGCCTTTGGCCCAGGGCGCGATCCTGGAGACCCGGGATCGAATCCCACGTCGGGCTCTCGGTGCATGGAGCCTGCTTCTCCCTCTGCCTGTGTCTCTGCCTCTCTCTCTCTCTCTGTGTGACTATCATAAATAAATTAAAAAAATTTAAAAAAAAAAAAGAAAATTTCCATTTCTTCGAGGTTGTCTGATTTGTTGGCATATAATTTTTCATAATATTCTCTTACAACCCCTGTATTTCTGTCAGTTGTTATTTCTCCTCTTTTATTATTGATTTTGTTTGAGTCTTTTGTGCATGTATGAGTTCGTAGCCTAAACCTGATGGCTAAAGGTTTATCAATTTTTTTGTTTTTTTTTTAAAGAACCAGCTCCTGGTTTCATTGATCACTTCTTTTCTTTCTTCAAGTTTCTATTTTGTTTCTGTTCTAATCTTTGCTATTTTGTTCTTTCCACTGGTTGGGGGTTTGTTTGTTCTTTTTCTAGCTCCTTTAGGTGAAAGGTTAGGTTGTTTATTTGCATTTTTCTTCTCCTTAGGCTAGGCCTGCATTGCTACAAACTTCCCTCTTAGAACTGCTTTTGCTGCATCCCAAGGATTTTGGATTGTTATGTTTTAACTTTCATTTGTTTCCATTTTAATTTCCTCTTTGATTTATTGGTTGAGCCATTCATTGTTTAATACCATGTTATTTAACCTCCATGTATTCTGTTCTTTCGAGAATTTTCTTGTGATTGATCTCTAGTTTCATAGTGTTTTGGAAATAATACACAGTATGACCTCAATATTTTTGACTTTATTAAGACTTGTGGTCGAATATGTGATTTATTCTGGAAAATGCTCTATATGCACTTGAAAACAATGTGTATTCTGCTGTTTTAGGATGGAATGTTCTGAATATATCTGTTAGATCCATCTAGTCCAATATGTCATTCAAGACCACTGTTTCTTGCTGATTTTTTGTTTGGATGATACATTATTGAGGCTTTAAGTGTCCCCTACTACTTTTTGTTATTACTATTGATTACTTCCTTTATGTTTTTTAATAGCCGCTTTATGTATTTGGGTGCTCCCATGTTGAGTACATATTTGCAATTGTTAGATCTTCTTGCTGGATTGTTACTTTCATTTTATAGCATCCTTCTTTGTCTCTTGTTATAATCTTTATTTTAATGTCTATTTTGTCTAGTACAAGTATTGCCACCTCAGCTTTCTTTACACTTGCATTTGCATGAAAAATGCTTTTCCATCCCTTTACTTTCAATCTACATGTGTCGCCAGTCTCTTGTAGGCAACATATAAGTAGGTCTTGGTTTTTTATTCATTCTGTCACACTGTATCTTTTTTTAAAATTTTATTTTATTTATTTATTCATGAGAGACACACAGAGAGACAGAGACACGGGCAGAGGGAGAAGCAGGCTCCATGCAGGGAGTCTGACACGGGACTCGATCCTGGGACTCCAGGATCACGCCCTGGGCTGAAGGCTGAGCCACCCAGGCTGCTGAGCCACCCAGGCTGCCCGATCACATTGTATCTTTTAATTGGAGCATTTAGTCCATTTATATTCAAAGTGCCCATTGCCATTTTGTTATTTGTTTATGGTTGCTTTTGTAGGCTTCTCTGTTCCTTTCTTCCTTCTCTGTTCCTGTTCTCTCCTCTACTGTGATTTGCTGACTTTCTTTAGTGATATACTTGGATTTTTTCCTCTTTATTTTTTGCGTATCTGTGACTGGTTTTTGATTTGTGGTTACCATTAGGTTTGTATACAACGTCCTGCTCAACGTCCTGCTCATATAACATTCTATATTAAGTTGATGGCCACTTAAGTTTGAATCTCTTCCTTGCTTCCTCCTCCACCCCCCTCCCATTTTAGGTATATGGTGTCATAATTAGTATCCTTTTATTTTGTAAAACTTTTGACTAATTTTTATAGATATACTTAATATTACTGTTTTTGTGCTTCCTACTTTTTTTTCTCCATCTTATGGTCTTTCCTTTCTATTCAAAGAGTCCTCTTTAACATTTCCTATAGGGCTGGTTTAGTGGTCATGAATTCCTTTAACTTTTGTTTGTCTGAGAAACTCTTATTTCTCCTTCTGTTCTGAATGATAGCCTTGCTGGATAGACTATTCCTGGCTGCAGGATTTTTTTTTTCTTTCAGCACTTTGAATATGTCATGTCACTCTCTCCTGGCCTGCAGTTTCTGCTAAAAATCATCTGATAGCCTTGTGGGGTTTCCCCTATATGCAATTGTTTTCTTGTTTTCTGCTGATTTTTAATTTTTTCATCACTACTTTTTGCCATTTTAATTACTATGTGTCTCAGTGTGGACCTTGGGTTGAATTTGTTGGAGGCTTTCTATGCCTCCTGGATCTGAATTTGTTTCTAGGAAATTTGCAGCTATTATTAATACAAATAAATTTTCTGTTCCCTTTTCTCTCTCTTTTTCTTCTGGTATCTGTATTAATGTAAATGTTGTTTTGCCTGAAACTGTTGCTGAATTTCCTAAGTCCATTTTCATTTATTACTACATTTTTCTCTTGTTTAGTTTGATTGCTTTCCATTACTTTGTCTTCCAGATTGCTGATAGGTTCTTCTGCTTCCTCTAGTCTGCTCTTTATATTTATTTATTTATGTTTAGTGTATTTTTAATTTAAGTTATTGTGTTCTTCATCTTGATTGATTCTTTTTTATATTTTCTGTCTCTTTGTTAAGGGTCTCACTGATGCCCTCCACTCTTTTCTCAGGTCCAGTGCATATCTTTATGATCAATACTTTTAATTCTCTATTGGGTATATTACTTATTTCTGTTTTTGCCTAGGCCTCTTGCTATGTTTTTGTCCTGTTCTTTCATTTGGGATATATTCCTCTGTCTCCTCATTTTGTCTGACTCTTTTTATCTGTTGCTATGTGTTAGGAAAGTCAGCTTATGTCTCCTGCTCTTGAGAATAGTAGTTTTGTGAAGAAGAGGTCCTATAGGGCCCTGCAATGCAATGTCCCATGTTCACCAGAACCTAGTTCTTTGAGGTTGTATCCCATGTGTGTTGCATGTGCCCTATTATTGTGGCTGAACCACATCTGCCTTCAGTCCAGAGTCTGTTCTGTCAGTCTTTGGGTCACTCTCTAAGTTATTTACATTGATGTGGGTGTTATCTAGTTGTATCAGTGGGAAAATTTGAGCCAAGGGTCCTCCTATTCCACAATCTTCCCTAGGAGTCTAGATTTACTGAGGTATTAATTAACAACATTGTAAGATATTTAAAGGGTAGGTCAAAAGGATTCCCCTCATCTAGTTAATTGAACAACTTCTAGAAATTTATATATTCATAAGAAGAATATGTGCAACAAAAGTGACTTCCTTCAGTAATGCCGATGAAGAATAATGAAGCCTTTGAGATTTTGAGAAGTAGGCAAAAGGAAAAAGCATTGAAACCTGGGGTGGAGGGGTAGGAGAGGAACTTTCCCATTTTCAGGGAAGGCTGCTTTCCTCTTTTCTGAGAAAGCTTATAGGTTAAATTCCCCAGAAATTAAAAAACTGTACATATATCATTTCAAGGTACCCTGAATACCCTTACACTCTAAAAGATTTGTTACTAAGGGAAGCCTATAGATAAAAACTAGAAATAGAACTCATTTTCTTATTTTCATATGAGTATAAAAATGGTTCCTCTCTGTCAGGATGCAGTGATGTTGCAGAAACTTACATTGAAGAGAACTAAATTGTTGGACTGAAGAAACCATAGCAAGACTAGGATCTAGCATGTTTTTAAAACTTTCTTTAATAACTAGTCTTCACTGAGTCCATTAGATGCTGTATGAAGTCACTGGAAGCTTAATATAGTGAATATTGATTATCATATCTGGACATCCTTAAATATTCTTTAAGAATCCTTTTTTGAGTAAAAATAAAATAAATTTCTATGTTACTTTTATTGAATGAAACCTGCCAGTTTTCCACTTGAGGCTTTGCCATTGAATCGCGGGTACATTTGTGAGATAATTTGCAATGATCAATTTAGCAAGATTGATGTATGAACACCAAATATATTAAACCTGTAACTGCCTTTGCATGCAGCACAACGTATTATCTCATACTTAACATGAGGTTCATTTGGAAATTAACCCACCATTTTATCATCAATATATGGTTTATCTTAGACCACAGGCTCTTCATATTAAAGCACTAAAACCTTAACTGACAATTCTGTGTAAAATGTTAAAAGCAAGCATACGTACTCATAGCAAACATAAAATAATAACTGCAGAATTTCCTCATTGTCTTTATTACATTAATTTGCTTCTCCATCTTCTCCCTCAACTGAATTCCTATAAGCCATCAACCTCATCTTTTACTTTCTACTGATGTTCTCAGTTGCTGATGCCAACCCTATAAGTTTTTTAAAATTTAGAGTTATGCTTCTTTCTATAGTAAGGCTGCTAAATGGACCTGCTAAATTCTTTAATTCAAAGGAATGCATGCTCAACTACTCCACTCTCTTTGTGGATTGAATGTTAAGAATATTTGAGTTAAGTAGAAAACATTAGCTATCAGTCTGGTTTTATAGTTAGCTGATTGAGACGTAGGCCAGGAAATTTCATTGCTTGAATGCCTTCCATGAATAGGCCTAGAATTTGAGAAATTTATACTCAAGGTAAATTTGTCATTTTAAAAATATTACCATCAATAATCTGAAATGGATACAAAATTAAAATATAAAAAATCTTGTGAAAACCTCATTTAAAATATTTTTTATAATGTAAAAAATACTTAATTTCTTGCTTCTTGATTTTCTGTATTTTTCCTATATATGCTTCCTTGTTAAAAATCTCACACTGGTATCTTGAAGAAATTGATAGTGTTGTCATATTAGTTAGTATTTTTGGATGTCAGCTCTAATTGCTTAGAAAACTAACTTCTGGAACATTGCCTTCTGAGATTTAATAACTATTTTCAGTGCCGTGACAACTGTTATGTCCTAAGCCTTTTATGTGAGTATAGAAATGTACAGTCTTAAGTTGGCTTGCAGTTGCAAAATTGAGCAAATGTCCAATTAATTATTAGTGGAGGTGGGACCAACTTAAGGAAATCCATTTTATGCAAAGATAAACTTATGTAAAATGTGTGAAAAAAGGTTAGGCATTTATAGTATGATAGGATTTTTACTTTGTAAAATAATACACCTTATAATTTTATTAAAATATGGTTTCTTATATGTGCCTGAAGGTTATGCACAATGAAAAAATTTCAAAAACAATAACTGAAGAAATTATAGTACCTATTCTTTTTTAAAAAAAATGATTTTGTTTATTCATAAGAAAGACAGAGAGAGGGGCAGAGACACAGGCAAGAGGGAGACGCGGACTCCCTGTGGGGGAGCCCAATGCGGAAATGATCCCAGGACCCTGGGGTCACAACCTGAACCAAAGACAGATGCTCAATCACTGAGACATCCACGTGCCCCAAGGATAGTACCTCATCATTCATTTTTATAAGCTTATCTATAAACACACGGGTTTCAAGGTAGGGAGCTTAATTACTAATTAGATGGGTGGTCAGGAAGTACAAGTACAAGACACCTTCCCCTGCCCTGGCCATCATGTGGTTGCTTAGGCAGTGGCACACTTTTCCAGGTATCTAACTTCCATATTTTATTTCATAAAATATGTATTTTCAATACACGAAGCAATACACATACGTTATGTTTTCAATTGAATAGAAAGAACTGTGAAAAGCCATTTGATTTTAACATGGTTTCATTTTTCTTCAGCAATGTATCACCATGTACTTAGCTTATATGTATGTTTTGCTTCTTTGTTCTTTTTTGGTCAATGAATTTTAGGTAGTTTGGTATCATCTGCAATAACATGATTTCATATTCTTTCAGAAATTCATAATACTTTTCTAATCACTGGAGCTGCCTTTTCTTTCAAAGCAAGATCCATCTGACACTCGGTGCCTTGCTTTGTAGCTCCGGCAACACTGACCTAATCATGGGACTTCATAAATTTCCATGTGGATCTTCACTACAAGCATTTCTTTATTCAAACATTTTTTCCTCCTAGGAATACACTCATTAAATATCTTTAAGTTGGCTTTCTATTCCACATTACTCCAGACTCAACTTGTACATCTTAAATGCTCAGATCTTTGTTTCCTATTGAATTACTGGCTTCTCAGGTACAGACACCACAGTATTTCCTTGGCTAATAACAGTCCTGGAGACAGTGTAGACACCCAGTGGTTTGGTTTTTTAAAGTTGTTGTGGCTTTAAATTCATGATTCTTCTCTTGAAGGTAATACTGGGTTGACATTCATCTATTCTATATTAGTAAAATACATTAATTACCCAGAAAAACAGTTTTTCAAAAATGAAGATTTTTTTTGAAAAAACTTTTTTTTTCTATCATGTGGTTCTTTTGGTAGCCCATTTTTTTGTACATTTGATTTTCCATATTAGTATTTAATATATTAGGCGAGCCAATTTGCTTGAAGTTCTGAAAGTCTATGTCTTATTAAAAATTCAGAGCACAGGCTCCCATTTATATACCCACTAAATAAGATCTACATTTTTGCTTTCACTTCACCTGGAACTAAGAATTGTGCAATAACTGAATTCAAAATATGAGCATCATTGTTTTCCAGATCTTTCATTTATTTATCTAACCACACCCAACCAATGGCAACATTTAAAAATGAGTTAGTTGCATTAATTTTTTATTTTTTTGCAATTTATATTACTGTGGAATTTTAAAAACATATGCAAAAAATAGAATGGTACAACTAACCCCTTTATAACCATCACTCAGCTTAAATAATTAAGAGTTTCCCATATTTGCTTCATTTGTCCTTTTTTTGTCATTGTTTTTTACTAGAGTATTTTAAAGTCCAGACTTCATGACAGTTCTCCCATACATTCTTCATCATGCATCTATGAGGACATTTTCTTACATAATCACAAAGCCATTGTGAAACATAAAAAATTCTTAATTTCTTAATATCCATACATCATTCATGCTCATATTTCTATAATATTTTTTAAAAAACAGTGTATTCTATTGTTGATGTGTTCCAATCAGAATGAAAACAGTCTTCACATTTTACAGTGTCATGTCTTTTATGACTTTTTAATCAAAAGCTGGGCCTCCCTCTTTTTCCCTCCATGTTATTTATTTTTCACAGAAGCTGAGTCAGTTCCCCTATTTGAATGCCTGCTATTTAGATTTGTCCATTAAGTTCCTTTCAGTATGGTTTAATTTGTTTCTCTGTTCTTTAAATTTCCTATAAATAGAAGTTAATGATATAATCTTGATTACATTCAAGTTTCCTTTCTTTGGGGGGGGAGGTAAAGAATGATGTTATGTACCTCATGTTGTCTTCTATAAAGAGGGAAGCAATATCTATTGTTCACTTTCAGTAATGCTAAGCTTGATCAGTGGATTCAGGGGGTGGTAGACTGCGCCCATCATTATGAGATTCACTATCAATTTTTCATCAGATATTTTTCATCCATTGAAAATGATGGCCTGAATCAATTATTTCTCAGGAGGTTGAAAACTGGTGTTTTCTAGATTTTTTTTTTTTAAGAGGATGAGTGGTAGAGGGAGGGGCAAAGAGAGAAGCAGACTCTCTGCTGACCAGAGAACCTGATGTGGGGCTTGATCACAGGACTCTGAGATTATGACCTAAGACTAAGGCAGCTGCCACCAGACGCCGCTCTGTTTTTTTTATTATTATTCTTTTCATATTATCCCTACCCTCTTTTCTATTTCTATAGTTTCTTCCTATTTTCCCCACACAGAGTCCCTCATTCATTGACTTGGGCTTTTTAGTTAGTAAGAAATACAGTTTATTGTGAAAAGAGAGCATAAATATTTAAAACTTTCCTTTTGTCTATCTATTTTCTGATTAAGGGGCTGATCCTCTAGTTGCTTCCAATGTGTCCGTGGTGGTTTTGTTTGCTATTTTGTCTTCCCTGCCCCCTCATATAATATTATAAACACATGAATTTTCATATATTCAATCTGTTACAATAGCGTGTACTCATTATTCTTTTTCATGGGCAAATTGTTTCAAACTTGGCCAAGAGATTTCCTCTATATTTGTTCCTGTGTCCCTTTGACAGAATCCATTATTCTTTGACAGTTCTTGTTTTGTATTGCAACTAGATATTTCAATCTCACCTTAGGTATTTTTCACCCCAGATATGGAATCATTCCATGAATTACTCCAAGGATCTCCGGCTTCTAGTCGTGATTAAGGACCACAATCTGGCCACTAGATATGCTCATTGCTATTGCTATAGTTGTCATAAGTATGTTTGGGAAAGGAAAAATAACAAGAGTTCATACTTACATTTCCAATTCAAATTTTTTTTTCAAAACATCATATATATTTAGACCAAAATTTACAAAATGTACAGTTACAAATAGATTCTAATGAAGATTTTACTTAAAAAAATCTATCCAGTAATGCATTAAATATAAATGCATTTTAATTAGCAATGCAATTTTTAATACACTTACGAAAACACTGGTCATAAAAATGGTCTTCTGTACAATTTTGTATTTATTAAGAAGAGCAAGATAGAAAGCTACGCAAGGATAAATCCAAATATCCCCGGGAAGAAGAGTTTAGTCAGAAGAAACTAAAAAATTTTTAATGAAATAATAGCATAACTGAAAAATTATAGGAAGAGAACCTGGTTCTCTTAATTAAAGAACTTGGTTCTTTAATTCATCACATAACAGTATATACTTTTTTAAAAGACATTTTTTAGGGGGTGGTGCTTTTGTGGTTTCCTCAAGGCATCCAATTCAAATTTAATATCGCGGTACTTTTTAAAAAAATATCTATCTCTTTATTTATTTTAGAAAGAGAGTTGGGGGGTGGGGCAGAAGGAGAGGGAGAAAGAGAATCCAAGCAGACTCCCACTGAGTGGGAGCCCAACTCAGGCTCGATCCCAGCATCCTTATACCATGATCTGAGCCAAAATCAAGAATCATATGCCCAACTGAGCCACCAGGTGCCCCCAGATTGCAGTTCTTTTATTCAACATTGATATTTTATAATTGTATCACTTTTCTTCTAAGCTGAATTGCGTTTCTCAACCAACAAAATATTTTGCATTAATCTATAAATATATAGTTTCTAAATTATAATATCAATATTACCACTCCCTTAGACTAATGACTGAAGTCTAAGAATTCTTTTTGGTTCTAACTGTACTTAGAATATTTTCCACTAAATATGTACAGTCAAAATAATGTATTCTAAAGGTTTTTGGGTTTTTTTTTTTAAATTCTTCCCTTGAGATGCTTAGCTGTCTCAGTCAGTATAACATGTGACTCTCAAGCTCAGGGTTGTGAGCTCAAGCCCCACATTAATATAGAGCCTACTTTAAAAAGATCCTTACCTCCATATGATTTATAATAATACATCTTTGGTTTGGTTTTTAGTTTTTAGATATTGTTTCCTAATTTTTAATAGATTTTAGGTGTTATAAAACACTTTTAAATGCAAAACTATATAACAAGTTTTATTTTTTTTAAATCTTCCTTTTTTCCCTTGTCCTTTTATACATGTTTCTTCCTATTCTCTATAGGTTAACATTCATTCTAATTTTTAGTTTATGCTTCTAGTTTTTGTAAAACTGTGCTTATATGTATTTACATATAATTTCTTTCTTTCCCAGAGGTAGGATATTTTGTGCACTATTCTATGTTTTGCTCTTTTCAACTAACAGTATATAATGAAGATCATTCTGTATATAGAGGTCTTTTTCATTTCTGTATATTTCATTCCTGTTGCATAGTGTTTCACTGTGTTAATGTACATTCATTTGTTCATTGTCCATTTCACGCGTATTTGGGTTGTTTCTGATCTTCTACTCTTACAAGTAATGGCATAATAAAATACTTTAACATGAGTTGTTTCATAGATTTCCCAGTATATCTTGGTATAAATACTTAGATTTGGGATGGCCACCTCAAAATATAAAGACAGAAATTATTCTTCTAAGTATCACCAAACACCTCTCAATAGAAGCTGAGAGTCTATACTCTCAAGAACAGTGTTTTGATAGTATAATGTGCATAGCATGATAAACAATGCCTGAAATGTCTTGAAGGGACTTACTTAAGGTTTCTTTGTGGAACTTTTGGTTATTATCATTGTAGTAGTATTACAAATGTACTTTTCCCCACATAGTTTGGGTTTTCTGTTTTCTTGATTTGTTGAATTCCCAGATTTTAATTCTGAAGCATTTTTCCAGAGATGTGGCTTAAATGGCATTTAGTTGTTTAAAAAAGTTGATGTCCAAGAGTTAGCCTTATTTATTTAGTGGTCATTTCGAATTTCTCTTTATTTTTTAGCTCCCATTTAGATGACTAGCTGAGTGGAAGCCCTTCCTATTACTTTAAAAGCTTTTATTATGGGTTGTATGTGATGGATGGTTTTGCCCTCCCTGTTGTTTCTAAGGTATTAAACAAAAGTTGATATTGAATTCCTATTCTGTGAAATAAAACTGTTTATTTTCTCATATCTCTGCAAAGAAGCAAATATTTTATGAATGATCCTAAAGGGAAAATACTAATTTCGCTCCTAGCTTCCTCTTAATTCTGTCTTTCAATTTTCCTTGCATCTCTCACTGCAAAAAAAAAAAAACAAAAAACAAAACAAAAAAAAACAACCCACATTGAGTCTGACATTAATAGTAGATAGATCATTTTGGTGATGTATTCCTTGATAAGCTTGGAAGGGAAAATACTTTAAAAGAGAACAAGAGGAAGACACTCTAGTCAGTTGAACTTGATCTTACTCTGACTTTATTTTTGCTTGTTTTCAAATTTCTCTTTCCATTGTACCCATTACAAAGAAGGGAAGGTGGGAAACAACTAATGATTTTTCTCCATTTTCTGTAAAACTTCTATATTGTGGCATGTTTCTTGAGGAGAAAAAAGAAAATCACCATTTATTTTCAGAGAGAACAAAACAAAAAGTCTTAAGTCTGTTTTATGCACAACAACTTTATTAGTGACAGGAAATAGACCTGAATAGTGAGGAACACACAGAAAGATGTTGACAAACAAAGCTGCTAGAGTACAGGATGAATTTTGACCCTGTCTCTATTCAAAGACAAAATAAGTGAGTTTGCTATGTGTTTCAAAATTATCTCTCTCATGAGTTTTTCATTTCCTAATCCAAAGAAGAAGAGACTGATAATTAAGGCATGAAAAATAACAATATGTATCTCTCTTCACTAATTAAAAAACATAGTATTTGAGAAGACTAAAGCTCATTTATTTCTTAACCACATGTGGTTTTATTTAGTGTAATATTTGTTTAAAACAAATTGGCCACGTGCCCCTTTTAAAGAACCACTGAGGGCAGAGTGTATGTTTCACTAACTGAGGTATAAATATTGAGACCATGAGGAAAAAGAGCTATCACTGATTAATATCAAATAGGAGATTATTTAACAATATGATATAGTGTATGAAAAGGCAATTTTATATAGCATGAAAACTATTTAAATATTAAAAGGCATTTTAGTATTTAAAAAATATATTGGTAATATATGGGAATGTACCCTTTTTGAGCCCAGTTTGGTTATTTTATACTTTGCCTATATCTATTTATGTATTCCTTATACATATTAATGCTTTTGTAAATTTATTAATAATGAATGTATTTTATTTCACCACTTAAACTGATGAGACTATTAAAATGCCTCCATAAACACTAAAAGCTGCAAGCAGTTATGCAACATCTGCCATTTCTCTTTTTGATCATTGAAAAATTGCATATATATCAAAACTGACTTCACCAAAGGCAACTTCCTAAGGCACTGGGTATTCCCCATTCCCCCCACTCCAGCGTTGACTTTGGCAGTACCACAGTAAGGATGTATCAATTGTTAGCATGTGAGGCTAAAGACCCTTGCAGAGAGAGACCCGACACAGAACTATTTAGTAGTTTTTGCTACTTCCTTGAATAATTAGTACCCCTCTGGTTGAAAACTTGATCTTTAGGATGAGTTTTGAGGAAAGTCTAAGTCATAAAGATGTCCTGTGCTTTATCAATTCACAAAAGGAAGTCCTTTCGGAACTCAGTTTCTGTAAATAATTGTCAGTTTCCTAGACAGCCATTCCTAAACTGAGTTTTACAAACAAGAGTGCCAAGGTATGTCTCCAATATGTAAGGATTACCAGATGCCTGCAAAATTACATAAATATTCTCCTCTATTCCTCCTAGGGCTTCCAAAACTCCATTTTTTAATATAATCTTTAAGCCACCAGGAATTTGTTGTAAAGTATGAGGTAAGATGAGATTTTTATATATATTTTGTGTTACTCAGTTATTCTCAAAATAATTTTGAATAACTCATTCTTGATCCCTGGGTGGCTCAGCAGTTTAGTACCTGCCTTCAGCCCAGAGCATGATCCTGGAGTTCTGGGATAGAGTCCATGTCAGGCTCCCTGCATGGAGCCAGCTTCTCTCTCTTCCTGTGTCTCTGCCTCTCTCTCTCTCTCTCATGAATAAATAATATTTATTTAAAAATAAAATATTTAAAAATATATTTAAAAATATTTTTAAAAATATTTAAAAAAAGAATAAGTCATTCTTTTCTGTTAAAAAAAATATCACTTTTACCTTTATTTTCTACAAATACATTTAGGTCTCTTTCAAGATCCACAAGTTTGATTCATCAATGAGTTTGTGTATTGACTTCATTTATATATAGTATTTTTTATTATACAATTATACTTTAAGAATTTTAGTCTGTGCCCTGTTGTTTATGTTGTTTTTAAAATTTCCCAAATAAACCTTTACATTTATTCTGTTTGATGAATTTTAGATAGCTTGGTCTTTTTGCCTTATTGATCAACCATGATTGAATATTTGGCATCAGATAAATACTAGCTTTTCAAAAAAAAATTCTGGAGTTTTCATTTTTTTCCTATTGATTTGAACTATTAAACTGATTAAAATTTGAAGTTCTTTTGTAGATTTAAATTAACTTGTCTACAAAATTGTCAGAGATCATCATGTTAAGGAAGTGAAAGGGATAAGAACATGGGCTTTTCTGGTTTGTTTATTTTTAACATACAGAATGTTTCCAATATCTTCCAAGGTTGTTATTTTTGTATTTCTTCCATTTCTTGTCTTAATTTTGGCAATTTGTATTTTTGTAGAAATAAATTTTATCCACATTTTAAATAAGTACAGACTTGTAAAAATATATAATTAAAAGATTTTTCAGGGGTACCTAGGTGGCTCAGTTGGTTAAGCATCTGATTCTTCGTTTTTGGCTCAGGTTATGATGTGGTGGGTGTGAGATCAAGCCTCACATCAGGCTCTGTGATCAGTGTGGAGTCTACTTCAGATTCTCTCCTCTCCTTCTCATTCTCTCTCTCTCTCTCAAATAAATAAAATCTTTAAAAATAAAGTTTTTTTGTATGTTATTATAAGTAAGTTGTTATATCTGCTCTGCCTCTTTTTCTTTTTTTTCCACAGTTTCTTTTCTCTTTCTTTATGAGACTGGGTGGGAGATTATCTACTTTTATTTATTTTTGCAGTGTATTTTGAGTTGTATTTTTATTTTATTTATTTTTTGATTATGATAAGTAGTCTAATACCCATCCACTGGTCCCTCTCATTCCTCCACCCACCTCTCTCTGATAACCTTCCAGTTAGTTTTATATAGTTAAGAGTCTATTTCTTGGTTTGTCTCTCTTTTTTCCCTTTTTTTTAATTTTTGAATTTATTTTATTTATTTTTTAAAATGCATTTACTTTAGAGTGAGGAGAGAGAGTGGGAGGAGTGGCAGAGAGAGAGAATTTTCAAGCAGACTCCCCATGAGCACAGAGTAAGAGGTGGGGCTCAATCCCACCACCCATGAGATCAAGATCTGAACCAAAACCAAGAGCCAGACATTTAACCGACTAAGCCATGCAGGCTCCCCTGTTTTGTTTTTAAATTTCACATGAGTGAAATCATATAGTATTTGTCTTTCTCTGACTGATTTATTTTGTTTGGGATTATACTCTCTAGCTCTGTCCATGTTTTTACAAATGGCAATATTTCATTCTTTTTTTAATGGCTAAATAATATCCCATTGTGTGTATATGTATGTGTGTGTGTGTGTAGATATGTATCTCACATCTTTGTCCATTCATCTATCAATGGTCACTTGGGCTACTTCCATAGTTTGGCTATTGTAAATGACACTGCTATAAGCCTAGTACATATATCCCTTGACTTGAATTTTTAAATCAGTCCTGTTTCTGTTTTTGAGGGCATTTATTATTTCATTACTTGCATTAGAATATGAGCTTTTATCTTTTTACTCATTACTGGATTTGAGGGGTTTTCTTGCCTTTCTTTTTACTTCTTTTTCCAAATAGTGTTTTTCTCCTGCTCCCTTCTTTATATATCTCTTGCTTTATTTATTTATTTTTTTTAAATATTTTATTTACTTATTCATAGAGACACACACAGAGAGAGAGAGGGAGAGAGAGAGAGAGAGGCAGAGACACAGGCAGAGGGAGAAGCAGGCTCCATGCAGAGAGCCCGACGTAGGACTTGATCCAGGGTCTCCAAGATCACGCCCTGGGCTGCAGGCAGCGCTAAATCGCTGCACCACCGGGGCTGCTCTGTTTTTCTTGCTTTAAATATACTTTTTCGTGTCATGAGTAAGTAAATGGTAACAGACAGGTCTTCCTATCATGAACAACGATAAAACTGGAAAAGCAAATGAAACATCTGTTTTAAGACGTTGGACAGCAGGACTAAGTGCTGGGGGAAAAAGGAAACAAAGGAAGCCAGTCCTGAGACAGCCCAGCTTACTGCATGGAGGACCTTTCCAGATTCCAGTGCAGAGACAGAGAAGCCAAGCAGATCATAACAGACTAGCTGAGTTGAGGAGAGAGACAGAGAGATCACAGCTTGGGTAAACTGATGCATCTGAAATCTAAATGCCGGAGATAAGGGAGCTATAGAGAAAAAGAGCTCCATAGTTATCCTTCTGAGTCAGTAAATGGATCATTTATTAATTTGATTATTTCTTCAGAGATTAGCTCTTGGATTTATCCATGCAGCTAATTTTTGTTTCCTTATTCACAAATTTTAGAAATTTTCACCATTTTCTTACTTTCCATAAATTTATTACATTATTTCTAATATTTTGGAGACAATGCTACTTCATTTATTTCCTCTTCATTTATTTTCTGAGCTAATACAAATAATTGAATAGTCACATCTGATGATATGTTCAGATCAAAGATCTTACTCAGTATTAAGCTTTACTAGCAATTTCGAGGATATAGGACTCCAAAGGACTTGGACTTGGATTTGCTTGGACTGAGCAATTTCTCAGATGCTTTCTTCTTATATCAAACATACACTTTCCAGTCCAAAAAATAGATGATGTCTCCAAACAGAGTTCACAAGTTATTTCACCTAGCAGGAGGAGCATTTAAATTAGACAAAATATCCATTTAATACCCAGAGAATTGTTTTAGCTTATAAGCAATTTTCCAGTGAGACATGCATCATATTTCCTAGATGCTGTCTTTATTTACTCTAGGTAACCCTTTAGCTGGTCTATTTTCCCAAGGGGAATTCTATAGATAAGCTTCTTCCTCCTAGCAAATATTGTTAGTCTGTTTACTCAGAAGTCTAGTTGGCGAGATTAACTAGATCATTTGCCTTTTTCTCCTCTCTGGCTATGTCTCTCCACTAAATAGAGTGAATGAAGCTAGATGCTTTTATTCTTTCCTCTCCATTCTCTATCTCATTTAATAATTAAATAACACAGTAATAATTTTTCTCTGAAGAAAATATTAGCTATATATTTTATATATGTTCATAATGAATTATAAGTACTCAAAATTATATAATTATAGTTTCTCTATTTTCTAAATATTATTTTAAATTATAGTTTCAATTTTTGAGTCATGAGTTGTTAAAGCATATTTTAAATTTTATTCCCAATGTCATTTTAACCTGTTACTACAGAACACACACTACATCATTTTTACATTATGGATTTTACTGAAGACTCTTTGTGACTTTATGAGCAATTGTATAAATAATTTGTGGGTATTCTTTTAAAGAGATATCCTCAAGGCACCCGGTTGGCTCAGTAGTTGAGCATCTGCCTTTGGCTCAGGTCATGATCCCAGGGTCCTGGGATCAAGCCCTGCATCAGGCTCCCTGCAAGGAGCCTGCCTATGTCTCTGCCCCTCTCTGTGTCTCTTACAAGTAAATAAATAAAATCTTTTTGGAAAAAAAGACATATCCTCTACAGGATACAGAATTTTATAGTGGTGATATCAATGTTATTAAAATAACACTCAGATTCTCTACCTCTACATTATCAGCTCTCAGTCCTGGTTGCGCATTGCAATCTCCTGGGAGATTTTTAAAAACCAACAATATCTGAGACCTACCTCCGCCAGTTGTAATAATCTGTGGAGGTGCAACCAGCATCTACACATTCAGAGCCCCCTAAGCGATGCTGATACACTCTGAGGTTTTACAACCACTGATTCACATTCTTTTTTGTGTTAGTCTATTTTTTCTTTTTTGCTAAAAATAGGAAATTATGTTACAATTTTTCTTGCCAGTTATATAGTTTTCCTTAATATTTCAACACAGTTATGTGATTTGACAGTCATATATTTATTATAGAGAAATCATTCATGTAGATTTTTAATTGACTTACTACTTTTTTAATCATATATTTTACTTTAATAAAAAGTAATAAAATGAATTCCCCTTTTAATTGCATGTGTATATATGCTCTGTATTTCTTTTTTTTTTAATTTTTTTAATTGATTTATGATAGGCACACAGTGAGAGAGAGAGAGAGAGAGAGAGAGAGAGAGAGGCAGAGGGAGAAGCAGGCTCCATGCACCGGGAGCCTGACGTGGGATTCGATCCCGGGTCTCCAGGATCGCGCCCTGAGCCAAAGGCAGGCGCTAAACCGCTGCGCCACCCAGGGATCCCCTCTGTATTTCTTTATTTTTTCTTGTAAGCTTCCTGAATTACACTTCATGTGTATTTCTCATAAATAATACTTAGATGGATTTATTTTTTTCATCTGCTCAACTTTAGTCTTGTAAGTTTTTCAGTTTATATTGGTTGTTGTATCAGATAGCCTTTTTATTTTGCTGCCTCAACTGCCTTGCATTATGTTGTATTCTTGTGTTGCCTTATTTCTCTAATTTTATATCTCTTAATGATTGTTTTCTGTATTTACTTTACACTCTAGTGATCTGGAAAAGAGAAATTTTAATAATAAAGAGGATAATTATCAAGTTTTTAAATGTACATAGCATTTCTGGGAATGGCAGACTATGTGATTTGGACCAAACTGCCTATAGAAAACACCTAGAAAAACTGGACCAAATTTTGGAAAATAAAATGAAGAACTGGATAGCTACCAAGGGAGTCAAGGTATATGGCATTTGAGACCATTTACTCTCTGGGAACTTACTAATCTAGAAGATATGGCTGAGAGGCTGAGAAGAAAAGAGTTTCAACAGAATTAGAGGTCCTGGGAGGATAAAATTAGAGTGCAGGCCTCACCAGGAAGGGGAGGTACTGATGAGCTGTACATAAGGCATAAGTAAGTGTAAAGAAAAAATTGGTTAACTCCCTCAGGAACTAAGGACCAGCTTTATTTCAATAACAGTAATGGCTTGTGGAATTTTAATTTTCTCTACATTTTAAATTTCCCAAACAGAATTATTGTTATTTTATATATTTAATGTTCCTTTATAGTAACCTAAATTTACCCTTATTGCTTTGTATTCATTCTTGCACCTCCAAGTTTCCACCAGGGACCATTTTTCTTTTGCTTGAAGTCTTTTTCTTTGTTACAGATGTGCTAGTGGTTCATTCTCAAAGTTTCAGTGTCTGAAAATAGGTCTTTTCACCATCATTTTTATAGAGTGTATTTGCTGGGCACAGACTTCTCTCTGTTGGCAGCTATTTTCTATCTGCTACCCTGAGGATACAATCTGCCTTCCACTGTACCTTTTGAGACATCACCTGATAGGGTTATTATCTCTTCTCTTTACATATCTTGTCATTTTTCTGGTCTCATGATTTTGCTTCTACTTTGGTTTTTGGCAGTTTTACTATGCTCAGCTCTTCCTTGTATTTATCTTGTTTGGTATTTGTAACGATACTTGACTCCATGACTTGATGTCTTTTGGGAGTTAAGCAAAATATACAGCTGTTATTTATTCAAATATTGGTCTTTCCATTCTTTCTGTGCTGTCTTTCTGGGATTCTAGTTACATATGTATGACTTTTTCTTTATGACCTATGTCTCTTACAGTTTCTTCTGAAATTTTGAGTGTATATGTGTTTCGATGTTCATTCTGGCTATTTCTCTTTGTTTAATGCTTCATATAAAGTAGAGATAAATTGTGGCTTAGTATTACATGATTATTTTGCAGAGAGGAATTGAATTTTCTTCTGTCAGATAACTCGAATTTCTAGAAATTCAAGACCAGTCTCTTGCAACCAGGAACTGAAATGAATCAACATTTGAACCAGGAGATAATGGTTTCAAACCCTTGGTTTTAATGTCTACCCCACACTATCTATCTTCTCTTTAAGGGTTTGTTTCAAAATATGGATTTCATTGGTGGGTACTTTTTTGAACACTTGAATATCTAAGATTTTTTTGTTGTTGTTTTCTTCAGAGGAGAACAAGAACTGGTTTCCATTTCAAATTCTTGAATCACTACTATTTTTTTTCAACCCTATGTAAGTGTTCATGAATATTCATATTCACCAAATGTCAGGAAAGGGAAGTCCTAGGAAGTCCAATTTCTTTGTCTCTGTGAGTCAAACTAAAAAGGAAGCCTGACTGGATGTTTGTTGTAATCTCTGTCTTTTTTTAAATTTCACATCTTTTTTTAGATCTATAGATATGTCTAAGTATTGCTTTTTATGAAATTTGTTTCTCATAATGAGTAAGCCATTTTCTTCTTTGGACTCACAGTTCTATCAAGTATGGACATTTTTCTTAATACAGATCCTATTTCATTTATATTATTTATATTAATCACACTAATTACTGACAGGTGATATTTATATTTTCCAGCTTCTATACTGACCATAATTGTTTCACTACTTTTGATAATTTAAACTTAAATTGGCATCCTGGAGATAATCCCCAGCTTCATATGGTGAGATACATTACTTGAAGTGAAAATTTTCTGCCATCTACTACAACTACTGTAAATATCATTTTATCAATGTATTCTAGCACATTATTAAATAAATCCATTATTACAGAATGGTTTACCCTTAAAAAAAAAAAATAACCCTTATCTGCCCCAGTCCTATACTCCTCAGTCTTATCTTGCTTCCCCAAAGGGCACACATTTTAATAGTTTTAGTTTCAGTTTTGTATGATTCTGTCCTTTGTGTATTTAAATAATACAATAAAATCTTTATTTCATAGGTAGTATATATTGATTTCTTTCTTTGTAGAATAAGGATATTGATGCACCTGCTTTTCTTTTGCCAGTCTTCCCCTTCTAAATTCTGCTATATGTACTTTTCTATAGGCAATGTTGCTAATATTTAGTCTTCTTCATAACTGTAATTAAATCTCCTGTGCTTAATCCATGTGTAGATGCTAAAACTTAAAAATCATTAAGCAACATCAAATCAGTAGGAGCTAGGGAAGCTCACTGCAGAACCACTGTAAGTTCTATAATCATATATTCTTTCTCACAGAGCTTTTAGTTTTCCTAGGTACTTTTTTCAATTTCTTCTGTATAGTGCCTTTGTTATATCTGTAAATTATTTCAGTATCTCAAGCATTCTATTGGAACTGTTCATGGAATTGATATTTTTGTTTCAGCTGTCTCCCTGTCTAAGGCCTTGGTGATCCTTTCCCCCTCTGTACTAGTTGCTAGGTTTCCAGCTGTCTGTCATTTGGTGAAGTCTCCACTCTGTGCTCATAAAGTTAATGTACTATTTCCTCCTCCCTAAATATTTTTTGGTTTATTTTATCTTATTTTAATTGATTTTATTTTACTGGGGGAAATTTTCAAGAATTTCCTTAATATAGATTGTATAGGAAGTAAGTTCCTGAGTCATTTTCTGTCAAGAGTGCCTCTATTCTTTCTTTCTACTTGACTGAGAATTTGGAGTTCAGTAAAGTTATAATATAAACACACAGAGATGAGATTTCAGTTGACATTAGAATACAGTCTACCAGGCAGCCCGGGTGGCTCAGCGAGCGGTTTGGCACTGCCTTCAGCCCAGGGCGTGATCCTGGAGACCCAGGATGCAGTCCCACATCGGGCCCCCTGCATGGAGCCTGTGTCTCTGCCTCTCTCTCTCTCTCTCTCTCATGAATAAATAAATAAAATCTTTTAAAAAAAAGAATACAGTCTACTGTATTCTATATATGCTCTATATTCTTATTTCATTTTTACATTAGTATTTATATACTAAATTTCATTATGCAATATAATTGGAATTTAAAATCTATTTTATGTAGAGTCTAGAAAAATGCAAGTTAGAAATCATATTAGTGCTATTAGGAGTCAAAAGCTTAAGCAAGAAAAAATAGATATAAGGGTAAAAATCAAAGAAATCAAGTAAAAATACTATAATGTTACATGCGAATTGGAAATATCTATACAGAGTCTCAATTATTTTGTCTTGTTTTGAAAACTGTATATTTTCAAGCTTTGTCCACTGAAAAAGCCTGGAATCAATGACAACCCATTAGCAATGAATAACCGTACCCAGAGCTCCTTGGGGGAATAGCTGATTCCCAGTCTAGAGTCTGATACATCTTAAGCCAGAAAACAAGGAAGTTTTCAAGAAAAATGGGCTAATGCAAACAAACAAAAAATAGGAGACATACTCAAAGTCTTTGGTCAAAGGAAGAGCAATTTGAGTACCAGTAATCTAAAGAATGCAACTAATTAAAACACATCGAAAATACAAAAATCTAGAATTCAAAATGATACAAAACAGAACGGGAAAAAAGTTCTCATTGGACATCATTGGAAGTAACTAAGGCAACTCTGAACATGGACCGTTAAAAAGAAGAACATTAATTGTCCTGCTTTTCCTATGTTCAGCATATTTCAAGATAATCAGGTATCTTTAATTGATGGGGGAAAGTTCTCCTTTGCTGTAGAATTCCAGCTGGAAGATATAGAAGGAATGACAAAATAGGAAATCTTTGTTTTGCAAGCCCTGATGAAATAAATAATGGATTCAGTTAATGATAATAAATTAATGAAAATGGTAGATTCAAGGTTATGAGATATGTCATAGTGAGGATTAAATTGCCAGGACCTGTATCCACTGATTGGTCTTAGCATCACTAATGACAGAACAAGCAGTCATTGTGGTCCTGGAATGTGATGCAACATGACACACAACATTACTTATAAAGTGCTTTTGCAAAACAAAGAAACAAAATAAAAACCTTAAGCCTAAATCTAATTAAGATCCACAGCTAACTTTATAGGAGATAAATAGAAATTAGTTAAATGACACTGAGAAGTAAGTAAACAAGTCCAGAATGTGAAATATTCTTTAAGACCACTAACCTACTTTTTACAAAAATTCAGTAACATGAGGGGAAAAATAAAAGGTGGTCTACAAAGAGAATAAAAGAGATTCAAGAGACATAAAGAACAAATACAATGAAGAGAACTTGTTTTAACCTTGATTCAAACAAACCAACTATAATAGCATTTTTGAGATAATAATCACAGATACTTGCTTATAGACTGGACACCAAGTGACACTGAAAAAGAATTGTCAGATATAATAACAATATTGTTTTGTAAGAATGTGTATATATTTTTAAAAATACATACTGATATATATAAAAGTGAAATGACCCACCATCACTGATTTACTTTAAGATTATTCAGCAAAGGAAAAAAATGTAAAAAAGAGAGATGAGGCAAATGTTACAACATCCTTATAATTGTGTCTGGGTTTTAGTTATGTGGAGGTTCAATGTGCTCCCTTTACAAAGCTTCACTAAAGGGACATTGGCTGGTTCAGTCGGTAGAGCATGTGACTCTTGATCTTGGAGTTGTGAGTTCGAGCTCCAAGTTGGGTGTATAGATTACTTATACAAATCTTGAAGGAAAAAACTTTACCAAAAAACTTTCTTTTTTTTTTTTTTTTTTTTTTACCAAAAAACTTTCATAAGCACTTCAAAGTATTCTAAAAGTAGGCATTCTAAATACCGGTTTAATATTCAGTTTTATCCTGTACTATGTCTAAACTATAACGTTTAATTTTTAACTCCAATCCATTTGGTTTTGTGTGTATATGTGGACAGAGGTGAGTAATGTTAGAAGAAGATCGAAATTCATCAACTTGATTCAATTCAACCAATATTTATTAAGCACCTAATCTTTCTCAGGTATTTGGGATATGAAGATGGATATGATACCAGAGAAATAATATCAGTTTGTACCCAGTAAATAGAAGCAAATGATTAATTTCTGTCAGATGGAATGAGAAATAGCTTCATATAGAATTTATAATTTGAGCTGGGGCTTTAGGAATAAGAGCTTGTCAGGAGGCGAGTGGAAAATTCTTCACAAAAGAAACACAAGGGTAAAGGCACAGGTTTGTGTCACTAAACCTTAAGGTTTGGGCAACTGCTATTGACTCTACTAAAAGGTAAATGCAAGAGAGGAAAGAGGTAAAATGGTGATTTGGGCAGTGGTGCTGCTTCTCATCTTGAGAAGCTGGGCCACACCTGGTAGGAAAGGATGTGAGAGAGAGGAATAATTATCCTGTTAACAGTGGGGAAGGCAAGGAGAACAAGTGTTAAGGATTGAAATAACCTAGGCAAGAACGCACCTTCGCCTGAACTGTATCAGTGAGAGTGAAGAGAGTAGTACAAATTTGAGATCCTTAGCAATTGATTAGAAGGAAAGGTGAGAGAGGGACTTTACAACCACAGCTTTGGTGTTTTCTTTGGACCATATTCTGTGGGAGTGTGCTGGATTTGATCTTTGCCTTGAAGTAGAGTCTCTCGTATCCATTATCATCACAGAGGCCAGTAGTTTCCTATACCAGCAAGCATATACAAACTTGACCAGTGAACGGAATAGAGAAATTTAAAAAGACACCCATAGAAAATCCAGTCACTTGTGAAAAAAAATCCATGTACTATAGTACATGGGTGAGATTATGGTTTTATCAATAGTTGATGCTTGGTCAAGTGAATCTCCATGTTTCAAGTAGGACATACATACAAAAGCATCAGCCACAAAGGAAAAGATTGATAAACTAGACCTCAACAAAACTGAAAACTTTATTAATCAAAAAAACACAGCAAAGAGAGAGAAAGGTGAGGAGAAAATATTCCTGATACAAATAATAGAAAAATTACTCATTCAAAATATAGAAAGCACTAGAAAGCAATAATAACAGACAACCAAATAATAAAATGGCCAAAAGACTTTAACAGCCAATTTCACCAAAAAAAAAAAAAAAAAAAAAAAAGTAAAGAAAATGTGCAATAAACATATGGAAAGATGCTTTAACTCATTAATTTTCCTGGGAAAACCAGGTTAATTCCATAGTGAGTTACTACATAAGCTAGAAACTACATAAGCTAGAAACTACCACTCGAATGGTAAATATTAAAACAACAACAACAAAAAACCCCAAACCCATTCATGGAAAACTCACAACCAAAACAAAAAACAACTGCTAATATCAAGCCCTGGGGAGGATTTGGAAAACCAGAATCCTCCCACACAGTTGAAGGAAGAGTAAATTTGCAAAATAACTTTTTTTTTGGTGGGGAAAGAGAGGGAGAGGGAGAATCTTAAGCAGGCTCCACACCCAGCACAGAGCCTGACACAGGGCTTGATCTCACAACCCTGAGATCATGACCTGAGTCAAAATCAAGAGTCAGTTGTTTAATGCACTGAGCCACCCCAGTGCCCAAGCAGACGTTTTTCAAAACCATTTGTTAGTATCTGTTAAAACTTAAAACATGCATACCCTATGACCTAGGGCTTTCACTCCTAAATGTTTACTTAAAAGATAAGCGTGCATGTGCGAACAAAAAGAATGTTTATAGCAGCAATAATGATAGAGCCAAAGTTTGGAAACGTTGAAAATGAACTTTACAGAATGGATAAATAAATTGTGATGTATTCCTATAATGGAATGCTACACAGTGATGAGGGAAAATAAGCACTGTTTAATGTAGCATAGATAAGTCTCATGAATATAATTCTGACTGTAAAAAGCTACAACAAAATTAAATATTTGGCATAGTTCCATTTCTGTAAAGTTCAAAAACAAAAAACTGTGGCAAGAGATGTCAAGATACTGGTTATCTGTGCAAAGTCCTAAATGTGATTAGGAAGAGCATAACTGGGAATCCCTGGGTGGCTCAGTGGTTTGGCGCCTGCCTTCGGACCAGGGCATGATCCTGGAGTCCCGGGATCGAGTCCCGCGTCGGGCTACCTCCATGGAGTCTGCTTCTCCCTCTGCCTGTGTCTCTGCCTCTCTCTCTCTCTCTCTCTCTCTGCGTCTTTCATGAATAAATAAATAAAATCTTTAAAAAAAAAAAAGGGAAGGGTATAAACTGGGACTTTTAGGATGTCCAAATATATGTGTTTATGAAGACTTATCAAGCTGTATACACTTATAATTTATACCTTAGTTGTGTATATGTACTTCATTAAAAGTTTTACTTGTAATTGGAGTTAAGTTAGCTCAGGATCTTATCATAAAAATCAGTGGATTATTTGAGAAAAATTGAATCCATCCATGACATGAACTACATACCTTGTACTAACCAACTCACTATGTAGGATAAAGATATATTCATATTTACTAGTGTAAATATACTTGTTCATATATATCTATACAATGACTTAAAGGGAATATGTAGTAAATATTATCCATCTTTTAAACTGCATTCCAAGTCTTCCAGGACTGGCAGTGAGAGCATTTCCAAAGGCAGGAGTAGCAGGAAAGAAGGCTCCTGTAGCATGATTTGGCTATGACTTGTCCTTCTTACTATTGATTCTGGACCTTTATTGCCCAAGATTCCTAGAGAATTGGTGACCCATCCAGTATCCTTTCAAACTTTCCTCTTATATTAAAATTGTTTTCTTTTGGCTATAAATAACAACTTTAAGGAATATTTTTGTACATGTGTATTTCTTTCTCTATCTATGTAAAATGTACCCCCATACATCCAAAAACATTTCTAAAAGCAAATGTGAATGTATATATGTGTGTATTACATGTCAATGCCACATAGTTTAGATTTTTTTAATAAGTTTTTTATTTAGGGGTACCTGTGTGGCTCAGCCAGTTAAGCATCTGCCTTTGGCTCAAGTATCCTGGGATCAAACCCCACGTTGGGCTCCCTGCTCAGTAGGGAGCTTGCTTCTCCCTCTCCTGCTCAAGATCGATCTCTCTCTCCATCAAATAAATAAATGGAATCTTAAAAAAAATGTTTTTTAGTTTAATTCAAATATTGTTAACATGCAGTGTTATATGAGTTTCAGTATTCAATATAGTGATTCATCAAGACTATACACTACCCAGTGCTCATCATAATAAGTGTACTCTCGATCCCCATCACCTGGTTCACCCATGCCCCCCAACCACCTCCCCTCTGGTAACCATCACTTCTTTATAGTTAAGAGTCTGTTTCTTGGTTGGTCTCTCTCTCTCTTTTTCTTTCAGTTCACTTGTTTTGTTTCTTAAATTCCATAAATGAGTGAAATCATGTCTTTTTTCTCCATATCCTCGCCAACACTTGCTGTTTTTCATTTTAGCCATTCTGACAGCTGTGAGGTGATATCTCATTGTATTTTTGGTTTGTACTTCCTTGATGATCAGTGCTGTTGAGCATCTTTTCATGTGTCTGTTGGCCAACTAGATGTCGTCTTTGAGAAATGTCTGTTCCTGTCTGTGGCCCATTTTTTAAATTAGATTACTTGTTTTGGTGTTGAGTTGTATCACTTCTTTATATATTTTGGATACCAATCCATTATTGGATATGTCTGTCGCAAATATCTTCTCCTTTTCAGTAGGTTGTCTTTTATTTTTGTTGATTTCTTCCTTCACTGTACAGAAGCTTTTTACTTCTATGTAAAGCTTTTAACTTTTTATTTTTGCTTGTATTTCCCTTGCCTCAGGAGACATATCTAGAAAAATGTTGCTATGGCCAATGTCAGAGATATTATAGCCTGTGCTCTCTTCATGGATTTTTAATGGCTTCAGGCGTTTAGGTCTGTAATCCATTTTGAGTTTATTTTTCTATAAGGTTCATAAGGTGGTCCAGTTTTATCTTCTGCATGTGGCTGTCCAGTTTTCGCATCACCACTTATGTTTCCCACTGTGTACTCCTGCCTCCTTTGTCATAGATTAACTGACCATGAGTTATTACTGTCCTGTTCCTTTCATCTATGTGTCTACTTTTCTGCCAGTACCATCTTGTTTTGATTACTGTAGCTTTGTAATAAATATTGAAATCTGAGATTGTGATACTTCCAGCTTTGTTCTTTTTAAAGATTGCTTTGGCTACTCAGGTCTTTTTTTAATTTCATATAAATTTTAGGATTATTTTTTCTAGTTTTGTGAAAAATGTTGGTATTTTAATATGGATGCATTGAATCTGTAGGTTGCTTGCTATGAGCAATATGGACATTTTAACAGTATCTATTCTCCCGATTCATGAGCAGAGTATATGTTGCCATTTGTGACATTGGAAATTTCTTTAATCCAGGAATTATAGTTTTCAGCATGCAGGTATTTCAACTTCTTTGTTAAAATTTTTCTTAGATATTTTATTCTTTGTGGTTAGGTGCAATTGTAAATAGGGTTTTTTCTGAATTTCTCTTACTTTGTGATTAGTGTATAGAAATGCAACAGATTCTGTATATTTGTTATGTATTCTGCATCATTGAATCCTTTTATTCTAATAATTTCCGGTAGAGTCTTTAGGATTCTCTCTATATGTCATCTGTGAATAATGACAGTTTTCTTTTTTTTCTTTTTTTTTTTTTAGCTGTTTGGATGCTTTTTATTTCTTGTGTTATTTCTATGGCTAGGACTTCTAGTACTATATTGAATAGAAGTGGTGACAGTGGACATTCCTATCTTTTTTCTAACCCTGGGGAAAAACTTTCAGGTTTTTACCACTGAGAATAATGATACATGTGGGTTCTTCATATATGTCCTTTGTTATGTTCAGGTATGTTCCCTCTGAATCCAATTTAAGTTTTAA
This sequence comes from Canis lupus dingo, assembly GCF_003254725.2. Taxonomy (NCBI): domain Eukaryota; kingdom Metazoa; phylum Chordata; class Mammalia; order Carnivora; family Canidae; genus Canis; species Canis lupus. The sequence goes on along the minus strand of NC_064252.1, from coordinate 52,016,133 downwards.
TTTTTTTAATTGTACTCATTTTTCTACATGGTATATGGTGTGAGAAAAAAATATGACTATATTTTTCTCATTGATCAGCCAGTTTCTTGACTAGTTACTGGATAATTGTTCTATTTCTAATTAATTAATTAATTAATTAATTCTAATTAATTTGAATTGCCATCTCTATCATGTATTAAATTTATATGGTATATAGATTTCCAAATGCCTATTTCCCCAGTTTCATTAGTCTATATGTTTATCATGTGCTGATTTATCTCCATTTAATTATTGCAACTTTTTCATTTTATTTATTTTCTGGTTGAACAGATGGTATCTTATTTTCATTGAAATAAGCTCTTTTATATCCATTTCCTCATTCTAGCATTTTTTCAGATATCTTTTTTTTTCAATTATCTAAGAGGTTTATCTATAATATTGTTCTTCTCAAAGAACCAGTTCTTAAATTTATTCATCAATTATAGAGTTTTTTCTATCTAGTAATTCATGGTTTATTTAAATATATTTTTATTTAAATAATATCTATTTCAACCAATCCTATTTATTCTCAGTTCTTTGGGGATGATTCTAAATCATTAAACTGTAAAAAATAGAATCTTTTCTCTGTTCCTTGATTTATGCTAATTCCATCTCATAAATTATCTCCCCCAAATTCACCTAGGCAAATTCCACACTCCTTCATAGCCCATTCTACATGTCCCAGTGAAACCATTCTTCTCAGACTGAATCCATTATTACAATCATTTGCTTTTTCACATATAATATTGTTTCTTAATCTGAACTTTTTATATATATCTAGCTTCTTCTAATAGATTGAATTTATTAGAAACAAGAACCAACTTCTGTAACAACTTGGCACAGTAGCCAACAGGTTTTTAAATGATCCATTGACAAGCATATATTAATCTTCTACTTTTTTAGTCATCTATCTTTTGATTTAAAAAGAGATACCATATGTCTTTAATAGGTTAAAAAGTCACATCAGGGGGAAAAAAAGTCAGACAAATCCAGGGGAAAATATTGGAATTTTAGAGGCAAGGGAATCCATATATGTTTATAAAATACAAGAGAGATATTTAGTTTGGGTTTTCAATAACTAAAGCAAAATTTAAGAATAACAAATATTAAAAGTACACAGAGTATGCTGCTTTGTAGAAAAGAACATTAGGTTGAAATACTTGATGCTGAGATTCTTATATGGTAGGCTAGAAATAAAACACGGGTGTCTTCAATAAGGGCATATATAGGTAGCCTAAGGAAATAGAGCAAGTCATTATTTCCCATGGTAGTGGGAAATACATCATGGGTCACTTACATACATGTTCACATGGATCTCTAGGGAAGGTTAGACTTCAGATAAGTTTACTATCATGGTAAGAATATTCCAGATAAAAGCAATAACAAGAGTTCTATTAAGATGTACTATACATTTCATATGAAAAACTAGAGGGGGTAAATCAACTGAAGCTGTGACATAGGGAAATAGAGAAAACAACCAAAGCTCTAACATCATCTCTTTCTCACTCCATAAATTCTATTTAAATATGGGAAGAGAATACAGTTGATAGAGGTTTAACCTACAAAGGGGCTATTATGATGCTGCATTCATTGAGAAATGTCCAGTTCAGTTTAAAGAGAGGGTTGAAGCATTCTGAGGTTTCAAGAGAAACTTCCATAGCATGCTTATTACTGATTGGGAGATAGAGGTGAAACTTAATTTTTCATGATTATGTTTTATGTCAGCCTCATAATTAATAACCATCTAACTGGTCCAATGAGAAATGGAAATATCTGATGGATCTAAGCAGTTAAGTTACCACTACATGCAACACTAGTTTATTCTCAAAATGTGTAATCTAGTATACTAAAGTCAGACAGACTGCCAGGTGTTTAAAATCCAAAGTAAAATTGTTGGTAATGTGTGCATGGAAGCACAGCATAGTCAAAGGAGGCCCGTTAGCAATGCAAACACAGATAAGATGCTAAATCTGAATTACAAGTCTTTGCCTGAGTATATTGGTTTTGTATTCTTGAATGAAGTATCTTCATTGTTTGCTTCTTTTTCATGGGATGTTAAACATTCAGAACAATTTATGAAGCCATAAACCTGAAAGATTTCTTTTTCAGCTTAAGCCAAGTCAAAGCAATCTTTATTTTTATTTGTCTGGTCCATACCACTAAAATCAGTTTATCATTGACTGAAGTGACCATAGTTATTCCCTCTGGGTAACATTATAATGATCCTTTTTATTTTTATTTCCTACTTTACTGTTTTGCTAAAATCAATATTTGAGGCTTCATTAAATTGACAGCTAAATCTGAAATGTGTTTGCTATCGTTCAAAATGCAAATTTGGTGCTTTTAGTTTCAAAAAAAGTAAACATGTCAGGGATATTATGAATGTATATGTTTATTTTGAAATTTTCTACTCAGCAGGTTCCTTTATTCTTCTGTAGATAAATCTTTTATATAAACATAAATTAGAAAATATTTCTTGATTTAATTTGCTAGCATTATTTTTGAAAAAAGCAAAAAGTAATATTAGAAAATAGTCAATACTGAAGATATATGAATTACTTTTTTTTTTTTAACAGAGTCATGCACATTTCCTGAATTTGCTCTCACCTTCCCTGATATTTATGTGAATTTGATCAAGGAATTTTAAGAATACAAGGTGAGAATTTGCCTTATTTGTTACCACACAGCTTGGTTCTGTCATTTTCCATGTTAATAGGATTTTGTGACTGACTGACCTTGTTAATACAGCAATATGTTTTTTGCCATATCATCAGTAGCAATCTTCATAGGAAAAAGTAGAATTAAAAAAAAAAATTAAAACACGGTTCATTTCACTCCATTTTTTTCCCTCTTACTTTAACAAAAGCAAACAAATTCCATTATGTCTTAATGCAACAACCACCATAAAAAAAAAGCTATTTTGAATGTTGAAAATATAACATGTTGAAATAGAAGGCTAAAAACCTGCTGTCTGACAACACAATCAGATGTAGACGTCTGGATCTTTGGCAAATGTTAAAAAAAAAAAAAGTGACATATTTTCTATCAGACATAGAAAAATGGAATTAGGTGACCTCTAAAAGAACTCTAAAGATCACTACCAAAAATGAGTTGTATTAAGATGACTAAAAGTCTTTTTCTTTCTTCTTTAAATCTTTGAACCCATGTGACATTATGTCAGTTTCTGTTAATCCTACACTCTCACATCAGCGAATTCTGGTTCCATGACTTAGTATTAAAGAGGTTGCCTCTTAAACAAAATGTGTGCAAAAGCAGACACTTTGCTAAAGGGCAATCAGGAATCCCAGTAATGTAGCCTCAGGGGCAGCTAAGAATTTTGGCTCTTCAAAGAGGTCATTTATCATTACTGGGAATGTTCAACAGGTATTTCACTTGCTGATCTCTGATTTACCCATTCTTCATCACCAGATCCCTATGCAGGTGCCAATATTTCATTTCTACAAATGAAATATTTTCCTCACTTCTACTCTTTTAGGTAATTCACTATTTGTCAGAACTCATTCATTTCTCCATCCAGGGTTTTTTTTTTTTTTATCTTCTCTAGCATCCTTAAGTTAACCTTATCTTCAATTCCCACTCTGCTCATGCAGCCTCATTATTTGTGCCATCCTTTCTTCTCCACCTTTTTTTTTCTTAAAGTATAATTGACACACTGTTAAATTATTTTCAGGTGTACAACAAAGAGATTCAACAACTGTATACATTACATTATGCTCACCACAGGTGTAGCTTCCATCTGTCACCATACAACACTATTACAATACCAATTGGCTATACTTCCTATGCTGTACCTTTCATCCCAACGATGTGTTCATCCCATGGCTGAAAGCCTGTATCTCCCTCTGCCCCCAGCACCCACCAGTTTATTCAGGGTTTTTATGGGTCTGTTTCTGATTTTTGGGGGGTTTGTTTATTTAGGTTCCACATGGAAGTGAAATCATGTGATACTTGTCTTTCTCTGACTTAATTAATCTAGCATAATATCCTCTAGATCCTTTCTTGTTGTCACAAATGGCAAGATCTTCATTCTTTATCATGGCTGATTAATATTCTGTTGTATATGTACACCACATCTTCTTTCTCCATCAATCAGAGGACATTTAGGTTGCTTCTATAACACAGCACTTGTACATTGTACTGCATAAAACATAGGGGTGCATAGGTTTATTTAAATTAATTATTTTATTTTGGTAAATACCATCCTTTTGTCCTCAGAATAAATCCCACTTTATTATAGTAAACGATCCTACATTGTTGATTGTCCTTTGCTAATATTTTGTTGAGAGTTTTTATATCTATGCTCATTGAGGATAGTTGCCGGTAGCTTTTTTTGTAGTGGCTTTGGTTTTGTATCAGGATAATACTGGTCTCATAGAATGTGAGAATACTTGGAAGCTTTCCTTCCTCTTCTATTTTCTAGAATAAAGGAATAGCTATTAAGGAGAATAGCTTAAGGGGAATAATTTATGAAGAATAGCTATTAACTCTTCTCTGTTTTGTAGCAGTCACAGGTAAAGGCATCTTGTCCTGCACTTTGGCGGAAATTTTTGATTACTGATTCAATTGTGTCACTAGTAATCAGTTTATTTGGATTATTTATTTCTTCTTGATTCAGTTTTGGAAGATTATGTTTCTAGGAATTTATCAATTTCTTCTAAGTTGTCTAATTTGTTGGCATATAGTTTTTCATGTAGTCCCTTATAATCTTTTGTATTTCTACAGTGTCCATTGTTACTCTCTGCTTTCATTTTTTATTGTGTTATATGGGTCCTTTTTTTTTCCCTGAATTAGTCTGGCTAAAGGTTTATCAATTTTTTTAAGGATTTTATTTGTTCATCAGAGACACACAGAGAGAGGCAGAGACACAGGCAGAGGGAGAAGCAGGCTCCATCCAGGGAGCCTGATATGGGATTCAATCCCGGGTCTCCAGGATCATGCCCTGGGCCAAAGGCAGGCGCCAAACTGCTGAGCCACCCAGGCATCCCAATTTTGTTTTTGTTTTTGTTTGTTTTTTTTTAAAGAACCAGCTCTTTTTTTTGTTTTGTTTTGTTTTGTTTTGTTTTTTATCTTGTCTCTATTTTATTTATTTCCACTCTGAAATTTACTATTTCCATCCTCTTATTAACTTTAGGCTTTGTTTATTCTTCTTTTTCTAGTTACTTCAGGTGTAATTTTAGATGGTTTGATACTTTTGCTTTTTTGAGGTAGGAATTTATTGCTATAAACTTCCCTCTTAGAAGTGTTATTGCTGCATCCCAAAGATTTTGAAGCACTGTGTTTCCATTTTGTCTCCATGTATTTTTAAATTTCCTCTTTGACCCATGGGTTGTTTAGCCTTTATGTGTTTTTATCAGTTTTTTTTTTTTATTGCAATTGATTTTTAGTTTCATACTACTGTGGTCAGGAAAGATGCCTGATGTTTCAACCATCTTAAATTTATTAAGATTTATTTTGTGGCCTAATATGATCTATCTTAGAGAGTGTTCCATGTACTCTTGAAAAGAATGCATATTCTGTTTTAGGATGGAATGTTCTTTTTTTTTTAATTTTTTTTTTAATTTTTATTTATTTATGATAGTCACAGAGAGAGAGAGAGAGAGGCGCAGAGACACAGGCAGAGGGAGAAGCAGGCTCCATGCACCTGAAGCCCGACGTGGGATTCGATCCCGGGTCTCCAGGATCACGCCCTGGGCCAAAGGCAGGTGCCAAACCGCTGCGCCACCCAGGGATCCCTAGGATGGAATGTTCTATAGTGATCTGTTAAGACTATTTGGTCTAATGTGTCATTCAAAGACACCGTTTCCTCATTGATTTTGTGTCTGGCTAATCTATCCATTGATGTAAGTGAGGTGTGAAAGTACTCTACTATTATTGTATTACTATCAATTCTCCCTTTATGTTTGTTAATATTTGCTTTATGTATCAAGAGGCTCCAATGTTGAGTGTGTAGCTATTTAAAATTACTACATCCTCTTGCTGGATTGATCCCTCCTTCATTACGTAAGTTCTTTCTTTGTCTCTTGCTACAGTCTTTGTTTTAAAGTCTATTATTTCTGATGTAGCATTGATACCCTGGCTATATGTGTCTTTAGGTCTAAAGTGAGTCTCTTGTAGGGAGCCTATAGATGGTCTTGGGTTTTGTTTTTGTTTTTGTTTTTTTATCCAATTTGTCACCTTTTGTCTTTTGATTGGAGTGTTTAGTCCATATATATCTAAAGTAGTTATTGATAGGTATGTATTTATTGCCATTTCGTTCATTAGTTTCTGGTTGTTTTGTAGTTCTTCTCTGTTCCTTATTATCCTGCTCTTTTTCATTATGATTGACTTTCTTTAGTATTATTTTTTTTTAAGATTTTATTTATTTATTCATGAGAGACACACAGAGAGAGAGAGAGGCAGAGACACAGGCAGAGGGAGAAGCAGGCTCCATGAAAGGAGCCTGACGTGGGACTTGATCCCAGGTCTCCAGGATCATGCCCTGGGCTGAAGTCGGTGCTAAACCACTGAGCCACTGGGGCTGCCCTCTTTAGTGTTATTTTAATGCTATCTTAAATGACTTTCTCTCTTTTTTGAGTATCTATTATTGGTCCTCCATTACCATGAGGTTCACATATAACATCCTAAGTATTTAGTGGTCTATATTAAGTGCATGGTCACTTAAGTTGAAATACATTCTAAAAGCACTTCATTTTTACTCCCCCTCTTCATGTTCTATGTATATGTTGTCATGTTTTACATATTTTTATTATTTAAAATTATTACATAGATACAATTGATTTTACTGCTTTTGTCTTTTAACCTTCATACTAGATTTATTGGTGATTCCTACCTTTACTGTACATTTTCTTTACTCAGGAGATTTTTTTCTTTCATAATTTTCTTCTAATTAAGGCCTTTTCATTTCTGTTTTTTTCCTGAGGTTTTATCTTCTTTCATTTTGAGCATATTCCTCTGTCTCTTCATTTTGATTTTTGTGTGTCTCTACGAATTAGACAGAGCAGCTACTTCTCCAAAACTTGGAGGAATAGTCTTATATGTGCCTGGTTACTCTGGCTGATGGGAACTGAAGAAGGCACACACTGGGGGAGTGGGGGCGTACCAGGTTATTCTGTACTGGAATGTCCTGGCAAGTCATCTAGAATGAAAGTGAGATGGGTCTGAAATGTTTCAGAGTGCTTTGTACCTGTGTCACCTTGATGAGGTGGCTGGAGCCATGAGTGCTGACCAAGGGCATCCCACTGTGCATTACAGTAGTGTGGGCTAGGAGTTACAGTAGTGAGGGCTAGGAATCCAGGGCTCACTGAAGCAGTAGGCCTACCTCTTCTACACTATCAAGGTGGTGGTGAAATGTAAATTAGGACATTTACTAACCCCTCCAATCTGGAGTTCCCAATTCTCACCTGCCATTTGGTGGAGTTCTAGTTGCTCTTTAAACCATAGCTTTTTTTTTCCTGTGCCCCTGTATCATCCCTGCATGCTACAGTTCTCATTATCAGAGGTTGGGTTCCCTCTGTTACCATGTCTCTCTTGCCATTCTCTATGTGGTCTATTTTTGTTGTGCAAAGGCTGTTCAGTCATATGTCAGTTCTTCTTCAAGAAGAATTTCTCTCTAGACAAGTGTATATTTGGTGTGTCCATAGAGGGCATGAGTTCAGGGTCTTCCTACAACCCTAGAAATACCCACCTTGGCTTTGTTGATGCTCACTTAGGCTTCCACAGTTTCCTTTTCCTCTCAGAGCAGTTGCTCCATAATGCCCAAGTGGTGGATAGCTATTCACGGTAACAGCAAAACCTGAATATGTTTGCCTAAAGGAGAATGATGTACCAGATACCATTCTGCTAAAAGATTCCAAAATTTGTTTTGGAAGACTTATGCTTAATTTATTTTTCGTTTGCTCCTTTAAGTGGGCAGGCCTTAAGTGTCTCAGTGTAATGACCATGAGGCTAACATAGATCACTTCTATTTTATGAGATCATGAAGGGCATGCAGGATTAGTCTGTTAGGTCTGCCTTAAACAACAGAAATTTATTGCCTCAGAGTCCTGGAGGCTAGAAATCTGAAATTGAGGTGTCAAGAGGGTAGGTTCCTTCCAGTGTTCCTTCTCTGTCTCTTTATATCATCTTCTTTTATGTGTGTCTCTAATGGACTGAATTTTGCTCCCTACCAATTCTTATGTTTAAACTCTAACCCACAGGGTAATTTTCTTTGGAGATAGGCCCTATAAGGAGGTAATTAAGGTTAAATGAGGTCATAAGGATAGAGCCTTAATCTGATAGGATGGTGTCCTTACAAGAAAAGATCTCTTTCTCTGCATGTATAAAGAAGAAAAGCTGTGTGAGGGCAATGAGAAGATGGCCATCTACAAGCTAGTAGAAGTATCATCAGACAACAAGCTTGATATAGCACCTAGGTCTTCAATTTTTAGACTACAGAATTGTAAGAAGATAAATTTCAGTTGTTTACTCAGTTTCTGATATTTTATTATGGTAGCCCAAGCAAACTGAAGAGTGTCCAAATTTCCCTTTGTAATAATGACACCAGTCATATTGGATTAGGGCTCATCCTAATGCTCTCATTTTAACCGTAAAGACTCTATAGCCAAATAATGTTCCCTTCTGAGGTACTTTTGGGGGTTAGGATTGGGGAGCACAATTTAGTCCGTAACACACACCAAACCTGAAGCATACCTCTAACTCTTTCGGTTGGAATCTAAGACTACTGAGAAGATCTCGGCCGTATTGACCTGGATCATATGAAAAGACACCACCAAAAGCCTAATTTGAAAATCTATATTAACAATACCAGTACCCAACATATTTCTTCTCATTTTACAAAAAGTGTTAACATTTCCACAGCCAGGTGATAGGCACTACCTTAACCTCCAACATGGAAACTGATGAGTAAGTATCAATAAATAAATGAGTGAGTCTCATGAGTAATGAAAATCCCTTCTCTGTAGACAGGAGATTGCTCTCAGCAGTGTGAAGGGTGGGATTGAGTTACACTGGAATTTCCAGCTCTGTAAAATCCAAAACAAAGGACTTTGGCTCTGATGTTTTCCATTCAAAGATTGTATCAATTGGCACTCTTGCCAGTTCCTTATGATATAACACAATTCCTCTTAAGCCACAGTATCTTCACACAGAACATGGATTCTCAATGGAAGCAATACATCACGCAACAGCATCCCTAAGGGAGGAAGGTGTTAAAAAGATTACCATTTTTTTATGTTTAAAGCATAGATGAATATATAGCACAAAACAGATATACAGTATATCTATGGTTTGAAAAACACAGCATTTACAGTCTTTTAGCAATGGCTCATTTCATTTTTTTATTTTTTAAAGATTTTATTTATTTATTCATGAGAGACACAGAGGGAGAAGCAGGCTGCAGGACTCCATCCGCAGACCTAGGATCACTCCCTGAGCCAAAAGCAGATGCTCAACCACTGAGCCACCAGGTATCCCACAGTGGCTCCTTTTAAACATCAACTTTGAACCCCCAAACACCTGCCCCCTCCCTCACTCATCTTATATAGCCTGTGTCCTGTTCTGGTCCCTTTTTTCTCACTTTCTTTATTAAAACTGAATTTTATGAAGGAAGTCACTTTACTGTATATATGTTATATAAAATTAATGATAGATGGTAGGATAAACTGGAAGTTAGGAAAACAAATCTAAAATTTTAGAACTCACCCCCAATGGTACATGAGTTTGAGAAGAAACTATGTTATATTTCAGTATTAGAAAAAGGATTGGTTTTTATAATTTCCTATGCTAATAGCTTTAATATCATGTATACATCATTATGTTTTAATGTGTTATATATATTATGTATTCTACATATTAAAATAATATTGTAAATATTTTAATTAAGTCAATGACGTTTGTGATATGCCCATGGAAAAGCAAATCTACAAGGCCTTTCAACATCTTCATTGAAAATATTACAAAACTTGAATACCCTTCACTACTGCCATTTATTCCTAGGAAGGAAGCAAATTAATATCCAACTCCAAGCAGGTATAACAATGTTTATAGATTTCAGTAAAATTGCCAAAATTTTAGCAAGGTCATGTCCTTTCTTTTTAGGTTTTGACTTTTTTCTCTGAAAAGTATCTCAATAACTCTTTAAGCACTCCATTTGTTAGGTTTATTATTATTTTTTCTTTAATGGAAATAGGTTTGTGACTTCTCACAAACAAGACTTAGACTTAATTATGATTGAGGCTAACTGGCTTGATTCCTAAGAAGCAGAGACTGTGGCTTTTAAAAAAAATCTGAATGGTTCATCATGAGCCACTCTGTCTGTCAGCTGTCACTTGGCCTAGGAATGAGCAGTGAGTAAGGTGGTTTAAAGCTCAGATGCTGTGGCAACTGCATCTGTCTTCCCAGGCAGCTCTAATCCTGCCTGGTCCACTGGCTCTGCCTTTATGAGTTCTTTTGATTGATAATTGAGAGAATAAATCTTTGAAGGACTTATAGGAATGCAAAAATACATATATTAAGATTTCAGTAATAAAATACCTATCAAAGTATTTTATGCAGTCTCCTTTCAGGTCTTGGCCTTTTAGGGCATTGTGCTAGGATTAAATTGGGAATTAGGATTCAATTATACAGTTTTTGTTTTTCTGAGATTAGGCAATTTCAAATTTTTCTTTCTTAATGTGTTTTTCTTTTTCTTTTCAAATTTTTATTTTCAATCCCAGACTAGGAGTTATTTATTTGGGGTAGGGACTGAGTGGGGGGAGGAGTAATATCACAGCCTTAAGTAGAAATTATTTCTATATAAGTGCAAAACTATAGGGAAAATTCAAAAGATTAGTCTGAGAAACATATGGTCTAGAACAAAAAAGTTATTTAACCTGGAGAAAAAAAAAAGACTTATTGATTTCTTCAGAATAGGGCTTTCATTAATTAAACACTCTTGCTCTAAACAGCTCCTGGAAAAGGAGGCAGGAGGACCTCTAGAGGCTTGGGGTCAGGGTTTGAGCAGACCCTCCAATTTCCTAAGTCAGGTTACAAACTTATCTGAACTAATTTCTCATGTTTTCCTTACATGATTTCCCTACCTTACAAGAGATAGTTTTACTCGAGTCCCCATTAATATCAAGCTTAATAGTAATAACAATATTGACAGTAACCATGATTTGCTGAGCACCCCCTATGTGCCAACAACTGTTCTAAGCAATTCATACTTACTAATTCTCATTCTTAAGAAACCAAGGCTCAAGAGGAGTCAGACACACTGCGTAGGATCAAAAGCTAAGTGGCAGGACTTGAAATCCTATCTAATTGTATCCACAGTCCATGTTTCGTCTGCTCCCCCTCTAAGTGACAATATGATGGAGGAGTAGTGTTAAGTACAAAGATGTTAATAGCAGAATGATTTATAATAATGTGAGCTTATTCAAAGGTATAATTATGTATGAATTATTGAAGGAAACTATGGTTGATGTTCTTGATGAAATAAAATAAATGCATAATTAATGTAGAAAATGCTTATTATTGTAATGTTAAATTTAAAAAATCCACATGATACAGACTTGATTGAAACCATGCTTTTAAAATGCCCAGATTAAATCTGGAATCAACTCTACAAAAACATCCTTAGTGGCTGGGAGGGAATGGTCTAATGAGAAGTAATTTTTCTTGTTCTATCTAAAAGGTATTTATATCTTCTTTAATAAGAATGTATTATTCTTACTTTCCTTGCTTAATAAATATCTTTATTTATTCCTAACAGGGATTATTTGCAGCCTAAAGTTAAATCCTGCCATAAAAAAAATCATCCTGTCCAGGTTCTTTTTCTGCCCGCTTCCTGACCTCTCCTGTCTGTCGAGCTTTCCTCTGTGTGTCAGTGCTTACCAACAGTCTCGTTTTCTCTAAGATCTTTGTTCTGGCTTCCTTTTCTCATGGTAATTTTTTTTTTTTTTTTTTTTTTTTTGCCTTGACACACTTATGGCTTTTGAAATTGTTCCATTTCTGTTTCAAGCATGTTTTATTTCCTAAGGTATAATTCAGTGTCTTATGAACCTCAATAATGTGCCAATGGTTTAATTAGTAGAAGCCTTAAGACTGTTCTTCCTAGGAGAGCAGTCACACTTGTCTCCCTCTCTTTTGAGTCAAAAACAAGAGAATCAGGCCTAGCATTCACATGAAAAAGGAGATTTGTTGCTATCAAATATTTAGTACCATTAAAAGCTATATACACCAGAGTAAGTGACCAAATGGCACTTAGGATTTACCACATGGGAGAGTGTTACTAATAATTTGGCTTAATGGATATAGCTTTTGGTGAAGGCCATAATTATACCAAAATGTTATCTGAAGAGTGAGTTTTTATTTCTAGAATTACGTGATGTTCTACTCCTTGAAACAAACCAAAAGGGATTTCCCCCCTCTGAACAAAAGTGCAATTTACAATAATTTCTAAACCACAGTATTTGTGAATAACATGGAGCTTTATGAAAAATAAAGAGAGCCCTCCCAGGAAAGATGATTTTGCCTAATGTAGGTACCTCTGAAGATCAACATGAGATGATCTAAAAACTTAAGAACATAAGCTTAAGCCCTTTCAAAATTGCATATCTCTCAAACTTTATTTCCTTTCATTTACTTCTCTATGAGAAAATAAAACCAGCTTTTCAGCCCTATACATATATCAAAAAATACTTGAAAACTGATACTGTTTTATCCATCTCAGTGTCTGCTAGCAACTGGAATTGTACTTATTACATAGCAAATACCCAATAAATACTCACTGCATGTATAAATGCATAAATGTTTATCTTCTACTGACCCATGTAGGTAAGTCTTGAGCCTCAGCACAAACTCAAAGTGCAGAAGAAGATTTTCCTCTAGAAACAAAAAACATTGACAAGTTCAGTGTATCTTGCAAGATCTATCAGGTAATTTCATATTTCTTTTATGTCCAAATACTGACTGACCATCTCATTTAGCTTTAAGAATGTTATGACTGAGAGCCAGTTCCATTCCCTTAACCTGATAGATAATAAATAAGATCATTTATTTAAACATCTGCAGGGAAAATGGACAAGTATGGGGAGAAATGTGTGCTTTAATTTTAGATTATTTAATTGTTCTAGTATTTCATGGCATGAAATACTGAGTTTCTGAATCGCAGGGCAAGAACTCACTGGATTAAGTTGAGAGAACTCTCACAATATGAATTAGCTTTCCACACTTTCTCATTCACAGGGAACAAGTCAGCCTGAAGACTGATTTCTTTTTTATTTGGAAAATATCTTTCCTATAGTTTAAAAAACAACCATTTACTAAGTTTCAAACTTAGAGAAAAGATCAGGGTTAGACAAGAGTGATCTTATAATTTACCACCCAAATTTGGATACTTTTGTTCTAGAAAATCTAAGTAGAACTGAATGGAAAAGTGGGTATAAACAGGGACTTTGCTGAGAAAATCCATGTGTAGTCACCATATCAGGCACAACCACTGACTCTTTGTGTGACCTGAGGCAAATTATCATTATGTTCTATATTTTGCTTCAGCAGGGGAAATTAATTTATGTCTTTAGTAACACTTGAACACCTACTCTGTTCAGCCTTTTCTTTTGTCATGCCTTTTCTTTCGTCAAGGTGAAAATAAAACCATTTTAAGTTCAGGATTCTAATTTCAGAAAAATTATCATCAGGTAATCGAGTAAATGAGAGCAAGTCCTACACATTAAAACCATGTCGTTCCCAGAAGAAGGGAACCCAGCCAAAGGAGATCAACAAGGATAATGCAGAAATCAAAAGTGTATTAATTATTACAGTGGAATGAAATTACAACAGAAGTATGTCTCTTCTAGTTGTACTCTTGTTTAAACTTTCTACTGTTTTAGAACAACATAGGAAGATAACTGTTTTCATGATAATGAATCTCAAACTCTTCTCAAAATCATTGACTTTGATAATGCAGTGTAATGGGTATTTGTTATTCTTTTTATCTAAATTCCTTCCTCTGTTTGAGACTCTTTGTCTTAGGAAGCTAGGTCCCACATGCCATTACAGAAGAGGAAAATCTCAGATACTCTCTTCTCCATCTTCTCTTGCAGCTAGGACATGATCCATGATCCATATTTCATCAGTCATTTACATCAACCCACGTAGACCCAGGAGTTAATGATGTCAAGAATCAGAAACCTTGTAGGAATCTGTCTCTGGAAGCAGAAGTAGTTACAGCCAGACTGAGTTCCTGGCTCAACAGCTGGGACCATGCAAAATCAGCTGTTTCATGGCAGCAGGAGTAGTTTCCTTGCCAGAGCAGTTTTGTGCTGTGCTGGCTCTGTAGTAATAAAAGCGACAGCTGACACTTACTGAGAGCTAACTTTGTGCCAGGTACTGTCTTAAGAGTTTCTGTTTGTCCTAGGGTGCAGGGTTTCTCAATCTTAGCACTGTTCACAATTGGGCTGGATAATTCTTTGTGTATGTGTGTGTTGGGGATGGCTGTCCTGTATATTGTAGGGTGTTTAGTAGCATCCTTAGTCTCTACCCACTAATGCCAGCAGCACCCTACTGGCAATAAAAAAAATGTGATAATAATAATAATAAAAAAGCCTCTAGACACTGTCAAACACCTCCTAAGGGGCAAAATAGCCCTTTGTTTAGAATCACCACACTAAGTCAGTCATTCAATATTCACAATCAATCCAAGATGCAAGCCCTAAGCTAGATTCTTCAGGCCTCCAAAAGATTCATTTTGATCTCCTTTCAGTAAATCTGGTAATGGGCTCTAGATCAGTTTTTGTCAAAATCTGTTAATTCCAGTTTCTGCCATTTGCAAACTTCAGCCCACCTGCAGGAATTTTCCTTTCCTCTTCATTCTCCCTGGAATCTCAAAATAGTTCCTCCCCTCCCTTGGACAGCAAATCCTGGGTCTTACATAATCAGAACCCTGATGTTAATGAGATATTCCTGCATAGGCGTTAGGACCTTGGGAAAAGGAAGAGATTTTAGTTTCTCCAATCCATTAAGGCCACTTCTAAGCTTAATTAGTTTTCTGGACTGACAATGGGGCCAATGCCTCTGCAGTGCTCATAAATGCATTATCAGTAAAATAGAAGGCTCTATGGTCCCCCTTTAATGAGGCAATTTCATAGCTTATTTTTCCGAACAGTAGGTCAGAGGAAATCTTCCTTGACTGAGATCTCCACTGAAAAGCCTACTTTGTTCTTTGAACCCTCACTTTCTCCTAGGGCAGCACCTTGGTAAGCACCTACTCACCTCTCCGAAAACCTCTTGGTAAGAAATAAAACCAGACCTACTGTGGTAGGCTGGCTATCATGTTACAATACAGTATGCCCAAACATATTCAAAGAACTTTTATTTTTATTAGGGAGGCAGGGCAATGTAGTTAGCTCGGCACGCGGGCTTACAATCCTGCCTCAGCTTTTTCTGCCTGCTTGGCTTTGGGGAGTTCACCTAACTTCTCAGAGTCTTGGTCACTCCATTCTTAAAATAGAGGGAATCATGTAGAGGTCACTGTGAGAATTAAATGAAATGAGAATGTAGTATGTATGCAGCAAATGATGATCATTGTTGATACTCAGTTGTGTCTGATTTTCTGTAGCTTGCTGGTCATTTCTTTTTCCTTATATGTGCCTACCTATAATCTTTCACAAATTTTCCAAATTCTGGTATCATTGAGCCTCAAACTTTATTTTTCTGCTGTCTTCCCAATTTGCAAAGAGCTTTCACAAACATCATCTCAGTTGTATTGAAACTATGCAACCACACAAGGCAGATAGGTCTTCATAGAAGATAGATCCATAATCCAGAAAGGACTTAAGTAGGAATTTCCTCAAGGCCTGTCAACCTGTTTGGGTGCTCTTTCCTGATACCTCATGGATCAATACATTGTCACACATCTCACTTTTTTAAATAAATGTTTATCTTTTTCATTATGTGTTAAATGAGGGGGTTGAAGTTGAGGATCACATAGTGTTTATGCCACCTCTGACAATCTATGAACTTAAACAACAGGTTCAAGTGAGCTGAGTTCATGTAAATAAGTAGACAACTGGCAAAGGAAATCATCTTTAGGATAGACCAGGTGAAAGAAAAGTCAGAACCACATGTAGCTGAAACTCAGAAACCTTCAAGGACACTGTCCAATGCTGCTGGCATGACTTTTTGACACTGTTCTTTACAATTAGTGACAGCAAATGACTTCTGCCTTCACAGTCTACCATTAAGACTGGCTTTTCAAATCTGATTCTGGTCAACACTTCCTTTCTAATTCTATCCGTCATTGTCTACTATATAGGATATTTTGTTTCAATCCTGGATTGGCTCCCACTCCTCACCTGTTCCCAGAGACAGCAAAACCCTAAAACTATCCACAAATTTCTGAGAACTCCAAGTGTTGAGCTTTGTTTTCCTAGCCTCTGGAAACTCACTTAAACAAAATTCAGAATCAGAGTTCCACTATTTTCAAGGATTTCCTGAGTTTCCTTTATTTCCAACTATTTCCCAGTATGGATTCATTTGTACAACCCCAGAATAATTGTGTTGAGATCTCCTAATCAATCATTCTTGGACAGACTACAGCTATCACCAAGTTTGAATATCTACAGAGATACAAACTTCCCACTTGAGAGAATACAGTGCCTTTATTGAGTCTTCAGTTTTATTGTATTCTCTGATTAGAAAGATTGCTAAAAGTGGATAAGGGGTTCCACCTACAAATGATAAAAACAGAAAACAAAAATCTGATTGCTATCCCTCTACAGGGATTCAAGAACCATGGATCAGAGAATACAACTGTAAGAGTTTTGTAAAATTTCTAGAACCTTTGTAACTTTCCTGGTAATGCTATTTTTGTTATTACCATCTGTTTCCCCATAGTGATTAGCACTAACCTTCCTAAAATAAAAAGGGTCTGTGTGCTTATCTTCAGGACATTAGGAAAGAAGAAAGCAGAAATATATAGCTTCTTACTCTGCAGGCAGGCTTGCAAAGATAAAGACTCAAAGAGGTAGAGGGATATTAACAATTTTTAGAGAGGAAAGAGGGCCAAGTCCTTGAGATCTACAGAAATGGAAGGAAAAAAAAAATACTATCAAGTAGGGCCCAAGAGGAGACCTAGGACTAGATAGAAAAAAGCCCTTTGTGTGATTTCCTCAAAATTTATATGGAAATGCAAAGAAAGTTTTGTGATCTTATACCCCCTGACTTATTACAAATTTCCAGTAATCAAGAGTAAAGTGAGAAAGAAAACATTTGCAAACCATATATGTGATAAAATATTTGTATCCAGAATTTAGAAATAACAATTCCCAAATCTCGATAATGAGGAACCAATGCCTCACAAAAAAATAAATAAATAAATAAATAAATAAATAAATAAATAAATAAATAAATAATAAGCACATAAAAAAGTGCTCAGGCCATTTAAAACAATGAAATACACCTATTAGAATGTCTAAAATTAAAATACTGATCATTCCAAATATTGATGAGACTGTAGTGAAAATGGAATGCTCATATGCTACTGATGGTAATGTAAAATGACATGATTACCTTGGAAAAACAACTTAGTTTCCTATAATGGTAAATGTGTATCTATCCTATGTTTTATCTCGTTTGCTCCCAAAAGCTTATCCAAGTGAAATAAAAATATGTTCATAAAAATACTTATATACAAATGTTTCTAACAGCTTTATTAAGTAAAAACTGGAAACTAACCAAATATTCACGGACAGGTGCATGGATAAACAAATGTGGTATAAACATACAATGGAACACTGCTTAGGATAAAGAGGGATAAACAATTGATATGTGAAAAAAATATGGATGAGTCTCTTATAGTAGTTATTTTGAGAAAAAGAAAACAAAAGGACATACTTCATGATTCTATTTTATAAAATCTCAAAAGTGCACACTAATCAGTAGTAACAGTAAGCGATGGGCCCCAGGGGATGGGGATGGTAGGGCAGGATACAAAGGAGAGACTGCAAAAGAGAGCAGAGAACTTTCAGTATGATGGGTATACTCATTATCTAGATTTCAATGATGATCTCACTCTTATTTGTCAAATGTTGTCATATCCTACACTTTATTTATAGTTTACTTATATAACTCTAAGTATAACCATAATTGAATAAAGTTATTAAAAAGTATCAGATGGCTTGCTTGGACTGAGAGAGAATAGCAAAATGCCCAGAAACTGCATGTTATTTTCTCCAAGTTATAGTGTTCCAATACTATTGTCCCTGTAACCAGTTGGTACAGCTTTAAGGAAAATAACTATGGCTACTCTAAAACTATAACCATAGAAGGAACTCAAAAAACCTTTCTATTTCCTTTTGGAATTTACCCCAAAACGACAAAATTGGAAACAAATTCTGTCTTTAGTAAAACTCAGATGTTCATAACCCTGAGCCAACAGTCATATAGTGGCTCAGAACAAAACCCTTGGGGGCCAACTTACTTAAATTCAAAATCTAGCCCTGCCATATAGTAGCTATGTAATTGGGCAAATGACTTTGTGCTCAGTTTCCTGGTTTGTAAAGTGAGAATAATAGTTTTACCTCACAGGATTATTTGCAGAGTAAGCCCTATATAGTAAGCTACTATATGGCAGGGCTAGATTTTGAATTTAGGTAACTTAGGCCTGCACTAGCATACAGTAAGCAGTGCATATTGTAGGAAGATCTAGTCTAAACAAAATGTGTAATGATGAGGATAATAATAAAAAAAGAAGTCTATGCAGGATGGATGACTAGGGTGGTAAGCCTGAAAACACACAGGGCTTATCTGAAAGTTCCTATACTAAGAATTAGACATTTACTTACCTCCTCCCCACTCTCCTCTTGTCAGGAGATTGTTGGGTTTATTTCATAGAAAAATGAAACCAGAGAGCCTCTGGAGGCAAAGATATTAGGTTTAAATTGAGCAAGGATGAGGAGATGGTAGAGTAGGAGGATCCTGAGTTCATCTTGTGCCACAGACACACCAAACCAACAGCCATATCTATTGCTCTGAAAATGCTATGAAGATTGGCAGGACAGATCTTTTGTAGCTAGTTGCAGAGAGAGAGCCACATGAGAAAAAGGAGGGGCAGTGACACAGTTGGAGACCTAACCCTTATTAGCACAGCCAGCCATAAACAAGAGGGACATCATAAACATGGAGGAGCAAAGGGATCAGAACCCACATCAGGCAACCCTGGCCTTGGGGACCTGCATTGGGAAAACAAGTCCTCATAGTGTCTGGATTTGAAACACTGTGGGTTTAACTCTGGGAGCTTTCAAAATCAGCAGGGCTTGGGGTGCCTGGGTGGCTCAGTTGGCTGAACATCTGCCTTTGGCTCAGGTCATGATCCTGGGGTCCTGGGATTGAGTCCAGATCCCTCTCTCTCTGCCTGATGCTCTCCCTGCCTGCCAAATAAATATATATATATATATATATATATATTTTTTAAAATCCACAAGAGAGAAGAAGACAAGAAACCAAGTTCCTACCCTTAAAGAGCCAACAAGCTAAACAACTCAACCTGAGACACAGCATGGAAGCAGTAGTTTGAAAAGCACCTATGATATACTTGGAGATTTCTTGACTAATTTTATGACACTTGTCACAAAAGCTAATTGCAGACAGCTAGACTAAGTGCTGGCTCTAACCACCACTAAACCCATGGTGGCTACAGCCAGGTTTCTCAATAGTACCAGAAGCAAACATTGCCTAGTGCACCTGTGGCAGATCAAGCAGTTCATTCAGCTAGCTCAGTCACAATAGGAGGGTGCACATAGCCTTCACAAAGGATGCCCCTGGAGCACCATGTTCTAGTGACCAAGAAGGATTATAATACAGGGCACCATAGGATCTCTTCGACACAAGGCCATTACTTTCAAGATCAGGAGACACAGATGATCTAATACACAGAAAGAAACAGAGTTAGATAAAATAAAGAGACAGAGGAATATGTCCAAAATAAAAGAACAAGACAAAAATCTCAAAAAAGCTAAACAAAATGGAGATCTGCAGTATGCCTGATAAAAAGTTCAGAGTAATGGCCATAAAAATACTCACTGGTCTTGAAAAAAGAATGGATGATTCAATGAGAACTTCAATAAAGAGAAAATATTTAAAAATTCAGAGTTGAATTTAATAACTGAAATACACACAACAGGAAATCAGCAGATTAGAGGATGCATAAGACCAACCTGCAAGATAAAGTAATATAAAAACAAAAAGAATAATTTAAAAAATGATAATAAGTTAAGGGACTTCTGTGACATCATCAAGCCTCATAACATCTGCATTATAGGGATCCTAGCAGGAAGGTTGGAATACTTATTTGAAGAAATGATAGCAGAAAATTTCTCTAATCTGAGTAAGGAAATATACATGCAAGTCCAGGACGTACAGAGAACCCCAAACAAGATGAGCACCATAATATTTAAATTGGCAAAAATTAATGATAGATAGTCTTAAGAGCAACAAGAGAAAAGAAGAGAGCCACATACAAAGGAAACCCCATAAAGCTATCAGCTGATTTTTTTAGTAGAAAATTTGCAAGCCAGAAGGCGTGGCATGATATAATCGAAGAATACTCTACTGAACCAAGTTAATATTTAGAATTGGAGGAAAGTTAAAGAGGTTCTCAAACAAAAGTTAAAGGAGTTTGTTACCACTAAACCAGGTTTAAAAGAAATGTTAAAAGGACTTCTTTCATTGGAAAAAAATTAAAAAGGCCATAACAGGAAGAAAGTAATAAAAAGAAAAATTGCACTGGTAAAAGCAAGTGTATATTAAAGGTAGTAGACTAATCACTTACAAATCCAGTGTGGAGATTAAAACATAGAAGTAGTAAAATAAATTGTATCTACAAAAATCGTCAAGGGATGCACAAAAGATGAAAAATATGCTATCATCTACATAAAACATGGAGGGGGGAGTAAAATTTTGGTGCTTTTATGATGTGTTGAGACTCAAGTGACTATCAACTACATATAGCTTGCTATACACATAAGATAATGAAGAAAAAGGAATCCAAGCATAGCACTGAAGAAAGTAGTAAAATAAATTGTATCTACAAAAATCGTCAAGGGATGCACAAAAGATGAAAAATATGGTATCATCTACATAAAACATGGAGGGGGGAGTAAAATTTTAGTGCTTTTATGATGTGTTGAGACTCAAGTGACTATCAACTACATATAGCTTGCTATACACATAAGATAATGAACACCATGGTAAAGAAAAAGGAATCCAAGCATAGCACTGAAGAAAGCCATCAAACTGGGGACCTAGAAAGAGAAAAAGAAAAAAACTACAAAAACAATCAGAAAATAATAAATGGTCTAAATGCTCCAATCAAAGGCATATTATGACTCAATGGATAAGAAAATAAAACAAGATCCACCTATATGCTCCCTGCAGAGAGTCACTTAAGACCTAAAGACACAGACTAAAAATGAAGGGATGGCAAAAGATATTCCATGCAAGTGGAACAAGAACAGCAGCAACAAATCCAGGCTACTAATACTAATCAGACAAAACAGACTTTTAAAAAAGACTGTAGCATGAAGCAGCATATGTAGAAATCAAGAAAATAATCCCATGTGCAATTGCACCAAAAATAATAAGAAACCTAGGATTAAACCTAACCAAAGTAGTGAAAGAACTGTAGTCTGAAAACTATAAAACACTAATGAAAAAAATTGAAGACAACACAAAGAAATTGAAAGATATCTCAGGCTTACGGATTGGAAGAATAAATATTATTCAAATGTTGCTATTACCCAAAGCTATCTTTTATATTATCATTTAATGCAATCCTTATGAAAATACCAATAGCATTTTTCACAGAGCTAGAACACACAATCCTAAAATGTGTGTGGAACCACAAAAGAAAGACCCTGAGTAATCAAAATCATCTTAATATAGGGGGGAAAAAAAGCTGGAGGTATTACCACCCCAGATTTCAAGACATATTACAAAGCTACAGTAATCAAAACAGTATGGTTCTGGCACAAAAATAGACACACAGATCAATGGAATAGGATAGAAAGCCGAGAAATAAACCCACAATTTTATGGTCAATTAATCTATGACAAAGGAGGTAAGAATATACAATGGAGGAAAAACTTTCTTTAATGTGTGGTATTGGGAAAATTAGACAACTACATGCAGAAGAATGAAATCACACACAAAAATAAACTGAAAATGAATAAAGACCTAAATATGAAATCTGAAACCATAAATAACATGGGTGATCATCTCTTGGACATTGACCTTAGAAACCCATGTATGGATATGTCTCCTCAGGCAAGGGAAACCAAAGCAAAAATAACTGTTGGGACTACATCAAAATAAAAAGGTTTGCACAGCAAAAGAAACCAACAAAACAAAAAGGCAGCCTACCGAATGTATTTAAAAACTGAGATCTTGACATTTTCAGCAACATTGTTGGATATAGAGAATATTACAAAGTGAAATGAATCAGAGAGAAAGACAAACAT
The DNA here is from genome assembly GCF_003254725.2 of Canis lupus dingo. Taxonomy (NCBI): domain Eukaryota; kingdom Metazoa; phylum Chordata; class Mammalia; order Carnivora; family Canidae; genus Canis; species Canis lupus. Next base: position 51,993,601 of record NC_064252.1, on the reverse strand, counting down.
CATAAAATTTCACGTATATGTGGAATCTAAAACCAAAAAAAAAACCCAGAAATGGCCTTAAATACAGAGAACAAACTGGTGATTGCCAGAGGGGAGGGGATTGACGAGATGGGTGAAATGAATGAAAGGGATTCAGAGGTACAAACTTCCAGTTTTAAAATAAGTAAGTCATGCGGATGAAAAGTATTGCAAAGGGAATATAGTCAATATTGTAATAACATTGTATGGTGACAGATGGTGATTATACTTATGGTGGTGAGCATTGAGTAAGGTATAAAAGTTTTGAATCACTATAGTATACATCTGAAACAAATATAACTATACTTCAATAATAAAAATAATATAAATGAAAGCAGTGTAAAAATTTGGGGGGCAAACATGTTAATCCATTCAATAAGGTATTGCAGATTTTTTTAAAGATTTATTTATCTTAGAATGAGATAGTGTGCATAAGTGGGAGAGGGACAGAGGAGGAGAATCTTCAAGCAGACTACCCCTGAGCATGGAGCCTGACAGAGTTGGGGGTGGCGGGGCTTGATCTCATCACACACGAGATCACGACCTGAGCTGAAAACCAAGAGTTGGACACTTAATCCACTAAGCCATCCAAGTGCCCCTCAATAAGGTACTGAGGCTTTAAAAACTCGTGTTATTGTCACCCACGCATGCCCACAATTTTTTAGCCTTGGTTTCACTTTGAGTATTTTCTATGAGGTAGCATACTGAATTAAAAACAAACAAACAAAAAACATGGGCAATAATAAGCCACTGGGTTTTAACAGAGGGATGAACTAAAAGCTATTCACTAAAAAAAATGACTCTATAGGCCCTTTCCCACTGTTCTAGAATACCTACCATGCAACCAAGCATACATTACATAGGACAGAGAGAAGGAAACCATTCTCCAGAGAAAATGAACCATGCAAATGATAAAATATTTGGGCATATCTAATGATAAGCCAGTGGCCATTAAACTTTCTTACAAATGACATCCAGCAGAGGCAAGTCCACATGCACACAGACCTTGCAAACTGATTTTTGGTGTCCCTTCCTAAAAGAATAATAGCTAGACAAAAATTACCAGATATTTGAGAAAAGTCTTTATTATAAAGGAGAGACCCATGCAAACAGATGAAAAAGAAAATACAGAGGATGCAGAAACCAGAACAAGCCTTTGAAAATAACACAATCACGTATCAAAAACCATAAACTATAAAAATTAGAGAGGAAAAAAAAGAGCTTTTTGAATTTAAAGGCATAATTGCTGTCTTGGGTTGGGCACCCCCATACCAGAGTCCAAGATGGAAAATCCCGTTCAAGTGATAGATTAAGGCGGAGTTTTTAGGAGAGAGCAGAAAAGCAGGGTAGGACAGGACACAAAATCTCCTCAAGACCCTGGTCTCAATTGGAGACTTCCTTCCATCTGGTCCCAGACTAAACCTAAAATACACATTGTGCCACTGAATCAATCCCACTTTGAAGCAAGGGTCCAGCCTTTTTACCCCCATATCAGTCAGTTGTTGTCTGAGCCTGGAGAGGTAGGTGCATTACCATCAGAAGAGGCATCTCCTAACGGGCCAGGACAGATTTCTAGAAAAGGGATGCTGTGACTTATTAGCCCACACCCCCAGCAACTAGAGGGTAGCTACAATGGCTGGTAAGAAGCATACTACCTGAATGCACCCATCTTATTCATTTTCATTAGGCAGTGTAATTCCATCATTTCCTAGTAACTCTTAGTACTTTTACTTTCTTCTTGCTCAAACACTGCAAATAACAACTTTTTGAAATGATCTAAGGTTTTTTTTTTTTTTTTTGGCTATTCTGACTTTTAGCTTTTGAAAAATTTAAACAAATAACAGCAAGACTTACTTGCAATGAACTTTCAACAAATATATGCCGACTCTTAGGCTAACACCTGGCATCAGCCTCCTTTCACTTCTATTTTTATAGTTTGTATTACATAACCACGGAAGTTTCATTTAAATCTTCTTCTGCTTTCATTATATTAATAGAAGTTCTAGAAAACATGGTGAGCAAAGAATTATCAAAGAAATTATACTAGAAAATTTTCTAAAGTGAAAGGCATACAACTCCAGATTAAAAGTACCCACTGAGTGCCCCGTGCAATGAATGAAAAAAGGACTCACAGAAAGGCACATCCTGAAATCTTGGAACACCAGGGATGAAGAAAAGGTTTTAAAGGTTTTGAGACAGAAATCCAGGGCTATTTTTATAGTCCTTTTTATACTATTTGACTTCTTTAAACTACCAGTCATAAAGGTGTAACACAGTATCTGCAATTCCAAGAAACCTTCTATTCCACAAAACTCATCACTAAAAATAATAAGGCTCCTGGAGAACAAGGTGATTAAGGAAGACTACTCAAAACTAGGGGAATTTGTTAATCAAAGCACAAAAAACACTAATATAAATTCTAATAAAAATGCACAAGCATTTTCAAAGTTAGTGATGGGGTATAGGACAGCAGGTTGTGAAATGAGCAAAATATTCAATGAAAAACCAGAATCCAAGGTGTCTATCTGAGAAGTAGAGGGCCACATCAAGCCGTGGCAGAGGTGATGGGATGTTTCATCTTTAAACTTTTTCATTATGTCATACTTAAGTCCACAGAATTTTTTAAAAGATTTATTTATTTATTTATTCATGAGACACACAAGCAGAGAGAGAAGCAGGCTCCTTGCAGGGAGCCCGATATGGGACTTGATCCCAGGACTCCAGGATCACACCCTGAGCCGAAGGCAGGCTGTAAACCACTGAGCCACCCAGGTGTCCCAAGTTCACAGAATTTTAGTGAAGAGAGAATCTTATAGATCTATTCAATTTACTAGTCCGGAGAGCACTTCGTGTCATGAGAATGTAGAATCAGGCATACTGAGTCATATCAGGTGGTGCCACACTCACCCACTTAGAAGATCCAATCCCGGTCCTCCTCATACATCTAAAGTAATCTCCTTTAAATGATTATGCTAAATGAGTACAGAAATAAAAGATTAGAAGCATGGGTTTGCTCTACATTAGCTACATTCTCCTTCTCCAGACAGTTGACCTCAACCAGAGATAAGTCCCCTCCCCCAAGAGAACATATTTCATTGTTGCAACTAGTGAGGGAAGTGAGCAGGTGGAGGGAGAGGTATTACTGGTATCTAGTGGGGAAAAGCCAAGGATCCTAAAGCGCAAAGCATATTCTCACAAAGAATTATCCCACCCAAAGCATCATTACTGCAAAGATTGAGAAATCCTGCCCCAGGATAATAAAACCCTTGCCTTATCTCCATAACCAGACCCTTAACACAGGATTAGGGCTAGAAATTGCAGAGGAGCTCTTCTTTAAAAGTGAAGACATCTATAAGTGAAATATGATGCCTGCTGAACAGCAAACATGCTTTCCCTGGAAATTTTCACACAGAAGTCAAACGATGATATTGCAGGGCTGTTGGGAAGCGATCTCCACCTTGGAAGAAATGTAAAATATTTAGGGTTTCTTGCAACATGGAACTCTCATGAAACAGAGGTGAGATAGGAAGCCCTAAAAGGCAACTTGAACTGAGTCATGTGCAGTAAGGTTCCTCTTGGATCCATTAGCAACAAATTATTAGAAAACACTGTCCCGAGGGAAAACCATATATGCTCACAGGATGACAAGATAAGTTTGATTATTTCCCTTGGGACGGAATGTTTGCTACCCCATCCTATATCAACTGTGCACAGTCTTCACTCTCTTTCTCCAGGAAAAAAAAAAAAAAAGTATTTTTCCCATTCAGGGCCTTTAATTAAAGATGTATAGAAAGAAATTGGATAGAAGGAGTAAAACAAAAAGGAGGGGAAATTACAATTTTTAAAGTTCCTTTGATTAAGACTATACATGGTAACTACAGCCCCCTACAGAAATATATTGAAACAGGAGGGGCAGAGAGACCTTTTATGATTCAGACATTACTTACCAATGGCTTTGATTTTTTTTTTCTAACTTTTTCTTATTTGTGAAAGACCTCTTTGGAAGGAAGTAAGACCATGAATGGGACAGCAAACATTTACAATTTTTAATTTTAATTTACAATTAAGCTGAGTAATATTTTTATCTTAGTTTAAGAGTATAAATTGTATTGTCTTGCATTAACTCATGTTTATTTCACTATAGGATTCTTTTTCATATTTTGTTACCTCCCAGTGTTCTGTCTTGGATATATGCATAAGCTTTTAATATTGAATATTGCATGGGTGTGTGTGTGTGCGTGTGTGTGTGTGTGTGTTGCCTAATAGTGTTTGTTAAGAAATAATTCCATTGGAACCATTTCCCTAAGTGAACTTAGCTTTGCTAACAGATACCACCTGCTAGGTTCAGTAACAGCTCTTCCTGATGCTTAATGACAATTTCTTTTAATTCAACATTTTTAATGAAAAATAATATAGGAGTTAAAATTGGGATAAGACTACATTGGTACCATAATTGGCATCAAACCTACCAATTAAACATTATATGAATTAAAGTTTTATGTGTTTTTAATTGTACTTTCAGTAAGTGAAGAGTACAGCTTGTCTATTAACTATACAATAAATTATTTAACTATTGGAGTGTGTCCTGAATTTTACAGATTTTAATTACCTGGAGAAAAATCAGAGAGGTGACAAAGGAGGAACACAGAGAAGGTATGATCAAGAGCCTATGTGCTTCTCAGTGTGAGAAAACACCTAACTACATGGTGGTTCTTGTGTAATTATAAAGTAATTAAAGTTGTGATTAGTACCGACCACAGCATAGGCATTAACAAGCCAGAAGGAAATATAACTCAAGGTTCTAGTTCATAGGCTGGTATACAGAAATAATATCCAGCTGTCTACCAATTCAAAATACTTCCTCAGCAATGGTTCACATTTGACTGAAAATAAGAAAGTAGGTTGCCTAGTTTTCATATTGCTCAATAAAAAAAAAAAAAAAATCCCTCTTTGGAATGCATCCCAAACCTCATGGTAATTTGCAAAGTTAAAGACAAAATAAGAGAAGAGAACATTAACCAGCTAGCTCCATCCCAAGACCTGAGAATCTCAAAGTACATTTGCAATTACTCATCTGTCCAACCTGCCTCCTACTTAGAGAGCATCTCCGATTCTGAGGCACTGAGCCAGGTACTGACTCCACATGGACATGAGGAAGATGTCAGCTGGGTTTGGTGATGATGGAGGCCACAGGTACAATTAGTTCTATTCTAAGCCATCCTCTCCTCACATTCCACTTCACTCAAAGGGCATCTCAGGGCTCAGGAATTTCTATGGAAGAAAAACTAAAAGAGAATTTGGTTCTTGTAAACCGTATCTAAGTAACCTTTATTTTTAAATCCTAGGTGTTATTTTTGATGTGATATTCATTTCACTGTGCTTGGAAAAGAGACCTTGTAATTCTTTAGACAAGCCTGACAGCTGCAGCTTTATTATGAAACGACAGTGAATCCCATATCCACTGTCATTAAAGCATACTGTGAAATGATTCAGTGGCAGGTCTTGAACAAGATGGGGAAAACATTGGCAGAAAGGGGATGATGATGATGTGGGATTTGGTGATCCCCAAACTGTTAAACTAGATAACAAGAGTACTATAATCCCCTTGATAAACTCAACTCTCTGGGTCTCCTGCTGGCTGCATTCACTTTATCAGCTGGGAACATTGCCTTAATGACATTTGTAAGGCATAATATTTTATAGACACCATGCTGTGCCTATGGGATTGTCCACATCTCATGGGAATAGACAGAGCTTTCAGAAATTAGGAAAGATGTCCACTGGGCCTGGTGCTGAGGAGGGGCACTGAAACATCAATAGAGGCCCATTCTCCCCCAGCAGTTCTCATTTTCTCATCTGCTTCTCGGGGTTGGGGGAATGGATTAGAGATAAAGCCAAGAAATTTGGAGTGGCTCCTGAAAAAGAAAAACAGGCCTTATTTAATGAGTCTGAGGGGCTCCTGGCTCAAAGGAGTAGTCTCAGTAGAATTAAGAGCCCAAATCCCCTTTACCAACCCTTTTATTGCACTGCGTTGCTTTTTTTTTTTTTTAATTTTTATTTATTTATGATAGTCACAGAGAGAAAAAGAGGCAGAGACATAGGCAGAGGGAGAAGCAGGCTCCATGCACTGGGAGCCCGACGTGGGATTCGATCCCGGGTCTCCAGGATCGCGCCCTGGGCCAAAGGCAGGCCCTAAACCGCTGCGCCACCCAGGGATCCCAGTGCGTTTCTATCATCACTTATTGTTACACCACTAGATCCTTTTCACCCTGATGTTTGATACTTCTCTCAATGATTTGACCTCATGCTCTGGCTTTTATTCTTTGGTTAGCCTTCTTAAAGAGGCTTGGTCTCACATTTCATTTAGAACTTATTTTCCTAAAATAGTATGACATAGTCCTATCTACATTAAAAAAAAAAAAAAAATCACCAATCCATCATCTCCTTCCCACACAGCTTCCTTCCTTTCTTCCTTGCACTTCCATAGAGTTTTAACAGAACATATTAATCCATTTGGAGGATGTCCGGTATTGTGTTTGGCACTATTTAGGGTTATTCTCTGGATGTTTCCTCCTTCCTCTCCTACCCATAGCATACACTACTGTGGCTTTTCTCTGTAGATCAGGACTCAGCCTCCACACCAAGTGTGGGCCACCACCTCTTTTTATATACCAAGTTTTCTTAAGACACAGCCAAGCTCATTTGTTTATCCTTTGTATGTGGCTGCTTTCATGCAGTGACCGAGTGCTTGCACAGAGATGGTATGGCCCTTAGAAGAAGACTGTGGACCTCTTTTGTAGACAAAAGGCTTTTTAGTGTTTATTTCCTTTCTTCGCTTGCCTGTTCCTTTTAGTTAAAGACCGTAAGGTTGGATAATTCAACCAGAAATATTACCAAACTAGAGATGCCAATTGATTTCATTTAACTTTACAAAAGAATGGCTTCCAATCTATTAAGAATCCCTACTGTTTCTCAAATATAACAGCATATATTGTTTCTACCTTTACCATATCCTAAAATTAAAAATTGCTTTTTAATTTATTTATTAAACCCAGCTTACCCCTACTTCCACAAGGCCTTTCTGGTTGCTTCTAATCGTTTAGACCATTTCCTCATGTCTGAGACACAATCTTCCCATCTCACTAGCTCACTTGTCTCTGCTTACTTTCTCCTGCCCTCTTCTTCCCTTACCTTTCCTTCCTCTTGTGATTTATGGCTTAGCAATATTTTTTTTATTGCTTGAGAATGCTTTGTAGGTTTCCTTTTACTCTAAGCAGCATTTGTCAGTGAGGCACACATAGTAAGATGGATTTTGGAAAATAAAAATGTCTCCATCTTCTCCATGAATGAATACCCTATTCTAATCTTCCCTACCCTCCATGAGAATTTCTATTTTTATCATTGGCTCTGAAATATCATCTCTAATGGATGCAAGATACAATCTTGAAGAGACAGTATAGAATGAGGAAGTATACAGTATTTTATTTGAAACAGTTCACAAAATTTAAAAATTCTAAGCATTCAATTAATAACTGTATTCTCAGCCTTTCTAGGAAAATCAGAAAATCTGGTACTGTAGGGATTTTCACATGGCTTCAATCAGCTAGAGCTCTCCAGCAATGTTCCCTTTAAAAGAGTCATGTGCTTTCTGATTTCTAGTTCACCAAAATTTCTGACACTCCTATTACCCTGTACTAGGCCAGCTTCATCATTTATGTTGCCTACTCATTCCCCTAAGGCATTCGGTTTGTGATTGCTGCTCTAAACCAAATAGCAAAGGGACTTGATAATTTCACTGGAAAGCTATACCCCAGAGATGGATATCATTAATTGCTTCATATAATTGGAAGTAGAGGCGGTATAATGGGAGGCAATGGCAAACTCATGGAATAATATCCCAAAAATTTTAGAGGCAGTACTAGTAAATGCTAAAGAGAGAAATACAAAAAAATGTGTGTGTGTGTGTGTGTGTGTGTGTGTGTGTGTGTGTTTTATGTTAAACCACCATGGAGCTTTGATAATCTATGTAGATAGCCAAGACCAAGCTAGGCTCTAGGTTTGATAATAGTACTTTGGAATATATGGTAAAGTGGGTGTTATGGACTGAACAGTATTCTCCTGAAATTCAAATTTTAGTACCTCAGAACGTGATTAAATTCAGAGATAGGCCCTTTAAAAAGGTGATTAAGTTAAAATGAGGCTATTAGAATGGACCTAATCAATCTGATGTCTTAACAATGAGGAAATTTGAACACACAAGGAACACCAGGAGTATGCATGTACAAAGGGATGACCTTGTGAACAGGAAGCAAGAGAAAAGCCATAGAAAGAGGCCTCAGAAGAAACCAAACATGCTGACATCTGGATCTTGAACTTCCAGGATTCAGAACTGTGAGAAAATACATTTCCATTGTTTAAGCTACCGGGTCTGTGGTATTTTGTTAGGGCAACCCTAGCAAACTCATATAGTGGAGCTCCTACAATAGTCTCCTCCTTAGCTTTTATGAGATTTTTCTCTCTCTTCTAACTGAAAAGTGCCATCTTCACTTGTTGTCTCTCACTCTCATTCAAGCCAGCTTCATAGCCAGTGATACATTCCCCACTCCTTGCTCTTAACCAAACCAAATGCCCGGGGCATTTTGACAGCTGACAGTGTGACTAAGATACATTGCCCAGGTTTTACTAGAATAAATCACTTTCATGCTAGTTTTCACCTTTGACTCTACTTCTCTACTTGCTCCCAAACAGGTTTGGGGAGGAATGCTTGCTTAGTCAGTGAGTTCAGAAATAAGGAACAGAGACTCATCCTCTCCAAAATCTTCCTTGAAATCCTATATAAAGCACGAAGAACTGGGGCAGCTGGGTGGCTCAGTCAGTTGAGCGTCCGACTTTTACTTCTGGTTCAAGTCGTGATCTCATGGATCATGGGATCCATATCAGGATCCCCACTCAGTGGAGAGTCTGCTTGAGATTCTCTCCATCTTCTCCTCTCCCACTAGAATAAATAAATAAATCTATAAAGAGAAAAAAGTGCTAAGAACCAAAGAGCCTCACTAATAATTAAACACTTAGTGAACTAGCTCAAAGTTTCAGGTTTCCTTTCTAGATTTCATGCTTACTGTAGGAAGCCAAGCCAAGGCATTATGTTAAACCAATGAGAACAGACTGCACCTGGGTAAAAGACAAAGAGAATGCATCCTTCAAAAAGCAAAGTTCATTTTTAGATTTCAATTCTCCTTCCACTGCTAGCATTGTGACACAGAGTTTACTATTGCTGATGGCCAGGACCTATCCTCACATCTCTGATCCTCTCTCTCAGGGAAGATTTACCCTCTGATAAAGCCTGCCACAATTTGGAAACTTTCATTTCCTCAACAGAGCCTTCCAGCCACACTAAATTCATCTGGGTGAAAGAAAGTTAAGTTGATTTGCAGCATTTTGTGGATTATATCCCCCAAAATGTACAACCCAGACTAAGGGGATTTATTTGGATAAAATGAGAAACAACCCTAAACTGTCTTTCACTTCCACCAAGCCCCAACAAACTTGCCAAGTTTACAAACGTTTATCCGTTATTTTTTGTCAATCTTTCCTCACATTTGGTGGATGAATCTACCTCTACTTTCTCATCTGTGATGAAGCAAATACATCAGCAGTTCCAAAAGAAACTGATTAGAGTTTTTCTCACCATTTTTCTGATTAGGAAGCACAGATTGTGCACATGAATTCTAGATAAACATCCAAACTTTTATTGGCACTGATATTGATATCTGAATTTAACCCACACTAATTAAAATGAATCTCATATTTTGTACATTTGGTATCATGCAACATAATAGTGTGCACATTTATTACGTGGAAATATCCTCATTCACCTTTCCCATATGTATGTATCTTAAAGCTATCCTTTCTTACCAACTGTTCACAGTTAAATCTTCTTCTTGCTCCCTTGCATGCATAGTACACATAATAAGATTTTGACATCTTCCGAGACAAATAGACTTTTCTGACCCTTATTATTACAAAACATTAAACAGATAATATTTAGACTTGTAAACAGCCCTCAAAGTCCTCCAATGAATATACACCAACCCTACGCAAACATCTGGCACCACCCTCTACTCATTTATACTTTTTATAATCATGAGTTAGGAACAGAGGAATTTTTGTGTAAATACTCTTAAACTCGGTAGAAACTACTATTCTGGACTGCTATTTTAATTCTTCCATTTAAGACTTATTTTCATCAAATGTGAAGTGTTACTATCAGCATCACCATTATCTATTGGTATAAATGACCCAAGATGTCCTGCATTGCATCCAGTTCTAAAAATAAAGAAATAAATCATAATTATTATGTTGACTTCCTAAAATAGTCTTGATGCTCCTCCTAAATTCTTTTAAATTAACTTGAAAACAATAAAGATAATGGATATTGATAATATCATATAAGGTATTACAATTCTTATGTCATAAGTACACTTCAATAGATATATATGACCCATGAACACAGGATGATATAAAATCAAGCTGTATATAAAGCAACAAATGTGCAAATAGAAAACATGAAGAACTGATCCATGACTTGAGATCTATTTGCTTTCTGAGATTTTCCTAGTATTGAACCATATTCCAAGGGTCTCTGCTATGTAGTTCCATTTTTCTGTTTTATAAGTACAGGAGTCACAGTGACATGCCAAAATATCAAGCAAGATATCGATGCATCATTAGAAAAAATCACTAATGCATGAGATTTTGATATGAAGAACTTACTGATGAGGTCACATCTATTCACTTTAATGTGATATTGTGCTGTTCAACATGTGATGATGCTTCCAGTTGGCTTCCAGTTGTCTGTCTAAAGGCTAATATTGTATTCATTCAAGCTTTTTAACCTCAAGACACTTACTCCTCCAGGGGACCGAGCTGGAACCCTCTGAGCCTTAGAAGAGGAAAGCTATGGTAAAAAGAATCCTACTTGACAGATCTACACATTAGAAAATATTGTTCCTAATGTTTTAATTTTCCCTTTTCTCTCACTATTCTGACACTAAGAATCAGTCTGGCATTCAGCAGGTTTCCAACTACTTCTTAATATGAGATTAGCTTGAGGCAATGATTTCTGAACTTATCTGTTCATTGGTGATCACCTGAGGGACTCTAAAAAAAATACAGATTCCCAACCTCAGAGATTCTGATAATAGTAAGATTCAAGTTTCAGACGTTTGTATTCCTCCTTATTTATTTTGACACCTTGGTAATCTAGAAATCTTTCAAGATCCATAGAAAGGAATCCCTAATAATAGACATTTAGGATTTGACAGTCATGTAGTAGAAAATCATTTTGTATCATTTATCACTATGTATTCAATCTTATGCCTCATCCATGATTTGGCCAATGATATCTGATTATTTAGGATTTTCCTGGACCCCTTCACGCATGCATGTGTGTGTGTGTGTGTGTGAGAGAGAGAGAGAGTGAGAGAGAGAGAGAGAGAGAAAGAAAGAAAGAGAGAGAGAATCTTCTCAGTTGAGCTTCTTATATGAGGAAGGTGTATGCACAGATGTTAAGAGCATCAGCTCTCATTTAAGAGTTCCTGTGTTCAAATACTGATTTTGCCACTTGCCATGTCTTTAAGCCTCAGTTAAAATGGGTAACAGCAGTATCTACCCCCAAAGGATCATTGAGAAGAGTCATTGATGTAATGGATTGTCAGAGTATCTGATATATAAGGAGCGCTCCATAAATGTAATTATAGCAATTGTATTTTAAAGACTTATTGCAATCTTCAACTTCTGATTTTCCTTTTTGTAAATCTTCATCACCTCTGATTAATGAAATGTAGAAAAGGTCTTTCCCAAGCACCCTAACTTCTTTGAGTGCAGTGTCCATTTTCTATTTCATATGTAATCTTTCTTAGGAAAACCAAAGAATACTCTCCCTAGATGTCATTAGAAGATTCTCATGTCTTCTCTACCTTCTAGTAAGTTTGTGTGTACTAAATGAGAATCCCACCCCTAATGACTTCTGGTATTAAGCTTGGCCAACTGCTCCAATGAATTGTCCTTTCCTCCCAGGCTCTGGTTTCTCCTGCCTTTAATACCTGTTAGTGGAGCCACATCAACTTTTCTGATGACATTTCTCTATTTCCCGAGTCTTTCATACTAACAAATTATCACTGATTATGATACTTTCAAGACCATTGTGACCGATTTGCCAAAACTATCAAATATTTTAGTAAATGATCCACACACTTTGTCATCTTCTAGCTTCTGCTGGAACAGAACCTTCCAAGCTCTACCAGTGCTACTCAAAGTATGATGTACAGACCGTCACAGTCCACAAATTATTAGTGATCCATAAGGAGGAAGGAGGGTTGTACCAGAATATAAATCAACAATATCACTAGGCATATAGATTAATTGATGTTGTTGTTGTTGTTAGAAAATCTTTCTTGATGACATAAGCACTATGTTGATTCACATTTTGGCAAACTGGTAACAACCAATTCACAGACCAGCTCCTCGGGGAAGCATCATGTTAGAATGTGTGCCAGGTGTTAGAGCTGCAGCACGGGAAAAGACAGAAGAGACCTAATATGGCTCACGTCCTACCTGAGCTTGGAGTTGAGAAGGAAACACTAAACAAGTTAACACATTAGTACATTTCAGGAATAATAACTGTTAAGAAGAAAGTAAAATTAAAGGGATGGAGAAAATCTAGAAGGCTTCTAAAGGAGGTAACATCTAAAGGGCTGAGGCTTGAATGATATCAAGGAGCCAACCATGCAAAGAGGAGAAGAAAGAGCACTCCAGTTGGAAGAAAAAACTAATTAATATCGAGGCTTAAAATGGCAAGAACTTGGTGTGGCCCAGAACATAAAAGAATATCAGTGCCTGAATCTAAATAAAGGAAGAAGGCAATAGGAAGTGGTATCTGAATAGTAGATAGCAACTAAATCACATGAGGCTTTGAAAGCTGTGAGGTAATTTACATTTTCATCTTGTTATGATAAGAAATGACTGGAAGTCTTAAGCAGAGGAGGGCCTTGATCTGAACCAAGTTTCTGAAGTAAAGATTTGTCTTCTGCCTGAGAATACCTCACACCCCAGTTACTATGCCTTGGGTCTTATTCTTTCTACTGATTTCTACTTACTCTTTCTACTCTTCCATCCCTGTTCTTCTTATATGTATCTCTCTCATTCTTTAAAACAAAGCTCAAGCCCATCTTTTCTCACTGGTGTTTCTTAATGACTCCAATCACACCCCCCTTTTTTCTGAATTGAGGGATACTTAATTTAAAACTTGCATGCTTACATTTAGAAAGAACATTTATGCTAATCTTCAGGTCAGGATATTAGCATTTGTTTGCTTACTCAAAACACCCACCTGAAGCATTCAGTGGCTGAGAAATGAATTCCTGATCATTGTCCCTCTCTTTGCTTTTGATACTATTGCCTAAGAAAACGAGTAGTATTCAGAGCAGAGATAGAAAGTGTAGAATAGAAATAAGTGTTGCAGGGAGGGGTGTGAGTATTCCTGATGGGAGAATAAATGAGCAGAGGTGAGAGTATTTAAAATATACAGAAAAAAAAAATGAAGAGTATAATTCTTGGCACTTACTCACTCCACTCACGGACAGGTTAGATTCATTGAGGTTTTGACACTTAAATTTCTCATAGTATGAGCCATCTGGTTTCCAAAGCTGCTGTTTTTACACATTTCTCCAAACCACTGCAATCTTCCCATTGTTCTTTCTTATATAAAAGGAACAAGAGTGTAATTATGAAATACTTCAGCCCCTTCTCTGATCCAAGTATCTTAATTTTTTATTCTGGGTTATAATGTTCTAATTTTCTCCTCATCTGATCACTTGAATTTGTAGCACAAAACACATTTGGGGCCACTGTATTTTGAATGCCTTCTCACATTTATTATCTAAGATTCTCTTTGCATTTCTAATGCCTGCCTTTATCTATCCTACCGTGTTCTTGTAATCTACCTACTGCTCAGTTCTTAATTAAAAAAAGTTACTCTTGTGAGCTTGAATGGCTGCTTTTGAAATCCAATCAGGAAGATTCTTTTCAGATTTCAGTACTTATCCTGATGAGTGCTTACTTAGTAGATGATTCAAGAATTGATGAGGTTAAAGAGCCGCTTTAGTTTCAGGGAAAACTGCTTGGGAGGGGAAAAAAGAGAAGGTATTGATGTTGATACGGTCTTGTGAGTTTTTCTCCTTCATTTATTTTCATTAAAAAAGATAATTGCATGAAAACAAGATTGTTTTTTTCCTTGAGGGCACACCTGCTCTTTCGGTGACACATGACTTAAAGAGTTTCTTCTTGTCTGTGACATCTGTTATTTCCAGAAGAGTCTGGATAATGTTTTTTACAATTAAAAGGAAAAAAAAAAAGCAAGATAGATAACATTCTTCTAAGTTAACAGGAACAATAATCCTAAAACCTTAGTTTTAGGGTTGTTGTTCTGATAGTCAAAAATATTACATTCATTTGCAGAAAGGATACTTTTTAGGAAAATGGCTACTAAATGGAGTGCAATCAGGTATTGCTATCACCAGAATAAATATAAAAATGGTATTAGGATTCAGGGAATTCAGAGAGCATTTGGCTAAAGTGACCAGAAGTTTTGTTTCTATAATTACTTGAAGCTACCTGATTTTTCTTATGCCATTTTCTTCAATATAATGGATCAGATATTAAAATGCTCCAGTTGATATTCATTATACAATGAGAACTAAAAATCTCTTTTTCCAGTGCTCAACTTCATTTTTAAGTGAAGACGACTATGTTGTTACAATGAAAGGAAAATGTAATCTGGTTTGCAAAACAGCATATCCATATTGTCACTAAATAATTGTTCTAGTTGTATGGGGGTCAAAATTCATTTTAGATTTCTCCTGGCAGGATAGAGGACTCATTTCCATCTTTTTCTTGATCAATTTTTCTCTTATTTCTTTAAGGAAAATAGAAAAATAAATGGAGCTCATTTTCTGTAGTCTCATTTATTTCTAGAATTTGAGAGTGTTATTCACCATTTCTATTTACTTACTTTTACACATAACTGTAGGTTCAGAAGTAGGCTGTATAAGACAATAAGGAGAAAAAGAAAACCAAAATCCCTTATTCTTATACATGGTGGGGCAAAAGAGAAAACTATTGGATAGCCTAGAGTCTATAATTACCTACCTATAATTTATCTGATCCATTTTGTCTCTGGGACATCAAATTTACTTACAAATTTTTGAACTATGGCCTCAGTCTCCTTTAGATGCCTCTGCAATTTTGGCAGTTTGCTCATCTTAGAGATCACCATCATCAACATTACTTACTCCAAAAATATCTGATGCTGTACCAGGCACTATATCCATATCCATGCATCGATATCATTTAATTATATTTATACTTCACAGATATCATCTCAATCAACTCTTTGTTTGGTAGGGATTATGAGGAAGGAGATTATTTGGACTAAGTCATTAGTTCAAAGTAACATTTTCTACAATAGTCTGCTATATCAAAAGATCCATGGTGTATATTTTTGAAAATACATAAATGATTTGATGCACTTTTGGCAGTCCTTTAGGATATTGTACTGTTTAAAATGAATTTTACTTCCTATGGGAAATATGGGGTTATATGAATTCCTGCTTTTCCATACTAAAGCTTGTCTTATGATAGGTATGATGTAACTTGAAGGTGGGAGAAAAGACCGCCATTTAAAAATTCCTCTCTCTTTGCCCCCAGAGCTCTCTTAATATCTCAAATTTCACTTTTAGAGATTAATTTCTTTTGGTCTTGAAGGCTTTTGTGTGACAAGAGTTCTCTATTAAAATGCAAATGCCCCTGGGAGTGGAAACATCTTAAACTAGTAATGAACAACCTGAGGCTCTTTGTAGCTCTAAGCTATGGCCAAGATCTAATTCTGCATTAAAAAGATTAAAAAATGCCTTCTTGTTGCTATTTTCAAATACACCCAGATATTAACATTTTAGTCGATAGAAAGAGGTATCATTTTTTTCATTTACATTTTTCTAGTCAATAAAGTAGATAAAAGAAATTGCCAGAATGTACATTTTAAGATTAGATCAAGATGAAGAGTGGGTCAAAAAAAAAGTTGTCTTTGGGATGCCTGGGTGGCTCAGCAGTTTAATGCCTGCCTTCCACCTAGGGAGTGATCCTGGAGTCCCAGGATCGAGTCCCACATCCAGCTCCCTGCATGGAGCCTGCTTCTCCCTCTCCCTCTGCCTGTGTCTCTGTCTCGCTCTCATTCTCTCTGTCATGAACGAATAAATAAAATCTTAAAAAAAAAAAAAAGTTGTCTTCATAGTTACACCTGATTTTAAAAGTATGAATTTGAGTTAACTTCTGATATGGAACCTTATACCTTTGTCAAGAACTTATTTCCCCCAAATAGGCTTTGTATACATAAAAAAGAAAGTTATTGGCATTTAATTCAATTTAACAATTGGTTCATTATGAAAGCTTGATATTCAAAATAACCGTATGCCTTTAAATATTGATAGGCACCTTGTTCAAATTTGAATCTGAGGTTTTATATATGCTGAACAATTAGAACTATATTCAGTAAATTCAGTTCAACTTAAAAAAAACAACAAAAATGGGTTCATAACAGATGAAAAAAATCTAAGCTATTGATTATAAAAGTGTCCTGAAACACAAAAAAGCAGGTGGATTGGGCCTCACAGAACTGGGTAAACCACACCATAAAATGTGAGCAGGTGAAAGTCAACCTGTAGATAAACACAGAGAGAACAGAGAGAAATATCAAACTAAAAGTAAACACATGCAACAAAAACAAAATAAAACAAAATGGGTTCTTGAGGCAACCCATGAGAGTTTTTTATGAAAGAACTGTAAAGTAATTGTGCTAGTTGGTCTCTATGCAAATACATACACACACGTTGAGCGGTGAGGCTGCAGAAGTTTTTTACCCTGGGCTGAAATCCAAAAAGTGAAGAAATTATGCTGACCACCTGGGGAGGGCTCAGACTTGATCTGAGCGCTTATTCCAAATTCTTTTGAGAAAGAAAAGACAGACATGAGAGAAGAAAAAAAGAGGTAGCGGAAGATAGCTCTACTGAGGACAGAAACATAGTAAAGTTCTCTGCTACCAGAATAAATCTCTTTTTACTTGGCAATGGGAAGATCAAAACTGAGGAAACTCCATGACCATGAACCTAAAAAGTAACTTGCAACTACTAGTATTCTAAGTAGTTGAAACAAGATGACTATATACCCAAAACCTAACTTGGCCCTTCCATTCAGAATAGAAGGCTGTGAAAGAAAAGAATGGAAGAACTTCAGAGAAATCCCATGGCACCTGACTCCATTAAGCCAGTTAAGGCATGCTCATGAACAGACCACCAAAGACCGTCACTCGTTTGAGTAAAACCCTGTGAAAAATTAGAACAAAGTGAACACACAGAAAGAATGGTCCTGGAAGAAATAGACATAACTGAAATGGAAGACCTAGAAATAATTCTATGAAGCCTCATTGAGATTACAGTAGGTAATTATTACATAAAATCAACTCAGCATTCTTTGATAAAAATAAAAGTGTTTGGAGAATAAATATAAATGCATCTTTATAACTGAACCAACTTATTAGAATGATCACTGTTGAAGACAAAATG